>NW_020664447.1:41220196-41474389 GCF_002925995.2 Terrapene triunguis
TCTCCTTCCTTGGAGGTTTTTAAGGCCCGGCTTGACAAAGCCCTGGCTGGGATGATTTAGTTGGGAATTGGTCCTGCTTTGAGCAGGGGGTTGGACTAGATGACCTCTTGAGGTCCCTTCCAACCCTGATATTCTATGATTCTATGATACCAGTGTAATACTGGTGCAGGGGAGTGGCGAATCAGACCCATTGAGCTCTGCACTGTAGTATGGAATGATAGCAGCCAGAAGATGTTCTCTTAGTGTAAAATCAAATGCTAGAAGCTATGGAACTAAGTAGGCTAACATACTAGCCTTTCACCTCTGTAGACTTTGTTTCAAATCCAACACGGTGGCCTCAACCTAGACTCTTGTGGACATCTGTCCACAAGACAGTCCAGCCCTATTGACAGCCTTTTCCCAGAGCTGGATTAGACAAAGGTTTAGCATTTAATAGCTATGAGATTGGTATAGGGAAACATGCTCAGCACCTGCTCACACTACGTCTGGAGCCTCATTCAAGTTAATCCCAGTTTTTCATCCTAAAGAGTGAGTTTTAGGGAAAGGTGAGCGAGACCAAGATATACATGTGAATGGGACTTGTTGGAAAGAGTCACTCAGACCATTTTACCTACATGTTGCCTCAATCTGCTCTGGGCCTTCCCTGTTGAAAGACCTGGCTGCTCTGAAATGGACCACTGGCTCTCCCCTGCCGATCACAGTGCCAAAGACTTGTCTAGGAGGCAAACAGAAGCACAAAATTACAATGAACAGGCCATTCCTTGCTACCGGGGTATCTCCACCCAAATCTAGCAGACAATGCAATGGCTCCAAACAAGGAGCAGAAATATTCAAATCTGCCACAAGTCCTCAGTATAAAAAACAGTGAATGAAAAACCCAGTGGAGAGGGAGCTGAAGACCACCATCTCCAGCATCCATAACCTGAAAAGAATCCATCTTACCCAAACCGAGTTTCTTTTCGTCTTTTTCGAAGGAGTATGAGTGCCAGGGCAACAGCTGTAACCAGGGCAGTGAGAATGCCCAAAGCCACAGGGACCCAGGATGTCCCATAGGGCGGTTGTCTCTGGCCATCTAGGTGGAAGATAAGACACTGGTTAGAAAGTAGGCAACCATCTATGCTTGACAAACAAAAGCTGAATTAATCCACCTCACCGAGATATTTTCCTCCTACAAGTTAATAGAACAATCTTGCTGGACTTTGTGTGCCTTGGGGAAATCTTATCAACACAGAGACTTGGGTTAAGCAACTACTCAACTGATCATCTAAAACCTGGTTTCTTAACTGAGATGAACTTCTAGCAAAGGTGGAGCAGACCTGTATCATGTGAGTGGACTCTATTCTTAGTTACACCCGTGGCAATTAAGTAAATGCAGTTGTTCCAGATTACCCTACTGAAAATGAGATCAGAATTTCATTCAGTATGTGTTGGGGTGGGTTCTTAAGACAAGAGGTTGCTTAACAAGGGTGGTCTCGTGTACAGGTTTCATTCTGTTTTCTCTCTGAAGTGAGTAGTCTTGTCCAGGCCAAGATATCTATACATGATGCCAAGCATACCTCACAGGCTTGGTGGCCTTCTGAAAGAGAGTAGAGGAGCTTGGCATTAATTGTGACTCTGATGTTTTTTGTAAGTGAAACTGAGTAAGATGACTTTTTGGAAGTCCACCATGAGTCCATTCATGGAGGAAACTAATCATAACATTGGTTCTAGCTTCTGTTTTGACAGTGCTCTTTGCTGTGTGCTGTCCAGAAAAGGATGGATATGAACCCCTTTCTGATTGAGAGCTGCCTCCAGAACAAATATCTTTGGGAATATACTTGGGGGAAGGGGTGAGGCCAAAGGATAGGCCCTATATTGTAAATGTCCCTAGGCACAGGAGCACCTTAGAACCTGCCTGATCAGGAAGTGTATGGAGCAATGGAGTGACTTCAGCAACAAGATATGAGAGCTGATATATGGTATCTAAATACCCATTGCTGTCTCAATTGGAATTGTGATATTTTTACTAATTTATTCCAGTTCTTCAAATCTAGGATAACCTTAATGCTTCCCAACTATTTGGGGATGGGAGAAGAATGTGGAACAGGTCCCTGGGCATCTCTCCAGCCTTGGCACTGGCTTGATAAACTCCATCATCTGACTGTGGCTTTACCAGGTTCTGGGAGAGGGAGGCTGTGGGGAATGATCTGTGAGGGGTCTGAGGAATTCTATGGAATTCTTGTTGGCTACTCCGGTCACCACTGATTGGAAAAAGTAGCAGTCCAATGGGCTGAGAACAGGAGGAACCTCTCTCCATGGGTCTCATCTGCTCTGATGGGTGCCGGGGGAAGGGAGTCCGGCATTCTTATAGCTGGTGGAGCCTTGTCTGGTGAGGGTGTTTCTGGGCCTTCTGTATTGGTTGAATTGTACACCCCAGGGTGGAATTTTTAATGGAATGAAGAATAATGTAACAAACTGGGGAAATGTAAGGAGACAGTGTAAACTCCTGAGCTGGAATAAATCCAGGAAACGGAGGCTAATACCCCTATGCTTGTGTAAAAATTATCAGAGCTTTAGTTGCACCGGTGTAAAAGGTGATTTGGTGTCCATTTATCAGCACTCACATCTTCTTAATCACTTTCAGACCATCTCTGGAACCTAATGATAATGCCACATTAAGACAAAGGAGGGCAGTTCACACCTCTCTCAAAGCTATTGTTTCAGTCTGTTTGAAGGTATCACTTTGGGTCACATGCAGAAAGTCTCCTTCAAAACCAGAAAGGCTAGAAACTTCCTTCATTTTGTTTTTTTTTTTTTAAAGGAAAACTAAATTCTACAGAAACTTCTAGGACCAGCAGAGATGTATTGGAATGGTGAATCACCATGTACCAGCCCAGTCTGACCTCTGTGCATGATGGAAGGGGTTAGTGCTGCAGAGTGACCATCCCCTTAGCTCTGACCTCTCCTGAACCAAGGAGTGTCAACTGCACAATTTATCCATAGGGTTGGAGGGAAGGGAAGTGCGTGTCTTAGAGCTACTGGACCCCACTCCAGACGTTCCCAGTTACATCCCTTCTTCCTGTTGAACTAGAGGGAAGCACTGCAGCCTGAGTAAAGACAGCAAGAGTTGCCTCCTCACCAGAGGTGACACATGTGGAGGGGGCATGCGGGGTCACGCCTCCCCAGATTTGTTACTTGGCTTGTACTGAGCATGTTCACACAGATTGAGCATGCTCAGTAACACTGCTGAAGCTGGCTGCTCTGACTCCTCCCCTCTAATATTGGCTGGCATGGATCGTGTCTGCTCCTCACCCTGCAGCCCATGTCTATCTGTGGAAGGCGTCTTATTGACAGCACTGCATGAGGCAGAATTATGTATTTGCTAATGTGAGCATTTAGATGCATTCTGGTGTTGTAAGAGCACTGGTTTTTATTAGCTTTGTAGTTCTTTCACCCCAAGGATGTAAAAAGAGTACATCCTAAGGGTCCCCCTGAGAACATGATCATAAACATTAGAGATAGAAAACCTATTAGATCATTCTGCCCATGTCCCTGCAGAATTTGTGTCAGGTGCTTCTATCAAAGCAAGAGATTCCTATGTGTAGAAAGCAGAGCTCCAACTGGCTCTCTGCAATATGACACGATTTAAAGTTTTTATAAGCTTAGCCGCCCCTACCACATCCCAGGGAGATGTTAATGACCCACGCTTGGCATTTTGCACACAGAGCACACAAAGTGTATCCAGTGCCAGCTAGCTATTTTTGGAAAGTCAGCCACTTTTCTTTTCTCTCAGGCACAGGCCTGGAACAAAATGACATTAGTTCTGCAGTTCTATAGTTTAGGGCCTGTCAGCATTTCTATAAATAACCCTATTTCCCTGCTTTTGTGCCCTTGGTCATGGACCAACTCTCGGCCACCACAAGCATCAGTCCAGAGATTTTTAAAAAAAAAAAAAAGCAATTTTTGAGACAAAAACAAACAAAAAACTGTTTTGTTCTTTTATGGTGATCTTATTCCAATTTAAAGGGACATCATCCCCTGGAAATCGTCAGCAAACGAGAATGGACTAAACACTGCTTCAGGCACAACACCTGCCCCAGAGGCCCCTGCCAGTTTCAGTGATTTTCCAGTCACATTTTCCAGTTCTTGAAGCTGTTTTTCTCGTTGTGGCTGCCCTGGGAAAGACACGCACGGGACACTGCCTGACTGAAGGTAACACTCACCCTGTGTGGGGAGCCAGCCCTTCAGTCCCACCTAAGCCCTATGTCGAAGGCCTAGCGCCAATCCTGTCATGACCGCTGCATGGCACAAATGACCACCATTGCTGACCTCACTGCAAGCATGGAGCTTTAGAGGGCTATGTGGCTGGCTTAATCATCAAAAGCATCATTAGCAGCAACAGAGAGGGTGGTGGTTGGTGAAACCTAGCTGGGCTCTCCCCACCATTCCCCTCATGCCCCGGTCCACCCTCTCACCCAGGGCACCAGGGCTCATGCTTCTCCCTCAAACCTTAGTCACATGGGCTGGGGGAGACAGAAACCACAAGTGAAGTTAGCCCCTTGGGAGCAAAGAGCCTCCTCTCCACAACAGGAGCTGGGAGCAGCACAGCAATTCTGAAGCTTTTGGAACCTTCAGGGAGACTCCCCCCACCACCTCACATCCTGATGCTGGACGTTTTTCTTCCCTTCTGATTGGTTGTTTTCTTCATCTCCTCCCTCCACCACAGTGTGAGTCTCTGCCTTCCATCTGTCCCCCTACATATTGCCTTTCCTTTTCCCACACCCAGGCCCCTATTAGCCCCTCCCTTACCCGTTCCCCAGCTCACACCAGGGTATATCATTAAAACAAGACAAAACAAACCCCAAACCAGATGGAAAAAATAAACACGGTGCAAACAGGACATGTGCCACCCATCATCCTGGCAGCACTGCTTTCATCCTTTGTCCAAAAGCCAACTACAAGCTCCTCTATCTGGAGCTCATGTCACAGACCTGGCAAAATCTGGATTCATGCGAGGACATGGAACTGAAACCACTTTAGTGGCACTAATGGATGATCTCCTCCTGTCAGTGGATAGAAGCAGATATCCATTCTCATTCTCCTGGACCTCTCTGCAGCATTCAGTGCTTTTAACAATAAGACTGTGCTGTTTTGCATGAGAGAGTTGGCAGGGGTCCAAAGTAATGTACAAAATTAGTCTGAGTCCTTCTGGAGGGACATACCCAAAGAGTAGTGATGGAAAACTGCACTTCCATCACTTGTGGAGTCCTTGGAATCTCACAAGGATCGATTCTCTTCTCCGCTCCTTTTCACCATCTGCATGCAGCCATTAGGTGAATGGTTCAGATGATACAGACTCAAATGCCAGCAATATGCAGATGACACACAGCTCTACCTATCCTTCAACACATCTCTACCTATCCTTTACCACATACAACCACACTGCTACTGCCAAGGTGGACCAGTGCTTGGATGAGATCATCTCATGGATGAAGAACAGCTGGTTGAAGTTGAACCTGAGCAAGACACAGGTGATGCTGGTCAGAAGAGGAAAGTGCTTTGAAAATTTTGCATCCACAGTGCAGGCTCCACAAAATTAGCCAGTTTAGTCGGTTGTTTAGGAGTACTCTTGGATTCCTCTCAGATGCTAAGCACTCACATAGCAGCATCTGTGCATAACACTTTCTATCTTCTCCAGTTGGCTCGGAGACTCTATCACATCCTGGTGAACCATGACCTGGCCTTAATTATTCACACCTTCATCACCTCTCAGCTGCACTACAGCTATCTGATATACCTGGGCACAAAGCCTTCAGCATTTAGGAAACTCCAACTAGTACAGAATGCTGCAGCGCATCTCCTCAGCAACACAGGCTTCTGCAAGGACATCAGGTCTGTCTTCCATTCTCCATACCGGCTTCCCGCAGAATTTCAAATCAAATTCAAGGTCTTGGTCCTTATTTTCAAGGAGCTCCATGGCTTGGGCCCAGATATCTGAAAGACCACCTGAAGTTCTGGGATGAAGACTGTGGTTGACAATTTCACTTCTCCGGCCCAATAGAACTCTCAATAATAAGGGTAAAGCTCGTCTATGTAAGAGACAGAACTTTCTTGGGGGCCACCTCAGGGCAGTGGAATGAACTCCCCCAAGAACTAAGTGCAAGTTGCATTTCTTTGACCTTGTCTTCTCTATTATAAATACATTGCAACATGTATATTTAAAAAACAAAACACCCGCTCCCCCAAATCCTACCAAGATAAGATGTTCCACTGCACACATTTCTCCCCCGGTGGAGAGAATGAGAGGACAAACAGATGTTAGTCATGTTGCTTAATGCACGACTAGAAGGAGCTCAGTCAGGAGTGCAATCTAAGAACTTATATAAAACAGAATAGACATCCCAATCACCTGTATATATGCCACATCCTTTCTTCCTGATCTTTGTCTTTCTTGTCTATTTAGACTGTAAGGCCCAGATTTTGAAAGGTATTTTTTGGGCTTTGCTCGGTCAGCATTGCAAGGCCTAAGTGATTTAGACGGCTAAGTCCCACTTCCCAAAAGTAAAGGCATTTAGGAGTCTAAATCTCATTGAAAATCAGTGGGGCCCCAATTCTGATTTGCAAATAATAATAATAATAATAATAATATCATCATCGGGCATTGAGGGCCATATGTTATCAGAATCAGTACGGAATGAGGAATGGGAGAGGTAGAATTTCCCTTGGAATTCAGGATTTGCCCCAATGTTATTAGTCTGTCACTTTCATGACCGCCAGAGCCACACAATTCATTATATTTTTAAATGAGACCCAGCCAAGAGTTGATTTTTAATGCAGGAAATGAACTATAAAAAGTGACACTGAAACAGCATATGGGGTAAGGGTCAGTAAAAACTACCACATGCAAAGCAAACGCAGTAAAAAATAATTCACAAAGATGAGATAGGGCCTGATTGCCTACTGCCCTGCGCCTCCAAAATCATTTATGCCAAGTGCAACCCAGGAGAAAAGTGCTTCCATATCACAACTTCAGGGTTTTGCAGCCCTTTTGCACTCACTGGGCTAGATTCTCCCCTGCATTCAGATTGAGGGCCTTTGCCTAGGAGTAGAGGATCACACATGATGAAAGCAAATGTAGAGGACAGGTCCATCAATTATTATGTTCTGAATGTCCCTAAACCTCTGGCTGCCAGAAGCTGGAACTGGGCAACAGAGGACGGATCTCTCGAAATTGCCCTATTTTGTTCATTCCCTCTGACGCACCTGACGTTGGCCACTGTTGGACGACAGGAGACTGGGTGAGATGGACCATTGGTCTGACCCAGCATGGTCATTCCTATGTCAGGCTCACTGTGCCCACTTGCCTCCTCGCACTTGCACCATTGTAACTCCACAGTGCCAAGTCCTCAGCTGGTATAAATTGGCATCGCTCCATTCCATTGACATGCTGATGTATACTAGCTGTAGACCTGGCCCATTGACACCAGTGAAATAACCCCAGAATTACTCCAGTATAAGGACATGTCTACATGCAGGGTTGCTCCAGTTTAATATAAGGTGTGATTTTAAACTGATTTAGTTAAGTCCGTGCAAAAGGCTGTGTGGGGACTCGGTTTCAACCTGGATGATTTTGGTTTAAACTAAACCCAGAGAAGAGACTCCACATGGGGAACTGCACCGGTTTCACTAAATCAGGGCAAATGTGTGTGGACACAGCCTAAGCGAGAAGAGAATCAGGCCCTGGCCTTTATCTCTTGAATTGTATCTCCCTCCCCCCTCCATGTGCTACCCGCTGCGGCATCAGCTAAGGAAGACAGCAGCAGGTGGGAATTGTTTTGCTGATGCCAGATCTTTAAAGGGTATTTAAATTCTGTTTTGTTCAATGAAATGTACGGTGTCTGTAGCCATGCTGCTTGGTCAGCTGTGTGCACTGAAAGGCACCAGGCCAGCAAGATACGGTGGTACCAGCAGCAATCACTGTTTCCCAGCTTATGAGAGAACATTGCCAGAGCAAAAATAAACTAAAATCTTCCTGCTACTCACCTACAACCTCCTGGGCTGCAACCACTAAGGTGTCACTCCAGGGTCCACAGCCAGCTGAGTTCAGTACACACACTCTGATTATAAGGTCTTTCTGGGGATTCCATGTCGTAAGATTGGCTTTTGCCTCTTGTACGGTCATTTCCCCCTGAAAGCAGCAAGAACAAGCAATAACCTGCATTCAAAGGAATCAGGAAAATTGTCCTTTTTTTATTATTATTAAAATTGATCATTGTGTCCAGAGGTTAGAGCAAGGCCTGGAGTCAGGACTCCTGTGTTCGCCTCCTGTTTCTGTCACTGACTGGCTGTGTTACCTTAGGCTTCATCTCCTCTGTGTTTTAGCTTCCCCATCTCTAAAATGGCTAACACTAATATCTTTCTAGCTCATAAGAATGTTGTGAGGCTTAATTAATGAATGCTTTGAGGTCTTCGGATGAAAGTGGCTACAGAAATGTATTCTTTTGTCCTTTTCAAATATACAGTTCCTCCTGCTTCAAAGACATAAAGCTGCTGTAACACGCTGCAAAGCCACTGCCAGTTTAATCAGAAAAATAAATTCTGTTTTAACGTGTTGCCAAATTCCAATCACCATCCAGCATTCGTAGCCAAGTTTCACTGAAGAGAACATGGCCAAGGTATTTGCTATAATTTTTAAGATCATTTTTACATGCATCACTTACAATAGAGCCTTGAATCTTTTTGGCTACCAATATTGGGCCTGATTTTCCTCTCCCACTGATATAATTCAGGAGGAATTCCACCAAAGTCAGTGGACCTGTACTGGTGTGAAATTGGTGCATGTGTGATTCCCGCATCTTTGTCTGTTATTTCAGCTTGCCCATCATTACGGAGTCACTGGCAAAGCATTTGTATGGAAGTGGGAAACCCCCATAAAGAATCACATAAACTTCAAAAGCAGGTATCAGGGATGTTCAAACTTAGGGTCCAGACCCTTGGCAGTGCCCTTTTAAACTCCATTAATCACTGAATGAAATAAAGGATTTTAACCCCCTTTCACATAATTTGCAGTTGTTAATACTACTGTATCACTGGCATCTGAAAAATAAACAAGCCATAGAAAATAGAAGGCCCAGATCCAACACACTGGCCAAACTGCTTGGTGCAGGACCTTAAGAAGGCAAGGGGGGTGGTTTTCCTTCACGCGTCTCTGATGCAGGGAACAGCTGGGAACTGGTTTGGGCCTCAATGTGCATCAGAGGCCAGGGCTGCGCTAACTTACGTTGGCCTTCTAGAGGTAGTTATGCTGCTGGGGATCACTAGTGCACAGTGCATTCAGCCATGCACTGACACATGCTGTTGGGGGGCAAGTGGGGAGAGGAGGGCTTGTAGGGGTGATAAGAATCCCCAGCTGTCCCGGTAGAAAAGCTCTGGGGTGCAAAGTGGACATAGTGGGGGCCCAAGGAAATGTGGAAATATGCACATTGTAATAATATTTTGCACTTACACACCACTTTCCATTTTCAAATGCTTCAGGACCTGATTCTCCAGTGCCCTGTACCCATCACTGTGATAGCTGAGCACAGTCAATCTTATATATAATAAGTGATCAATCCAAGGGACTGCTTGCCTTGCGATGCAGCCACTGTGTGTGATTTACGCACACACACACACACCCCGATGTTGCAGATTTTGAACACCCAGAACTCCCATTAATTTCAAGTGATTGTGTTCACGGATTTACTGATGGTATTTAATTGATATGAATCGGAGAATGCAGAATTTGGCCTGATCCTCAGCTGATGTAAATCAGAGTAGCTCCACTGAAACCAAGAGAGCAATGCTGATTTACACCAGCTGAGGATCCAGCCCAGAGACAACAGCACCTAGGACAGGCAGCGTGGTCTAGAAGACTCAGTTTGAACACTCCATAACTCTGTCCTGAAGGAGTCACCGTCAATCTCCCCAGGGTTGATTTCTGGATATGTTACCTGCGTGACGTTATCCTGACTCCACTCCAGCCTGTATCCCAGTAGATTTTCTTTCAGCATGTCCGGAGCCACTCCTTCCCACTCCAGAACCAGGCTAGTGTCTCTCTGGATGACATGGATGTTTTGTGGAGTGCTTCCTGGAGCTGGAGACAAAGGAGCTAACTTTATCTCCACTACGAATGTAACAGCCCCCTACCCCATTTTGATCCATTAATTTATTTTGCTAATAATAATGACGCTCTGGCTGTGTACAGTATATAATAGGCTGACTTGTTGTTCCTGTTGCCAGTCAATGTCATCCTGAGCGGGGTGGGAGCTATCAGACTTTTACATTTAAATTCTCTCATCCCAGTCAATTGCACTGCAGAACAAGAACTCCTGTCCCCCAAGGCGTGAGAGTCACCGAAAGGCTCGGATCACTCACTCTCAGGGGAAAACCCAAAGGAGAGAGAACAGGGAGAAAAATAAAAATCTCTGCAAGGTTCTTTTCTCTACATTTGCTTTCAATTCTTCCATTGGGCAGTTTGGGGTTTGCCCCCATCCCCTCACTCCTACAGAAGCAGCAGGAGGTTAGCCACCTCTCCCTTGCAGATCTCTACTCTACCCCCCACCCCACTCTTAAGGGCCACATGGCTCTCAGAGATCCACCAGCGCACAGGCACATGCAAACAGTAGCCCTGTGCCTGCACACTGGCTTCAGGCCCTCAACGTATCTTCCACCAGCACAAAGGAGCTCCATAAGAAAGCCATTAAGCCTGCTAGGCCTGCCCAGCTAATACAGCTGTGGGGAGAAGGGGTGAGTTAGTTTCCATTCTGTTTTGCCCATCAGTATTGCCAGCCATTTTCCAACTGCAGAATTTTTATTACTGGGGACAGTGTAAGAAGCAGAATGAAGGGGCCAAATTCATCCCTGGTGTGACTCCATGAAGTTACACAAGCAATGAGTCACCAGACGTACCTTTGGCCCGGTATACTGATTTTATTTTCAGATCCTAAGCGGGTTTGTAGCTTTCACATTTGACTTAAAAACTTGCAAATATGATCTGGAAATTAGTGGGTGAGAATAAATATGGAACCACCTCCCCCAAAAAATCCTATTTACAATAATTTTTCTGACAATAGCATCACTCACAGTAAGACAAATAATAGGAGCAGGACTTTAGGAGACTTCAGAGTGGATTCGCAAAAGGATGACCTATAGGTTCCTTGTCTTTCTGACTCAGTGAGGAGTTCAATGAAATTTGTCAATGGTTTGTCCCGAGCTTTCCCCCCTGCCCAGATCAGAATAGACTCGTTATATAGTAACACTTCTTTTAACTTTTCCAACCTCTGTCTGACATCTGCTTACCTATCTCCAGGGTCTGAAAATAAACCCAGTCTGTGAAAGGGGAGGTGCCCATCTCATTAGTGCACTGAACTCGCACACTATAATTGGTGGAGTGCTTTAATCCTGGTAAACCACAGGTGAAAGGAGGGACAGGGACAACTTCTGTAGAGCCTTCGTGATCTTCAGGTGACTCAGCAACCTGTTTCGTGAGGAAAAGCAGGCAGATATATTAGGATAAACAGAATGAACAACAAGACCATGCTGTACAATGGGGCATTTGGTTCATGCAAATGGCTAATTTCTGAACCAGTTCAGGACCAAGTAGCAACAAATGCTGAATCAGCAGTATAATACCATATTTAAAGGGATGCTGTCAAATTAAAAATCATGGGCCATCCCCTCCATTGACTTCAATGCAAGTACAATGATTTATCCCATCTGATGCTCTGGCCCCACATTTAAAAATGTTTTCTCACCTGCATTACAAATCACAATTGGATTATTAAAAGTGAAAGGCATTTTTAAAATCGAAATTTACTTTATGCTATTGACGCTGCTTGTTGACTTTTTGCATTTCTCTAAGCTTAGACAAAGAAAACAGACCAGTCAGCTCCCTTCTTGTTCACGGTCGGTTTCTAATCAATGTCACTTTCAGGATCTCTTGCATTAACACAATGCTACAGCGGTTGGGTTGCAAACGCTGCAGAAAAAGCATTTTTCTTTCAAAACCAAAAAGCTTTCAACTGGAATTAAAAAGAAAAAGAATCTTGGCATTATTTCTACAGGCCTTAGTTTCTCTAAAACTGAAGTTTTACCAGACTGAATTTTGGATCCCATTTGCTCTCACTGTGTCCCTTTTGTGGGCAGACAGGTTCAACACTAGCACACCTTGATGGCCTGAGAATAGTCAGACTCCACCAGGCAGCTCCAACTCAGCACATCTTACTCAAACGCATGCACCATGAGTCAGCAGCGAAGCTGGGGACCGAGCCCAGGACAAAGGGGAAACATCTTTGCTAACTTTATCTCCACTACGAATGTAACAGCCCCCTGCCTCATTTTGATCCATTAATTTATTTTGCTAATAATAATGACGCTCCGGCTGTGTACAGTATATAATAGGCTGACTTGTTGTTCCTGTTGCCAGTCAATGTCATCCTGAGCGGGGTGGGAGCTATCAGACTTTTACATTTAAATTCTCTCATTCTGCTTATGCTTCTGGAGAGTCAGAGCAGCTGCATTCGTTTCCCACCCCCGCCCTCTGAAATACCTCTTGCATTGAAGTGAGGAGAAGTGGCACTATTTTAGCCTTTCCTATGAGAAACTCCCTGCCCATCTGAGCCAAGGGTGCACTGACCCATAGTGTATCCAAGGTGCCCAAGAACCAGAGCCAATGCACCCCCCCTTTCTGCACCCTCCTAGCAGGAGGACAATCATTCATTCACGGGGAGCCAGAGGCATGCATTTTCACATGGAAATGTGGGTCAACGGCTCGCACAAAATCAGAGCTGTGGGGTGAGGAGGGAGGGAAAATGAAACATGAGATCACCGGTGCCAAAACCACTGCGGGAACCCCAGCTCCCTCGGTCTAACGATTTCCTGTAAAGGGAGTATTATTGTCCAGTTCACCAGATCTGAGATACAAACATGGGCATAGAAAGGGCTAGAAGGCTTAAGAAATGCTAAAGCCTGGTGAGTGGATGGAATCTGGGCTGATTTGATTCTGCCTTCTGCCTCTCTCCCCCCTCCAAAGCAGAGAGGAGGAGCTCAAACCCCAGAAAGATTAGCATTGTTGAGGCTGATGAGCATGCACACCAGGAAGCATGGGCTGTACCACTGGGGCTAACTCAGCCTTGCAAAGCATAGGAAGAAATTCATTTTGAGCTGTTGTTTGCAACAAAATACTACCAGAGATACAGAAAGCTACGTACATCCAGGCATAATTTCTGCTGGGGGGTGGGGATGGGGGGCGAAGAGGGGAGAAGAAATGTCTCTGCAATGATGATTTACTTTATTTATGAAAGAGAATAAGCATCAGAGTATGGACTCTCCTACTTCCTTGCTCCTCCCCAAAGGGGACAGGAGAGGAGGCAGGTTAGTATATGCTGCATTTGTGCTCCAGGTTTACGTTTGTGCTTCTAATCCCCTCCTTCCAATTAAAGTATCTCAGCTTCACACAGTGATTCCACTGAAGCTCACATCAAGCTGTGACAGGGGAGGGGAGTCAAAGGGGGCTGTGTGAACACTTTCCAGTATTCATACCTGATAGATGCACAAGCTGAGGGAATGAGCCTGGTTTGACTGGCCTGGGTTGTAGGATTGATTGTCTCTCTCTGCTTGGCACACTGGCACCAAACATATGGCTCAGCTTCCAAGTAACACCGGGGCCAAATGTTGCAAACTTGGATACTTAAAGCTAGGCACATATGTAAGTGGGCTGATTGTCAGAGGTGTTAAGCGCCCAAAATTTCCACGGTCTTCAACTGGACTGACAGGAGCTCAGCACCTCTGAAAATCAGGCCACCTGTTTCGGTGCCGAGATCCAGACGAAGGCTCCCAAGTTTGAAAGGGCTGGCCTACAAATTCTAACGCTCCCACAGAAGATTTGAGTGTGAAGGATGGCCTAGCTGCAAGACCAATCAGAGGGATCCCCTTGTGCATGCAGGCCAGAGGAGAGTCCCGAGGGCTGTACCTGAACTATGCAAGAATGAAGGGGGGAGCGGCCATCAAATCCCGGGACCCACATCACGCTGGCATTGCTGCTGGTGACTCGGGTTACGGTCACATTGAAAGGGGGGAGAGGCACGGCTACGGAAAAAAAACAAGGAAACTCTTTAATATACACAGAACCGAGAAGAAGGTCACAAGGAAATAGGCAGAGGATACAGTCTGGGGATTTGGGGCTTGAGTACAGGCAGTGGTTGAAAGTATTCTTTGGGGGTGCTGAGCCTGCCCCACACTCACCCTGCAGCAGCAGCTGCTTTCCCACGGGGCTGAGCCCAGCTCCCTGCTCTGGCCCATTGGCGATCACTGCTCACAGACCCAGAGGAGCCCATCACAGCGTCACCTGATGCACGCATCTGTGCACAAGTGGGGCCCTCCCCCCATGATGCCCTCCCCCTGCAATGCCCCACTCTGCCTTCTTCCTGGCTATGGCACCACCAGCCATGGGGCTTTGCCTGCTGATCTGGGCAGGTGTGCAGAATGGCTCAGATAATAGATTTGGGACAGCTGAGCCCCCTCTAGTCCTAGCCACCCGCTGCCTCTGATCTTGAGGCCACTGAAGTCAGGCCTTTGGAGATGGCCTGTGAGAGCTGATGGGCTTGCTCACGCTATTCTAATTCCTGCTCAACGGTGAACTTATTCACTGTTTGGTTATTAAAGATATATGCAAACACATGGTGGTTGTTCCAGAATTTTCTCTCAAACATTTTCAAATGGAACTTGAGTTGACAGTCCCAGGCTTATGGTTACTGGCCCACAAGGCACCCTATTTTATGATAGGAAAACTGAGGCATGGAGAGGTTAAATGATTTGCCCAAGGTCAGACTCCAAGTTAGTGGCAAAGCTGGGAACAGAACCATGCTCCCCAGACTAGTAAGTTAACATGACTGTCCTTCCCCCCATAACAACAAGGCATGAATGGAGCTTCGCTACCTAGTTCTTACTATGTCACTCTGCCCATTCACCTAAATCTCTTCACTGGCTTCCAGTCTTTTAATGCATTAATGCAAGCTCCTTGTCCTCTCTTTCAGTCCCCTGCACTTTCTCTCCACCCATTTAATCCTAATCTCCCTCTCATTCCATTTGTCTTTCCCAAGCCTTGCCCGTTAGCATTCCTCTCGTCCTCTTCTCCCACTACTGGCTTTGTCTCTCCATTCATGCTGCATCTTACGTTTAAACCAATCACTAACTTCATGCCTGGCAAGTGCCTCTCCCACCTACAGATCCTGTCTTAAAATCTACATCTCCCTTGTTCTCCTACACAATCATCTGCATATCACCCTCTAGTGGGATGATTTCATGTGTCCTGTTTCAAAGACTTTAAAGTCCTTAAGGCAGGGGCACGTCTCAGTCTATCAGCCAGAGACATCCCAATTTCTCCCAGGCTGTGGCCAGTGGCGAGAGGAGGAGTAAAGGTGATTTTAAATCATCTTTACACCTGCCTCATTCTCGGCCCTGCCAGAGTCCCACGGTACCACTTGCATCAGTTGGAGGAGCTTCAGGTCTACTCTCGTTTATGCTTGGCTGCAACAACCCCCAAGAGGCCAATCCGCAGCTGAAGTGCAGCACACCCTAGTCCTGCCCAGCTCTCCCCCACATACCTCTGACACTGAGGGCTGTGAGAGAGGGTGGCATACACTGGAGCTGAATGTCTGCTTCTTTCCAATAGTGAGCAAGCTACAGGTTCCAGGGCTGAGACTGGGCTTCCTGGAAAGAAGGGACTCTCTGGTGGTTAAGGCACTGGACGGGGAATCTGGAGATCTCCGTTCAGTTCTCAGCCTTTCTATAGACTTCCTGTGTGAGCCAGAATAAATTGCTCACATCTCCGGGTTTTGGTTTCCCTGTGATAAAGGTGATGATAATTTTTAGTGTCTCCCAGCCCTGTGTCTTCGCTATTTAGGTTGTAACTTCTTTGGGGCAAGAACTGTCTCTGGGCTTGTCTTCACTGCAAACCTAAATCGAATTATAAGTCAAGTGTTGCCCCTAACTCGAGTCCTGTCCACACACACATAAATCCTTAACTCCAGTGTGGTGGTGCTTTTAACTCAAGTTGGCTGTTATTTCAGGGGGTACAGACTGAAACTCTAGTGAGCACAACTCATCAACTGCTCACATGACCACTCTGTAGCATGGATGTAGGTAGCGCCACTCGAGTGGCGCTAGTCCTCCAATGCCTTCCCACAATTCCCCTGTGTCCAGAAAGGACAAACAAGTTCTCCCACAGTGACTGGGATAAAATTAATAGATCGGCTCAATTTACTGCAGTGCTAAGAACCATGGGCTATGTTCCAAAAAGTCCATACCCAAAAAGTCCATACGTAGCACCAGTGTGGACACAGCAGCTGGAGTGTTACTTGGCAGGGCCGCTGCTCTCTTGTGAGCTGAGCTAACTAGAGGGGAATAACTTGGAGAGTAGATAACTGAAGTTAACTCTGCAGTGAAGACATAGCTTCTTACTGTGTGCTTGTAGATTGCCTAGAACAATGGGTCCTTGAACTTGAGTGGGGCCTGTAGATGCTACAATAACCGCAATTTTCTGTTTAGAATGTACCTAGCACATTGGGGGCACTATGGTGAACACATAATGACAATAACAGGAGGAAAGTGTTTGTAAATTTCCCTGGAGCCACAGATGAAAAGAGTCAGTAATAAACTGGGGAGAGACGCCAGAGTCCCCACCAACCTCTACATCTGTGAAACTGTAAGGCCCCAATCCTGCCCCTATACATGTGCTTTCCTCTACTCATTTGAGTAACCCCATGGAAGCCAATGGGACTACTCACATTCTTAGAGTAAAGCATATGTGTGTTTGCAGGATCAGGGCTAAATGAGTCCCCTCAAGTCTGCTCTTCCTCCCACTGAAGCCATTGGAGTTTTGCCAGTGTCTCAATGGGAGCAGAAATCAGATCTGTAGACACTGGGCTTTTTTAAAGCCTCCCTGCTTCCTTCACTTTACTGCAACTTTCTTAGGCATATTTGTGAAGAATACCAGCTAGGACACATGTGGCTAAAGCACAGGACTGGAAGTCTAAAAATCTAGGTTCTTTTTATGGGTCTCTCACCGATTTGTGTAACATTTAACGTCTCATGCCTTGATTTCCCCATCTATAAAATGGGGGCAATGCCTTCCTCACAGGGATGTTGTGGGGATTTCTGATTGTGAAGCATTTTGAGAACCTTGGCTAGGAGGTGCTATATTGTGGCAAAGTATAATTATTATTAAATATATGAGAATTCTAGATCCATTAAGGATATGTGTCAGTCTTCACCCAGCCTAATTATTTACATGGTACACCTCTACCCCAATATAACGCGACCCGATATAACACGAATTCGGATATAATGCGGTAAAGCAGTGCTCCGGGGGGGGGGGGGGGGGGAAGCGGGGCTGCGCACTCCGGCGGATCAAAGCAAGTTCAATATAACGCAGTTTCACCTATAACGCAGTAAGATTTTTTGGCTCCTGAGGACAGCGTTATATCGGGGTAGAGGTGTAATTTCCCGTTAAAGATGTATGTCAACTTTTTTTTAAAGTATATTTTTTTATTTATGGATTGTCTACAACTTGAAAGTTATTTCAGATGAAAATAGGAGGTGAATTTATAGCACAATAGCTTTGTGGAGTGAGCTACGTAGGAAAAAGGCACTATTATTCTGGAATCCAAGTGTCCAACGGGGGAGTTGTTCCAGAAGAGCTATTGTGGAATACCTATTCTGCACTAGCTATTCCAGTTAATTTCCCCATGTAGACAAGCCTTAGGCTGACAACACTAAATGCTTTCTAAGTCAGTCATAAATCACAACAGAACAAAGTGTTGCATTCTTGGCCTGTATCTTGCAGATACAAGTGTCAACATAAAGAAAAACACACCCCACGAAGGATATGGTCTATAGTTGGATTTAAAGGGGTATTTTAACACATTAACTGCGACAATCGTAAATTCTAGTATAGACACAAACATTTGCTCTTAGTTGCATTCAACTTTGGGCTGCAGCCTGGAACAAATCTTTGTGACATGTCTATACTAGAATTTACAATCGTGCAGTTAACACATGTTCAAACACAACCAAAAACTCAAGGGCAGGCAGGACCTAAGATGAAGGGGGAAAGCTGCCGCTCCTGGGTCTCTATTATTTCAGTCTGTCTGAAAAGAAAACATGACAAGGGCTCACGGATTCACAGAATGACAGATATTCACAGAAGGGTTAGAAATTATTTATTTTAAATGAGATTTTAAAGGGTATAGAACACAGAAATCCATAAAATCAGTGTCAATCTGTTGATTTTAATGGCCCCTGGTGATCTCTGACTTTGGCCTCTCTCTTTTCAGCATCTAATGAGAGGCCAGTGCATTGGCACAAGAGGAAAAGGCATCTTCAGCTCCAAAGAGACCTATCTATCTCCGGAAAGGGTCTATTTCCCCATTTACACTTTAGATTACGTCTAGCCACATCTCTTGTGAACAACTCTGCTGCCCTGACTCTCCCCTTTACGAGGAAAATCTGTTATCTGACATCATGTTTCCATTCCTGACCCAATTGCGGTTTGTTTTCAATTGCCAATTTCATTGCCGGGGTATGGGCCTGCATATCAAGCAGCACGCAGCCATTACAGCACAGCGTGTTGTTCCATCTGCTGAGGGCTCCTCTCAGCTCGGTTCTAAGGCAGCTCAGCAACAGCTTCCCCTCCCTCCTCCCCCACCCCCCATTCTTCTCCGCTGGGGCTCTCTCACCTTTAATCCGAACAGTGGCTGTCCGAGAAGAAGACAATCCCTTTACGTTGTGGGCTTCGCAGGAGAAAACCGTGCTCTGGTTAATACCTGGATATCAGCCAAGGCAAGACAAAGAAAGCAACACAAACTGCTGTAGAGTCCTGCTTCAAGCACAAGCAAAATCATGGTTACGTTTGACATCCAGCTCACACTATACGTGCAACTGGGGCCAAAGCTGGGGGCCAACCAATAGCAGGTGGATTTTAGTGTAATTAATGTGTTGATTGCTCATTATAAAAGGGAGAGGAATGTAGACAAGCCCATATCAGCACTTTGCAGCACAACAAAGGAGAGTGAGGGACCTTGGGAAGAAGGCGATCAAAACGCTAGGCTGGCAGCTCTCTTGTCACGGTTGCCATCTCATTATTGTTAACCTCGGCCTTCTTCCCCACCCAGTGCCTCCTACTGTTTGTGGCACTCACTGTTCAGGAGCTCTTTGGGGCAAGGACCATGCCTGGAACAATGGGGCCCTGATCTTCATCAGGACCCTGGGGCACTATCACAATCCAAATAATAATCAGCTTCAGGCTAGGGTAGGAATCCAGTTTGGGCCATGAGTAAACAGAGTTTTGTACTGTCAATTTAGGGCCTAATTGTCCCTTGCCTTACACCGCAGGTTACCATTAACCCCAGTGCAAAATGAGGATAAAGTGCACGTCAAATGCTACTAAATCAGAATGGAGGCATTTTACACTCCTTTGCACTGGGGTAAATGACTACACCAGGGACAGGGCAAGGGAGGATTAGGCCCTTTGTCCCCAATGACCATTTGTCCACATCTCAAACCCAAAATATAATGCAGTACTATTGGCAAGCTTCTCAGGGGAAGCCCGGGATTGATGCTTACAGATTAATCAGGATTGAGAGGCATTGGCAAAGCTGCCTGGAGAAGTGCATACAGCACTTGCCCTTGCTACACATGGCCCTAGTCTGCTTTAAAGGTTCTGTTCAAGCGAGGTCAATGACTACTGCAGCAGCTGTGCGTGCAAGTTAGGATGGAGATGCCATCTCAAAGCTGTGTGAAGTAGCTTGCATAGTGCCTGCCCTCGCTGTGCTTGACTCATCTTCACGAGGACTGAAACTGACAGGGATTGAAAAGGAGGTTGGATGGCAAAGGAGGCGGAGGAGGAAAGGAGAGACTATAATGAGTGATAGAGAGAATGACACATTTTAATACCTTCCACTGATCCCATCAAACCACAGCGAAAGACATTCCAGCTAGCAACAAAGCAGGCACTATTATTATTGTTATTATTTGGATTGCAGCAGCAGTGCCCAAAACATGGCAGGCAATTTCCCAACATAGAGGGAAACAGTCCCTGCCCAGAAGAAGATTGTGAACCAAGCTCATCCGAAGAAGTGGGTTGTAGCCCACGAAAGCTTATGCTCTAATAAATTTGTTAGTCTCTAAGGTGCCACAAGTACTCCTGTTCTCATCACACTCTGGTTTGGCAGCTGTGCTTTCCCAGTCCACCACTCCTTTCCCTGTTCAATCAGGGGCCGATTGTTGACTTGGATCTCAAGACATTCGCTTTTTAGTTACTGCTTTATTATTATTTTCCTTAGTGATTTGATACTTTCTTCTGCCAACACAAGCATGTCCTCCTGCCCCCACCGACCTGCTGTTTTGACATGCCTGGGAACTCCGACCACCTGGTGTCAGCATACACAGCTTCACACAGGGAAACCTATTTTCTGTTTCAAAGGCAAGACCAACAGGCAAAGGCCAGAGGACACTGGGGAGTTAAATTTTGTAAGTAACCACTAGTTGGGTTTCAAGTCAAGAGGATTATTTTTTTAAGCTTCCTCATGGTTTTAAAAAAAAAAAAAAAAAAATGAGTAATTCCCAGACTGCTCAGTACTTTGGAGTGGAGCACTGCTCTGCCTGGCAGGGGGAGCTGTGTCCCAAGGGTGAGAGCAGACGCCAGCTTGCTACCTCCACTGAGACTCTCCACAAGGACAGAAGGTGCTAGATCTCCAGTGTTAACAACCTCGTTCCAGCATAACACAGAACAACGCTGCCCTAAACCAGGAAAAGCTGGCCTCTTGGTGTGTGCGTGTCTGGGGGGAGGAGGGGCGAACGAGGCCACTTGTGATGAATGAATGCACTAAGAATGTGGCTGGAGACTGCTCTACCCTTGGTGTTCTGAGGACTAGACAGCCCTGTGCTGTGGCCCCAAGTCACTTTCCCTAAGAGATTAAAGCTCTGTGAGGTGCCATGAGATTGGGATCGTGGGTGTAGAGAGACTGTTTCCTTGGCCTCTCTCCTTTCCTGATGGTCTGTCACTCACTCCTGCTTCCATTTCAACTGACAGATTATACCACCCAGGAGAATTTACATTTCCTTCTCAGAACAGCACAAAACAGCAACCCAAGAGAGGGCGCAGCAGAGAAAACCATCATGAATTGCAGCCCTTATTTTGATTTGCATATAAATTAGGCACTATGGAAGGGTTAATATGACTGGTGGTTTGGATAGCCCAAGGCCTGGTCAATGGCATACAGAACCAAATTAATCCCTAGTGCAACTGCACTGATTTAAATGGATTTCACCAGGGGTAAATTTGGTGCATAGAACCTATTGTCAGTGAGGTGCTCGTTCAAATCTGGCCCAGGACTGCGCTGATCACACAGTGTTTCTCTCTGATGGCTGGCTGGTGCTCAATGTGAAGAGTGGATAGTAGCAGTCCAGTTCCTAGTGGACAGATGTTCTTTTCTCCGTTGACAGGGTGACCAGATGTCCCGATTTTATAGGGACAGTCCTGATTTGTGGGTCTTTTTTTTATATAGGCTCCTATTACCCCCCACCCCCATCCCGATTTTTCACATTTGCTGTCTGGTCACCCTAGTTGGACCCCCTTGTGGGCCATCTCAGCAGAAAGGCCAAACTTCCCTTTCACCCTAGAGTTTTTCCCTCCAGCTCAGAGCTCATGCACACCAAGGGGGAGCCCTGTGGTACAGCGGTCCCCACTGGGCCTGTTCTGGGGAGGACAGAAGACTCTGGTCTCCAAGGCTGTCAGTCTGCCACCTTTAGCAGCAATCAATTCACTCCACATTTTCCCAACAATGCAACTGGGTGACAAAGGTTAATTGGGAAGGTGTCTAGCATGGCTGGGGTAGAGGGGAGCGTGCAGCATGGTTGCAGGGATGAGAGGGAGTGGGCCAGTGTCCAGCAGGGCTACATGGGAGTGGGGGAAGTGGGGTCGCTGCCTTGTCACGTGGCAGCAAAAGAGCTCTCTTGTCCTCTTCCCCCCGCCCTCCTTGCACTGGAGGTGATGTTAATCTTGGAGGCAGCCTTACCTGACACATTTAGGATGGAGGGGGAGATGTCTGGAAGCCCCACTCTGGAGTCTCCCATCCACCAGACAATTGTCACTGGCTCAGGAGGGCCAACGGCAGCACAGGCCATATGGAATGGGGCGTTAGGGGACACAGACAAATCTTCCGGCTCCACAGTAAAGTAGGGTACACCTAGAAAAGCAAACATGAAGGTGTAGTAGCAGGAGAGTTTCCCTCTGCTTCCACCAGGACATTCCCACTTTCTTCCATTAATACTAATACCTAGCGCTTATAGAGCAGCGAGCCACCCCCTGGAGATCTCAGAGCACTCCACAAACAGCCAGGGTTACATTTTCAAAAACACCTCAGGGCATTAAGGCCTCCAGCTCTCACTGAAAGTCAGTAGGACCTGAGCACCTGTTCCCTGAGATGTTTTTGAAAGTCCCCCTGTGACTGAATGCACCCCTGTATTCACACCCTACACACTACAGTACTATGATAATCTTTGGCCAAAATGTGCCTTGTGAGGTACTGCTTGAAAACTAATTACTCACTGGTAAATAATTTCATGGTGAAATGTATGTAGCAACATTATGTGCAAAGTTAAGAAATCTCCCCTGTATGATGCTAAAGGCACATGTTCAAACTCATGTAGCTCCGGTAGAACTGATCAGGCAGGCCTGTCTTAAAGGGATGTGCCTTTACCTCAATTTGCATATAAGCTGTAAACAACAGTGAGAGGGGGAAGAAGACAAAGAAAAGCTGTATTTCAGTATGCATAGGTGAAAAGAAACAGCATGAAGCCCCCTTCCTCTGTCAGGCTCCATGTCTCCTTGCTTTCAGCTGGAAAGAACTTTAAATAGAGGTCACGCTCAGGAAAATGTTTTCAAAGGATGACTGAGCTATAAAAATAATTTGCAAAACCACCCCAAGTTCTCTCTCCCTACCCACCTTTCTCTGTTCACCTAAGAAGACAAGAGAAGCAGCTGTTGGACTTTGAGAGCAGATCCTGGCCTGAGAGTTTGGTCAGCAATGTATTGAAAACATGGGGGGAAAACTTCACCTTGAACCAAGTCAAATTTGTTACGTTTAGAAAGCGTTTTATCTTTATTTTTCTTGCAGCCATGGCTGACTTTAATGCCTTGTTACTTGTCCTCACTTAAAACCTCTCTCTTTATAATTAACTAAACTTGTTTTATTCTTTAATTAAACTAATCCAGTGTTGTGGACTGTTTGGGTAACTCCATTTAAGGCAGCAGATTGTTGTATGTTGATCCCCTTATGGGGCAACGGACCTAATATATCTGGACTGCCCAGGAGAGGGCTGGACAGTGCAGAACACAAGTTTCTAGGGCAGTGGTCTCCAAAGTGGAGTGCGCGCATCCCAGGAGGTGTGCAAGAGAATCCTTGGGGGTGCGCGGCAGGAGGAGCGGTTTTTTTTTTTTGGTTGGTTAGGTCGGGCGGGGGGTGGGGGGGTTTTTTTTTTTTTTTGCGCTTCGGCAAAAATGGTAGAGCTGGCGCAGCAGGGGGTGCGTGCTCAAAACATTTTTGCTGACAGGTTGCACGATCAAAAAAGTTTGGAGACCACTGTTCTAGGGGACGATCTGAGACAAAGAGTGTGTTGGCGTCACCGTGCAAGTAGTAACCAATGCTGCTGGAAGCCAGAGTGTGGCTGGTGTTTGCTGAAAGGCTGCTGGGGTCAGAGCTGCTGGACCAGGGCTGTGGCTATACACAGACACTCAGGGTGTGACCTGCATGCTGTTTGTGAGGAGTCCAGGTTGGAAGCTAGAGCAGCAAAGCATTGTGAGGCACCCTAGGTTGCAGGGCAAGGCTGACACAGGCCCTCACTGGTCTGGATTGCACCCTGGAATGTCATACCCACCAGAAATGATTAAGCCTCAACACAACCTTCTGAGGTGGCTTTTAATGACAATGTTAGCCCCATTTTACAGATGGAGAAACTGAGGCCCAGAGATCCTGTGGCCAACATTTCTGGATGCATCCATTGAAATTTTTTATACATATGAAAGGTGCCTGGCCTAGGTTCTAGGTTCCTTTGTCATACATTAAAAATTCAGTTCAATAAGAATGCTGAAATAACAGCTGCACTCAACCACAAACCAGAAAAGAATTAGCCAAAGATGAAATTGTCACAGTTCAGGGCAACTGCTCCTGTATCCCCCCCTCCCTCCTGACCAGGGTTTTTCCAGGCTGCACAGCTCCCTGCCTGCACTGTGAATTCCCCAGCAAGTCTGACTGCTTTTCCTTCTCAGAGGCTACAAACAGTTGTAGTTGCCCACAATTACATTACTGCACAGCCCTTTCTAAGCAAGCACACGTATTCTTAAGGTGAAAGCATTCCAGAGAAACATTAAAACAATAAAAGAATCTCCACACCAGCCAATAAGCTTACTAGAAACCACTCCAACCAAGGCTCTGATAGGTGATCAGTACTCCAAACCCACACAGGGGGTTTTCTGTGGTTACAAGTCCATAACAGCTGTTAGCTAAGAACAAGCACCCATGAATCTATAGGAGTTCCTCCTTTAGGCAGATTGGGCCTGGGATCACATAAATCAGCAGACAATCAATCTCTCCTCAGGACATAGCTTTAAAGACCTGGGGTTTTGCATAACCATAGACAGTGGGGAGCACGGGAATTTGCATTCACCTCCCCCATGATATTTCCCAGGAAATCCACTTCACACGCATTGTTCCAAAAGTTCATTCTTGGCTTCCACTTCATTCAAGAAAGTCCTCTGATCATCCAGCGCCACTACTGTAATAATATGTAACCTTTGCATTTAATACAATGGACTCCAAAGACACTTGAACTTAACATCTCCCAAAGAGACTGCAGGAACTTGCCATATCTGTCCCAGAAATGAAACAAAAAGCAGCCCTTACTGTGCCCCTCTCCACAAGCCTGGCTGAACAGACGGGCCTTGTAGCTGTCCTGAAGGCCAACAGAGTCAGACTATCTCACACCAATGGGGAGAGTCCGTTCCACAGCCGAGGGCCCCTCACACAGACCCACTCTGCTGTCAGCTCTCTCTCACACAGTCTGATCCAAAGCCCATTAAAGTCAGTGGAAAGATTCCCATTGATTTTAAAAGGACTTTGGAGCAAGCTCATACCAGCCTCTCAGCTGACTGCAACTGCGTCTTTGGGTTTTATACTGCTGTCCATCATTACAGTCTCTAAGTGCAAGGAGAAAGGTGGGCACTCACATACATGGGTCCCAAACCATTCAGCTTTATAGATCCAAAACAACTAAAACTTTACCCGGGTACCAATAAGGACTCAGTGCAGATCCTGGAGCACTGGTGACGCATGCTTCTAGTGAGATACACCGCTTAAAAAGATGGATGCCACATTCTGCAGCAGTTTCAGTTTCCAGGTTGATTTATGATGCAGCCCAGTGTAGAGCACATTTCAGTAGTCAAATCTTGAAATTACAAGAGTCATTACTGTTGTTATGAATGGATGGGGATGGCAAAATCTGTGTCCAAAAGGAAAGGTCACACTCTCCTAGCTGGACAAAATTGAAAAAAGGCTTCTCTGGAAGTTGCTACTGTATGATCATGTAACAGCGGTTAGGAGCCAGTGAGAGCCACAGTGTACCTATTGTGTTACCTCCCCAGGTATCACATATTGTCGTATTTTACATAAGACAGACTCTGCTTTCTAAACTGGAACCAGTTTCAAAGTCATTTTGCTTTCTTAAATTCTTGGATAAAGAGTTTCTCAAAAGGCCAAATCCTGTAGTCCTAATTTAGGCTAAATCCCCACTACAGGCAATAAGATTTCTGACTGAATATAGACTATGAGGTTTTGTCTTAGATTTTAGATAAATAAATGCATATGAACTCATTCAAGTTCACCCAGGCTAGATAATTCTAATAACCTATATTGTGTAGTGTTTTCTCCTGAAGGATGTCAAAGCTCATGGAAACTGTATGTATAGGGATCATACATTCACCACTCTACTGCAGCCACCTCTGGAATGAAACATGGTAGCCGTTGTGAACCAGCAACACTACACAATTGTGGATATTTTTATCTATAACATTTTTTCTCCAATTGAAGCTGTAGAAGAAATGTTAGATTGACAAAACACTGGAATTGAGTCAGGACAGATAGCAGGATGAACACCCTATTATTGTGAAGACCGCTATGAAAGCTTTAATGACTATGAATGACTAGGACCCTGGTTTCACATTTCCATCCAAAACACAGCACCCCTGGCCTAGAGAGATGAGTACCACCCGCTAAACCAAGAGTACAACTTCTTGGTGGAAACCGGTTGTTCTTGCAGATCTCCTGTTCAAATACTAAGCAGCCTTAATGCTTGAGACCTAATATGATCATAGCCTAAGGAGGTATGGCTGCAGGCTATACGGCACCACCTATCCACTCTGGCTTGGGTAACTATTGGACAAATGTGTAGAAGCTTTACATTTACCAGGCCAGATTGCTGTGCAAAATGCATCAAAGATTATACACTTAACTTGAGTAAACTCTGCTCCAATCCAAAAAAGCTTCCGTTTGAAGCAACACTGGTCATGGAAATTCTAAAGGAAAGTGCTTCTCATGGAACTAAGAGAATGGTACTAAAACTATGGTCTGTGGATAAGCAATGATCCGTGGAGCTCTTCCTGGTGACCTGCAGAATGAGTCATTTGAAGACCCAAGCAACGCGGGATTAGGAGGTTGGACGGGACCTTTGTCCACGAGATGATCCTTCACTTATTTCCTGGTCTGCAGAATTAAAAACTGAGAACCCGTGAACTAATACACACTCTTCCAGTGCAGCTGCCGCCACTATCACTTCCTATTCCTGCCTGCACCTTAATTAGTTCACTGTGGTACTTTACAGTTCCTGCTACTGTCCCCAGCTGTAAAAAGACTGGCGAGCCTGTCGCAATCTCCTCTGACCAGTCCTACTAGTGTGATCCCAACATGAGAGAGCGCTAAAGGGAAGCTAGCACTCGTCCTCCTTACCTTCCACTATGAGCCACACTTGTTGTGATTCTTCCTTCTTCCCCTTGTTCTCAATCTGGCACCAGTACTTCCCAGAATCCGTCCGCTCAACGGATTTCAAACTGAAAAGAGTGAAAAACCATATTGATATTTTACATTTATAAAGCAACTTTCATCCCACAGAATCCTAAAGCACTAGGAAAACTAGATACACACACAACACCACTGATATGTAGCCACCTCTGGGGAGGAGGGCAGTAGCTAACCAACACAAAGCATGCAGCACAACAGTGGATAGAGAACAGAGATACTTTGGGTCAAGCCCTACTTCTGTGAAAGATGTTGGGGGATTTTTAATACCCACACAGGCAGAGAGGCTCTCATCTGAAATATCTACAAACAGGAAACAGCATGGCACTTAATTCACCTATCTTGAAAATATAAAGGGGCTACTTAACCCACTTGATTCTGAACTTGTGATTCCAGAGAGTCTACTTGAGCTACTAAATCATCCCTAGCCAGCAGCTCCAATTCACGCACCTGCTGAGAATCCAAATGCTGTGCTTTTGTTAGGGACAGGATTGATTGCACAAACCCTCACACAACGACGGATGGGTCAGAATTGGCACTCCTTCACTCTGTCCCTACTCAGCATTGTTCTTATCTGAGGAACACTTCTAGCTAAGTGATCTGTTCATACTACAAACCACCTAGGGCTAGTGTTTTCAGGGGAGCCATGCTGATTTACACCAGCTGAGGATCTGACCCTGAGAGCCCATGTCTGGTCTTACTCACTCAGGTGCAGCTCCCATTGACTTCCAAGAGAGGTGGCCCATGCAAGTGAGGGCAGAACTGGGGCCTAAGTGGTATCAGAGTTTTAGATCTCAAGGGGGAAATTCTGCCCTCAGTTATAGGGCAGAATTTGCTCCAGGAGTTGAGGCTTCAGGGTCTCAGGTTCCAAAGACCTCAGAGAACGTGAGAGTGCCCTTTGATTATACAAATGCAAAATGCACCCTTGTGATGTTGCAGCCATGCATCTGCTGCCATGCAGGGACCCCGAGCAGATCTGATGCTCCCTTTTTTTATGCCAACAGTTGGTCTTGGTGATGGGGTGAATGTGCAGGGTGGAAGAGAGGAAGGGGAGAGTGCTTGCTGAAATGCACAAAATGCTCCCCCTACAGCCTGATTTTCAGAGCTGTACCTTCAGATGAAACCAGCTGTCCTGCCCATCCAGCCGCTTGTTCTGAAACACAGTGACTGTAGGAGAAAGTCATAAAACAGTGGGTGGTTGAAATGATCACTTTAGGAGGAAGAAGGAAACAGAAAAAGAAAATGGCCATATCTAGATCCAGCATCCAGAGTCAGCTCTGATGCTGTGGAGCTATTGTCAGTGGAGGAGTATGAGGGGTGAGAAAGGGCTATGGAGATCAGACCAGGAGAACAAGGGAGCGTGGGGAGACAAAAAAGTCCTTAATCTGGGTACAGGGAGGGGGTATATAATGGAGATGGTACATGATGCAGTGCTGCAGGATGGATTACTGCACACAGATTTTTCCTATCAGAGGAAGGTTCATTGCAGCTTATTCATCTATAATCAAGTCTCATGCTTCAACGTTTCAGACAGTTCACTGCAGGGGTCAGGAAGAAGGTTTCCCCCCTCCCCCACCCCAATGCACAATTGGCTAGATGTATTCTGTTTGAGGGATTTTTAGCATCAGAGATTGACCATAGCTGAAGATGGGACACTGGACAGGGTGGATGACTGCTGTGAAGTGGTACAGAGAATCCTGTGTCTAGATGCCTGGCTGGAGGGGTCTTGCTCAGATGCTCAGGGTCAGGCTGATTGCCAGGTTGGGGTCGGGAAGGAATTTTCCCCTAGATCAGATTAATTGGGACTTTGGGGGTTTTGTTTTGCCGGCCTCTGCAGCATGATGCATAGTTCACTTGCTGGGATCTTCTGGGCATATCCTACCTAATCACTTCCCTGCCATTGCAAGGGCATTGGTGGCATCTTGGTCTCTCCTGTTCTCTGCTTGTGGCACACAGCAGCTTAGTCTCCTGAGAACTGAAATGCTTTAGCCTATTGGGCTCACTCAACATAGGGGCAACTGAGTGAAATGTGGTGGCCTGTTATACAAGAAGTCAGACTAGATGATCTACTGGTCCCTTTTGAATGAACCTATGAAATCCCAGGGACTTGTCTAGGGTTGCCAACCCTCCTGGTTTCACCGTGAGTCTCCCAGAATGGGGCTTTATCTCCCGGAGGCTACTGAAGCCAAACTGGGAGATTTTAGCCTGCTAAAAGTCTGGCCCCGAGCGCCAACTCCACAGATCCCATTGGCCGGCAACTGTGGCCAATGGGAGCTGCGGGGGCAGTGCATGCAGGCAGGGGCAGCGCCCCCTGCCTCCTCCCCACCCCCAGGGGCTGCAGGGACGTGCCGCTTCTGGGAGTGATGCGGGGCCAGGGCAGGCTGGGTGCCTGCCTTAGCCCCACTGCGCTGCCGACTCGGAGCCGCCCAAGGTAAGTGCTGCCCAGCCGGAGACTGCGCCCCTCACCCCCTCCCACACCCCAAGCCCCGTCCCAGCCCAGAGTCCCCTCCAACACCCAAACTCCCAGCCTGCACCCCACACCCCTCCCACACCTCAGCCCCCTGCCCCAGCCCTGAGCCCCCTCCTGCACCCAAACTCCCTCCCAGACCCCTCACCCTCTCCTGCACCTCAACCCTCTGCCCCAGCCCTGAGCCCCCTCCTGGAGCCTGCACCTCTATCTCCCTCCCAGTGCCCGCACCCCCTCCTGCACCCCAATCCCCTGTCCCAGCCCGGAGCCCCCTCCTGCACCCAAACTCCCTCCCAGAGCCCAGACCCTGCACCCTCTCCTGCACCCCAACCCCCTGCCCGAGGCTCAGCCTGGAGCCCCCTCCCACACTCGGAACCCCTCAGCCCCAGCCCAGAGCCCGCACTCCCTCCCGCACCCCAATCCCCTGCCCCAGCCCAGTGAAAGTGAGTGAGAGTGGGGGAGAATGAGCAACGGAGGGAGGGGGGATAGAGTGAGTGGGGCGGGGCCTTGGGGCAGGGGCAGGGTGTTTGAGTTTGTGTGATTAGACACTTGGCAACCCTATTAGTGACAGGTATTAAACCCCAAGATATGCTAATCCAAAGGAGGCGAGGAGGCCTGTGTTCGCGAATGGGTGATGCTAGACTGAGCCTGGCAGTTCCAAGTACATTCTCTCTCAGAGCACGCTGTTTGTACCAAGCTCCCTTTATGCATGGAGAAAGGAGTCTGAGATGGAGCGTGGGCCCTTACTTAACCCAGTACTACCCCCGGGACACACGAAAGGCCACCTCCTGCTGAAGAAAACGTATAAAAGACTGGCTCTACAGGCAGCTTTTTGGGCCTCTGACAAGAGCAGGCCTGATATAAATGCTGGAGTAAATGTGCTGGAATGACTAAGGGATGGTGTGTGTGACAAATCCTCCTCTCCAAACAGGATTGAAATCTGGTCCCAGGAGTCTAATTTTAATTAGGACACCTAACCCTTTTAGTCAGAGAGAGGGAGAGGAAGAGAATTAACGATTGTAAGAGAGAGAACTTATTTATCCAGGTCAGAATGTAAGGTTCCAGCTGCACTGCAGAGCTTATTAGAACAAACAAGGTAAAAGCATCCTACCATGCTGGTTTTTGTTGTGTTCATTTTCCAGTGCTGGTAAAGGAGCTGGACTGAGAGCCCCCTATTGATTATCCAGATACAGCATGGACAGAACCAGCGAAAGCTTCCCCTGACCACCCTGGCAATGATCTTTAGCTATGGCCTAATTGGACCCCCGGGAAGAATTTGATGAGGTAATTCAGTCTCCAGGTCTATTCAGTCCTCTGCTGAGACTAACAGCAAGGCTACTAATTATGGTGGTGAAGAACTATTTACTGGTAACTGGGCTGAGATCACTAACCCATCTCTGTGACCACTGAAGGGACTTCAGATGGCAATGACCATTAGACACAACTGACTGAGGTTGGATTTGAACTGGAGATTTAAAGTGAGAGTCTCTGCTCCCCTTTAATAATCCTTTGAGCCATTCTGTACCCACGATATCACTCAGGTGTGCATACAACACAGAATGGGAGAAAAGTTTTAAATTTCTTTTTAAAGGGAGAGGACAGAAATACAGCTAAATATCTCTTCACAATTTCAGCATAGATTCCACAGGACTGGATGGCGTAAAGAACTGCTGATAGGATAAGCAATACCTTTCACCTCTTGGTCACCTATCTATCACAGGCATTTCCAAAGCACCCATCACCACAGTATCTAGGAGCCTTGTCAGATTCCCCCAGCTACAATCCAACCCTTCCTTAGTGACTTAAACACAGTGGATCAAATTCCGCTCTCAGTTATGCCCAGGCAAAGTACAAAGGTATAATCACATGGTGGTCAGTGGGGTTCCACTGAGGTAACTGACAGCAGAATTTGGCCCTGTAGCTTCCATGATAGTCTATCTCCTCCACAGCTGTTGTACCTGAGGAAACTGATCCAGTGTTCTTCATCTACTGGAATGTACACCTGGTCTACACTCTGCACCACCGCGCCATCCTTGATCCACAACATCTCTGGGTCCTCCATTCCCTCGAGGCTGCAATTTAGTTTCACCGGCTGACCCTGGGACACCTTTAATTTGATTGGAGATCCTGTCAATTTCATACCTAAAAAAAAAAAAAAATACTCCTCCTCCCCAGCCCCAAAAGAAGTGGGGGTTGGAGTACAGCAAATTAATCTAGGTTGGTGGTCTGTAAGGACATACAGTACAAGAACACACTGCACAGTTTTCTAACTGCCTCGCCAGAGCCTTATTATGTTTGTTTCATGATTATAAGATGAGAACACTGACATTCCAATTACTTGAAAATGGCGGAGGCTTAATCTATACAGGGCTTCTTCAAAGCCAGTGCCAATTTGGATAGCAGCAGGATGAGCTTCCACACAGCAGTGCCCCATTACAGCTAGATAGGAATGCCGTGAGCTTCTTCACAGCAGTGCTCGGACAATGGTGATGTGTGTGTTCCCTCAGAACGGTATCGTGTTGCCCCCAAGTCCTCTCTCACTTTTCAGCTGCTATGGTATGTTCCTATACTACTAATAAGTCATACTTCTGTTCCACTGTACGCATTTGTAAAGAATTGGGACTTTAGACTCAATCACAGCAGGTTACTCAGTGTTCCACTGCATTACAAAAGCGCCAATGCAATTTATAAACCCAGTGAAAGTAAAGCCTACTTTAAAGGATTCCTATCAGAGGAAAAAATTGTTTCCAGAACACATTTTTCCATAGTATGTGGTGGGAGAATACTTCAGCCAGCCACTGTGTATCTCCAGAACAGAGACAAAGGGCCTAATTTGGATCTGTTACATCAGTGTAAATCTGGAATAACTCCGCTGAAATTAGTGGAGTTACTGTGACTGACATTGGTGTAAAAGTGATCAGCGTTTGGCCCAAAGCGCAGTTGCATGTGGGTGGGAAGCACCCCCCCTCAATGAGAAGTGAATGTGTGGAATATGTCACCTTGTAAAAACACAGAAACCAACTGGATAAGTACATTTTTAAAAGATGGGTATGTATATGAGGAATGAGGGGAGTAAAGGAGACGTTGGATAAAGCAGAAAGGTGGAAGACAAAGGTAAAGTATTCAGTCCTGCTGGGGAAAGTAGCCTTTTCCTTTCCATTAGCACAGGAACTGGCAGACTAGAATAGACCAATGGTTCAGTCTAGTCTGGTATCCTACCTCTGGTAGTGGCCTATACCAGATCCTTCAGAGAAAGGTTAACCTGTCCACCACTATATTGCCCTTGACCAGCCGTGCAGAATTATGACCCTATCTCTGCTCACGTGCAGTCAGCTCTATCACCAGATGACATTCCAGTCCACCACACCCTGATAGAAAAACACAGTGAAGCCAAGATTGCCCTTAATTAAGCATGCAGCCATGCTGGTTCTCAAACTTTTTCATAGCATGAATTGCATTTGAATACAGAAATAGTCTGGTGCCCCATTTCCCGTTTGCCATTACATGGCATCCCACTGGTAAAAGTGGCAAATGCTTCCATGGCATAGTGATATCAGAAAAGTATTTTGTGTATTTTAAGCTGTGTTTTAGCAACTGTTAATTTAGTAGCAAATTTACTAAGAGCACTGAAACTAGTAAAGTGATCATTTAATTTTAGATGCAGCTTTGGTTGGGCAAAGGAATTAATCACCTAACTGAGTGAGGATGATCTAACCTCAGATTACTTAATGTGAAAATGGCATGAATTACACGTCCCAGTGCATCCCAGAAAGCATCCTCCTTCTCACCATGCAGAATATTGAAACAGAGCATTAACATTTCACAATACATCCATCTGTTTTATATAAGCCTAAATGTAGCCAGGTATCCAAATGCACACACAAATTGGCAGACACTCTTTCATAATAGGTGCCTTACTGAAACAGCAAATGACTTAGTTTGCTACAGTCTGCTTTGCCGAAAGGATTAATCACAATGTACACAACAAGATATCTGGAAGGCCTTTAAAGGTTTCAGTTCCCAGCCAAACTGATTATGCAAGAAATTAAAGGACAGTGCTAACTATATCTATTTGGCTATTTTCAACAGCACTTCTGTGTAATCTACAAGTAGAGCTGAACTGAAAGGAAAGGGAAAATAACATGGGGATTTTTAACAGATACACATTTCTGTCATCCATAAGATGCAGTTTAGCTGCAGCACCTTTTTCTGAAGAGAAGGGAATGGTGCACACAGGTTGGCTTGGACTTTTTGTACATCTGAGAGGTTAAGATTAATGTTTACTTCCCAGTATTCCTCCTCCTACTCTCCCACTCTCCATTTTTACCAGTGCAGGAAATAAAAACTAGCTATTTTTTTTCAAAATATGATGACTGTAGAAGTAAAGATTCATAACTGATTAGGAAACGAAATCATATTAACTTCATACTGCCTGTCAGGCAGAAGTGACAACAAATGAGTGCACCAGTTGTCTCTGTGCACAGTGTATTTTACTTGTTAACTTATCATCTCTGTACCTTTTGATTACTACTGACAGAAGTTTTTTGAAGTTGTTTTTGGAGTGGAGGGAGAAACAGATAACTGCAGACTTTTACCTACTAAGGCAAAAAGACCTTCCATTCCTTTGATGCCTGAGGTCCCCAATCTAGCAATCAAAATCTACAAGGCAAACCCTTGAAACCAACAGTGCTCCACCCATGTGGATCTAAATGTAGGATTGAGACCTAAATTCCCAGTGAAGTCAATAGGAAACGTGTATGTGGAAGGATTAGGCTAGAAAATCAAACCTTTGTATGTCTACTTGTAGGTGAAACTAGGAAAATGTAGGCTAGAAGGAAAACAAACAAAAGCCATGTAAAAATGGATTATCACCTGGCCTTCCTATATAGCAATTTGAACTCTGCAAATACAGGAACAATACATTTGCAAACATTCCCACTGACTCACTTAAATGATATTCAGGACTCTATTTATTTGCCACCATCTAGGTCTTATTCACAAGAATATTCACAGCAAGCATAAGGTTCATAAATATGAGTGTTGAATCAGTATTCCCACAAGCATTTGCACTAGAAGTGCTCTCTTCACCATTTTGGAAAGCTCTTGTTATTAGTCACACATAGTCAAACATTGGTGGATAATTCACAAACAGAAAGGGGACGTCTTTATGTTTTTAAAGCTTATGGACAAGATTTTCAAATATGGATGCCTAAAGTTAGGCTCCTTAATCCATAGAAATGTAGGACTGGAAGGGATCTCAAGAGGTTATCTAGTCCCACAAATACACTGAGGCAGGATTATGTATACTTAGACCCTCCCCAAATACAGGCACATAAATAAGCAACCTGAATTTCAAAAGAGCTGAGCGATCAGCAGGTCCCATTGAAGTCAACCTCCACTACAAAGGAAATTGTGTGTGGGAGATAGAAAACTTGAGGGCAACATTTTCAAATGTAGCTGCCCACTGTGGCTCCTCAACCAACATTTAGGCACAGATGGCCTAATCCATAAATGGTCTCATTGTCAGAGGTGTGGCGCATCACTTTTGAAAATTAGGCCACTTATTTAGGTGCCTAAATATGGATTGAGGATCCTCACTTTAAGCACTCTTTATGGCCCAAGTCATCTCATCAGGGGACAGAAACATTACCATGCCAGTTGGGTGACCAATCACATGGTGCAAAGAGCAAATGGTGCATCCCAACCATTTGGAGAACATATACTAAAAATTGTTCACAAAAAGTGTTATGCCGTTGAAAATAGCAACTAAATTCGTCAAAATCAAGACCTATTTACGGGCAATTGGGCAACAATAAAAAAGAAGCTACGTTTAAAAAAAATAGTTCGATGAAAACAATTCATGCGGAGCAACTCACAATCATAGATTGCGCAGGGAGACCACAGCCCTCCAAAAAGCTAATCGTCACCTTCCCTCTTCTCCCCCATAAAATATAGTGTTCTCCAGCGGAGTGTAACTTGCCTCAGCTCCAGCTGATTAGGAAGTAGGTGAGGATCTGAGCAATACACTCAAGACTAGAAGGACTCCGTCAAGTGCTGTGGACAGGTCTAGAAAGGGAGCCCCCCGGGGAACCCCTTCCCCGCCCCGTCTCCTGCGCGCAGTCCGGACCCAGGCGTGGAGGCAGTGCAGTGTCAGCAGGAGCTTTACACACCTCTGAGGTGGGGCTGACCCAGCGCTCCGATCAGTACGAAATTGACAATCAGGGCAAAAGCCAACCGCCGCTGGCCGGGCGTCAGGTTCAATAGCAAAGCAGCCGAGAGCCGCTGGGCCAAACGTTTCCACGCTACCCCTCGGAAGACCAGCCCCTTACAGAGCCTGCCAGGGTCGGCGCTCAGCCTCCTCCCCGGGGCGAGCGGCAATTCTCCCTCCTGTGCCCCTGCAGCCTTACCTGCTTCAGCAGCGGCGTCCCGGAGCGCCAGCGCCCACAGTCCCAGCAGCAGCAACAGGAGCCCCGGGATCCCCATGCTCTGCTTCATCTCCATCTCTCCCGCATCTTCATCGTCAGCAGCATCCCCCCCAGCTCCACGCTGGCGGCTGCTTCTTGCTCCGAGAGGAGGAGGAGGAGGAGGAAGGAACCCCCCCCTCCCCAAAGAGGTGCCTTTCCCAAGAAGCTCCCAGGGGAGGCTGCAGTGCAAACTTCTCACGCCGCTTCCCCTGGGCTCGCTCGGCGGGAGCGGGCCCTGCTGCTGCCTCGCGCCAGCCCGGGGAGGAGGAGTGTGTAGGGGAAGTTTCAGGAAGCCCCCAAAATCCCGATCGCTTTTTCCTCCCTCCTCCCAGAGCGGGTCACTCTACACGAGAGGGAATGCCAGGCAGGGCGGTCTCCCTCTGCTGGCCTCGGGCTGCATGGAGTCCCCGCAGCCACGGCTGCTTCTCTCGCTCTGGGCACCCTCTGCTCTTGTTGCTGCTGCTAATTCCTTCGGCTCTTCTTATTCCTGTTCTTCCTCCAGGAAATGGCGCTGTCAGGCAGTCACAGAGCTGGTTTGCACCCCCCGCTCCCCTCACACCTACCTATGACATCACTCCTCATGAATATTTATAGAATCTATTTATTATCCAAGCTTCCTGAACTTTTAATAAAGTGGAAAATAACAGATCTGCAGAGTCAGTGTCTCCCCCAGGAATTTCCTGAGGGAAAGGGATATTCGAGGTTGCATCAGTCAAAATGTAACCTACCTTCCTGGCAAGAGTTTATTTGCAAGATTCAGGTAATTCTTTATATGGCTTTTACCCCCCAAGGAAATGCTTTGGTGCTATTTATTATTTTAAATAAATGCCAGCAGGCCAGCTCTGTGGTGAGCAACCCTACAACAAACAAGAGGGCATGCTTATGGGGTGGAGGAAAACCATTTTGTGGTTAGCTTGTCCACTACAGGGCGGGGGAGGGGACATTTAGGAGAAGGAGATTAAAAGCAAAAAAATATTCAAATTGGGTGCTCATTAGGGTTCTAAGCCCATATATACACTCCTAAATAAGTGGCCTGATTTTCAGCGGTTCTGAGCAGCCATACCTCTTAATGAAATCAGTGAGAGTCACTGGGGGCTTGGTCAATGCATGTGAAAATTAGACCACTTATTCTGGTGTCTAACTATGGCTTTAGGAGACAAATTTTACTAGGTAACTTTGTCTGAAAGTTTTGGCCTAGGTTTCCTCCTGCAGAAGTGCCTGTGACTTGCACTCTCTGGGAGCGAGGGAATGGATTGTGCTGACACAAGCACAACTAGGCGGTTCAGACCCAAGCCCAGAAGATCTCCCAAACACTGAAGAGGCCTGGTTATCCACACTGTGCACTTGTGCTTCTGCACTGCTTTTGGGACCTGCATCTCCTCATAGCAAAGCCCTCAACCCTCCCCTCTAGGAGTGCCTGCAGCAGTGAGGCACTGAAGGTAATGCTGACTGATGAGGCATTATGCTAGAGAGGTATTTCCCCACAAGGCTTATGGTGGGGAAATGATACCAAGGCCAACCTCCTCCCAATATGTGAAGCTTAGTCCCTGCAGCTCGTCTGCAGAGGAGCTTTGGCACAGTTGGGGGATATTCTGTGTCCCCCAGGTCTGGTCGGCTTGATTTGGGCCCCCTTTGCTTGTCAAAATGTAAGGGATGATGTAGCTTATGAAAAGGGAACAGATTTTAGCTTCCAGAGGGGGAAAAGAACCCTGTAAAGTTTATAACAAATAGCCTGACACATAGGTGCTGCCTCACCCTGTGGCTTGAAGTGGTTTCCATCCTATCCAGGGTTTACAGTTTGGTTCAATGGCTCTCAGCACCCCCACTATACAAATTGTTCCAGCACCCCTGCCCTGACACTGTACTTCCATCATAATCACCCTGCGAACCATAGCTGAAAGGCACCATAAGTATCATTATAGCACAGTGCAATTTTCAATTTGTAATCATAGTTAATGTGTGGCACTTGTATGGTGCCTTCCATCTCAGGCTTCCCCAGCAAGCATTTGTGAATTAAGTCCCTTGTGAGGAAGGGAGGTATTGCTATCCCCATTCTACAGATGAGGAAACTGAGGCACAACAGGGTTACATAACTTATGCCAGTGTTTCCCAAGCCTTGGGCTCTGGTCTCTGCACTCATACTAATCCTCATCCATTTGCATTTCTGTTAGGAATCCCTAAGGTGTTGGAACAATGCCAAGTAGGGGTGCATGACTGGAATGAAAATGTGTTTTCTCTCCCTCCTCTGTTTCTACAATCTGAAATGAAAAGGCAAGGAGGAGACACTGACAAATCAGATATATCAAACAGCTAGCAGGGAGCCATGGTGCTCTTGGGGTGAGGAATCTATCGCAGATCCTTTGTGGGGACTATGGTGCTCTTGTCAGTTCTTGGGCTATGATGCTAAGTGTATATGACTGCTAAAAGCATAAAGCATTTCCAGTATAATCACTGTAGCTAATCTCTCTCTCTCCCTTAAATCCATATGTACAGATCTAGCTATATATGCTGTATATTGATGCACACATTTATGTGGGTCATTGCTTATAGAAAGTAACTATATTCTCAAGGTTTAGCAGCCTTGTGTGAAGAGTAATGGGCATTATATGAACTCTTTGCATTTCTACAGCATCTTTCATCTAAGGATTTCAACTGTTGAGGTTTACAAATGTCACAATATCCCTCTGATGTGGGTATAAATATTCCCAATTTAGAGAAGGGGGAATTGAGGCAGTGATAAATGGGAAATTCAGATATAGATAAATGAAGTGAGTTGATCAAAGTCACACAGAGAGTCAGTGGCATAGTTAAGGACTGACTCATTTTTCCTGATTCCCAGTCCCATGCTGTAATTATTAGACAATGTTTCACATACAAGTGTGCTCAGGGCCAAGATAATTGAAACAAACTGCAGCTGGACAGAGAACAAGATGGAATAATAGAAAAACTGACACACAGAAAAAGAGATCTGCCGCCCAAGAGATTTATATGAGATATAAACAATTGTACATACAGATTTTTATCTGATGTGCTATCTTACACACAGCCCTGTCTCCTCATCTTGGCAGTGAGTTCAAGTAAAAGCAAGGAAACTATAGAGAATGCACCTAAGAATTGCTGGGAGATCTGAAATACGTATTTACTCTTTTATGGTTATTATTTTAAAAGTTTTTGACCAAGTATAGAAAATAATTGTCTAAATGTCCACCAGATTTTTTTTCCTGTTTCTTAACTAGCTCTAATTACCAGTGTCCCTAAAAATGAGCCTACAGGAGCAGCTTTTTCTGCAAACGTGAGTATGTGATATGAACTTTTTGTTAAGGGCCATAGGCTTGACTCTCAGTTGGAATAACTTGGCATAGCTCTATTGAATTCAACAGAACTACTCTGACTTACACCAGCTGAGGATCTGGCCTCATATCGTCTCAGAAGTCAGTTATATCCGCAATGATAAGGAGGAAGAACTGTGTGAAAATTGGACTGAAATCCTGGATTCTTTGCCAGTTGGACTGCAGACTGCTGTGGGAAAACTTATGGGGAAGTGCTATATTACCATGAAGAAATCAAAAAGAACTTGTGACTTTTGAATGCTTTTAAGATTCAAAGGATCATGAACAAATGTTTCTTGCTTTTCAGCTTCAATGATTTTGGGTACTGGTGCCCTTGTAGTATTGGCCCTAGACTACCAATGACAATGTTCATTACACATCCATTTATAAAGCACACACCACAATGACTCATAATTAATCTATCTCCTTCCTTCCTGTATTTTGATATTGTGGTGTTATGTTTCACCTGACCCATTGGATGCTTTATATGCATTTTGGCAAAGGCAGAAAGAGCTCAGCCCTACAAAGGGTCACGTGCCAAAATTTTGGTGAAAAATTTAGTGATGAAATTTTCATTATTCCCCCCCCCCTCCTTTTTTTGAGCAACTATAGAGCTGGTCAAAGTGTTGACAAATTTCTAAAGGCCAGGGGGAAATTTTTCTTTTAAATATTGGCCAGATTTTTTTGCTCTGTTTTTCAACCAGCTCTAATTACGAGGGTTGCTGAAAAATGAGCCCACAAAAGAAGAACTGGCCATCAAAAGAGAAAGCAGCTTTGTCTTCCAGGGCTGCCCAGAGGATTCAGGGGGCCTGGGGCAAAGCAATTTCGGGGGCCCCTTCCATAAAAAAAAAGTTGCAACACTACAGAATACTATATTCTCGGGGGGGACCTGCGGGGCCCGGGGCCTGGGGCAAATTGCCCCACTTGCCCCCCCTCTGGGCAGCCCTGTTGTCTTCATTATCATCGCAGCCTCTCTCTGATGGCTGCAAAATAAAGGCCTCACTATAGTGACCCACAGTGTCCCTGTTGTGTGTCAAAAGGGATCAAGTTCTGCAAAGACTACTAGATTACATCCATCTTTGTCATTGCTTACCGCTATCCCCCTGCAGTTGTACACGCATTCCCCATGTTTTAAATGAGGTGGTCTCCAAACAGCTGACGTAGTTCACACTCAAGATGTGAATGTCCAGTTCTTTCCATTCTCTGACTTTAGCTTTAAAGGGCACAAGTTGTTCCCATAGTTGTTAGAAGATAGGCCTGTCATCCTGCATTAGTAAACTGAAGTGCTGGCAAGAGTGACAGTGAAGTGACATTCAAGTAGCAGGAGTAGCTCTGCTCTGTGGGGAAGGAGATCCAGGATGACTGTTCATATGCTTCCTGAGTTGGCTGGGGATGGTTGAACCAGCATGTTCAGCCCTAGGTCAGAATGGGAGCTGCATCGGGCTTTTTGTTTTGTCAAATAGCATGAATGAGCTCTGAAGCTAACCCAGCTGTGTGGGCCTGCTAAGCTAAGGTGTAGCTTCCTCAATTATGCCCCAAGGCATGTTCAAAGGGGGGGGGGAGGAAAACTTGGTGGGAATCCTTAGGGCTTTTCAAGCCCTGACAAGGATATAACCAAGGAGATGGGGGACATTCTGATGGAGGTAGTGCATATACCCAGGGCCGGCGCAACCCATTAGGTGACCTAGGCGGTCGCCTAGGGCACTACAATTTGGGGGGCGGCGACCGCGGCGGTATTTCGGTGGCGGGACCTTCCGCCGCCTCTGTGGGGGGTGGCATTTTGGGGCGGGACCTTCCGCCACCTAGGGCGGCAGAAAAGCTGGCCGCGCTCCTGCATATACCTAGTGAACATTTCACTGAAAAGATTAAATTCATTGGTTTGGCAACAGTTGTCTCCCATGTTCCGCCCAACCCATCATAATAATGGATTTGTTACAGCTTGTTTACATCATATAACAACTTTTACACAGTAATAACCACGTCTAGGGACCCACTTACAATACGGCTGTCCCTTGATATAGTTGAAACACGGGTCAGTCTCAGTCTTGCACCTAAATATCCTTTTAACCATGTCCCCAAACTGACTGCGCTAGAGCCTTGGACGTGACTGGGGCTTTCGCACAGTTCAGAGATGTAGGCTCCAGCTACATTCCAAGACTGAACCACATTTTAACTGTGTTGGGGGTACTCGCACTGTAACCTTGTTATCTGACATGGTTGTGTGATCGCAGGCTGAGAGCTATCTTTATCCACATCTGAGCCCCTTCCTTTCACTTAGTGTGTATGCCTCTATCATCCCTTTTCTGTCTCCTTTCGTGTTCCCTTCTTCCTCTCCTCTACCTCTCCATCACCTCTTCTAGTAGGAAATAATGCTGAAATGTGTCCAGTTCCTGTATTTCTGGAAGCTGCAGCCTCCTCCAGTTCTTAAGTCTTTCATATGCTCTCAGTTTAACTCTGTGCGTGTGTGTATGTAAAGGAGAAAGGGAATCATATTAAACAGTCTCAACTACTCCATCTAAAAATAATTAGAGATGAGCTCAAGCTATAGAGCTCAGATCTGACTCTTGATCTGGATTTAAAATCTCCCCCTGTTCTGAGTGGTGGTGGAGTATGCCGTTGTTCAGATCTGAGGTTTGGGTGGCTCATTATAGTGTGAATCTAGGTCTGAATTCTTCCTAGGTTTGAGGTTTATCACAATTGAGATTTTGGGTTGAGTCCATCTCTGAAAACTCACCCAAACCTAGATCCGGCTCTTCTAAGCATTGGGGCAGGTAACTCTAAGCACTTTTTTTTAAGGTAATAAACTAAAAGCATCATGTATGTTTCCTAACTTTTGTAATTAGTGCCTAGCTGTCAGAGTGGTAAGCACTTACATAAAACATTTATAGAAATAGATAAATTCCTGTAGACTGAGACAACCTTTTGATTGCAATCACCATCATTTACAGATGAACTTTGTGTTGCATATGTGAAAGCATTCCCTATCTCTCGTGTTGAAATAAAAGCAGTATTACAAAACAGAATAATTAAACCGAAAGGATTTTTACATGATGCAACAGTCAATGCCATAAGAAATCACTGTATATGTATAGATACAGATCTGATCTACACATACCAAACAGACAGTACAGATTTCAAATTACAAGTAGATATATAAGAAACTGATTTGGGAGTAAGCATTTTTAACAATCCCTTAGTGGACAATGTTTCTTATTTATTAGCCATGTGGTATTAAAACACCTTGTTTCTGAAAAATTCTGCATTGCATTCTGATATCCACTGTAAGCCACTGATAATCATGATGTCCACGATCCACCCAACAACATTTCTAGGTCTTGTTCAGTGTTAGATGATCACTCATTGGATGCAGGTTTGCATTCTGAGATGGTCCCTTCGCAGTTCCTGAGAACGGCCAGCCACCTTTGATTCGTTCAGATCTTGGAGCTAGGAAATGTTTAAAAAATGCTGACTCCCAAGATGGGAAAGCAGGAATGCCACTGACAGAGCCTAGAGCCTTGTCTATTGTTGCTAACGGCAGTTCAGCTCAACCAGCAGTAGAGTACCCTGTTGTAGATGTGTGACCCTGCCACCGCTGTTTTAACCAGTGTGTCATTTAGACCTGCTCTGAGCAGGATTAGATGACACAGGGGCCAATCTGGCATTACACTAAGGCACCTTTACCATGGTCTGGCAGCATAAAGGGGCCTTATGGGGAGGAGAAACAGCACCCCAAGGATACCCCTGCAAAATGGGTCTCGGGTCTCCTAGCCAGCATAGAACTAGCCTGATACAGCTGTGCTCCCAACCCCTGACGTTGGGGTGATGGAGTGGGATGCTGAGAATGGGGCAGGAGATGTAGCTTAGTAAACAGAGCTACAGCTATTCTTTGTTTCCCAGGGCCCATAGAAGGCATGGGAAGCAGAGTTTAAGTTACAGCAGCTCTGAGGTTGCTCTAACTTACACTGAGGGCTGTGGCAACCCCCAAACAGCCCCAGAATATGGGGAGCACAAAGGTGACAAAAGACCACCTTTGCCTCTTGGCCACCCCATTCCTGTGCCAGGTGTGGGAATGAAGTAACTGGGAAACAGGGTCACAATGCTAAAAATGGTGGTGCCAACCAGCACTCAGTCTACATTAGTGCCCCCAACATTGCTAACTCTGAAGAGTGGAAATGGGGCTAGCAACAGAAGGAAATGTTTATTGACAAGGCCTGGGAGCGTGATGGGGTAGGAGGAAAGGTGGGATGGAGCATGTTCTTTCCTTTTACTGGTAAACTTCAGTATTCTGGGGCTTGACCCTTCAGCGAAAGTGCTGGGTGCGCAGCACCTTTCAGTATCAGGCCCTTTGTTTATACAAATGGACCATTACACTTGTGCTGTGTAGATATAATTTCTTACCAGTACTAAATGGCTGTACCTGGAAAGCAAGGAAGACACTTTGATTAGGCAAGATCCAGCTCTCTAAGACCCTGCGAAGGAATGACGAGAACTTAGGGAGCAGAACTGAGACAGCCAGAAAGAAAGACAGGCGTGGACAGAGAAGAACAGGAGACAGTGAAAGAGGGAGGGAGTAAATGAGAGAAGGAGGAGGGAAAGATAAGCCTGGTCTGGTGGTAACAGCAGGTGACTGGGAGTCTGCAGATTTGAATTCTGCTTCTGGCTCTGCCACTGACTTGCTGTGTGATTTTGGGCAAATCACTTAACCTCTCTGGGCCTCAGTTTCCTGCCTTACAAGAGAGTTGGGAGGCTAAATGCATCAGTGTTTGCAAAGTGCTTTGAGATCCTCAGGTGAAAATTGCTGTTGTGGTGCAAAGTATAATGACTGAAATGTGAGGGGAGGATGGAGATGGGAATGAGAGAGGAGACAGAAACAGGGGAAGAAAGGAAAAGGGTGACTGATGAGCAGAAGGGGAGGCAAGAGGAAAAAAGAGAGGGGACACCCAGTGATGGGGAAGTAATGGAAAATGTGAGGAAGAGAAATGAGTAGCTGCTTGTCAGAGTGGATATATTTTCTTGCATTGGCACTGAGGGGAATTAGAATTGAAGAGTTTGCCCTGTGGAGCTAGTGTGTGGTGGCACAGTCTTGAAGTTAACGGTTTCCCTGCTGATAGCATCTCTGTCAAACAGCACTAGTGCAATGGAGCTGTCCTGGGGAGGGAGGAGCCATAGAGCCATAAGGCCTGATCACAGAGACGTCTCCAGGCAGGATGAGCGCCGGATGTAGAAGCGCCTCCCCTCGTGCCCTTCAGGCCTGTGCACAATTAACACTGGGAAAAAGCGGGCATCCTGGTAGGTGGGTGGGTTTTCATTGATGGCTAGCTGACTAGAGTAAGAGCAACATTGTTCATCCTGGCAGCCACGGTCCGCAATGCTGCTGCTGCAGCTCCTCCCGAGGCCTGTCCTGTGGGAGCCATGAACCCGGCACAAAGAGAAGCGGCTGGTGTTGAGGGAGAGGCGTGAGTTTCCGCTGCCACTGTGGAAGGCGTACCGGGAGAAGATGGAGGAGTTGCTGGAGGCCTGGTTGCAGCGCTCACAGCCATGAGCTATTTCACTGTACCCATACATGGAGTAGCCGTTGTACACAGGGGAGTCTGTCAGGTCCAGGAGCATGGCCTCCGAGTAGCTGGGGATCAGCTGTCGGTTGGTACAGATGTGCCATTCCAGTTCAGTGTTGTCCTGAGTGTTATCCCGGGGCATGCGATACCTATACAGGGGCTCCTCTGCTATGCCGGGCACTGTGTACTCTAGGCCTAGGAGCTTCTCAACATGGTAGTGCACGTACGCAGTCCGATACTCTATGAGCACCCGCAGTGGCCAGGAAATCATCAAGACAGCTGCCACCCAGAAAGTATAGTGGGACACGTACCATGGGAGATGCTCTGGGTCCCCATAGGCCATCATAAGCTCTTTGAAGTCTATGTTTTTGAGCTGCATGCCTTCCCTGACCTCCATGTAGTCATCCAGTCCCTCAATCTCTGTGAAAAAGTGAGTCCTCTGGGTCAGGTAGGAGTTCTCTGACTCTGTGTTGGCAAAGCTGAAGCACTTGGTGAACTTCAGCTTCGTGGCTGTGTAGCATTCTAGGCCTAGCAGCTCCTTGGAGATGTCCTTGAATCCACAGTGAGAGTAGTCAAACTCAGCTTCAGCCACATGTGTGTTGACCCGCTCATGGTAGACCTGCGTGGTGGTATAGGCATCACCATTGCGGTACCGGGTCACCTGCCGGGTGCGTCGTACAAAGTGGTAGCTGATGGCCTTCCACCAGATACAGGGAGTGGCTTGCTGCATGCGGTTGATACGGTCATAGACGCTGTCCACATCTGCCTTGTACTGGAGTTCGCTTTTGGCATGGCAGTGCCAACACTCCACCAGGTAGGCCACGTACAGCATGGTGAGGAAGGCTAGGGGGATGTAGACATAGCCATCAGAGCACGGGCTATCATGGTAGATCATAGACTTGCCTTTGAAGGAGCTATCAAAGCTGAGCTTGGTGACTCGGGCTAGCTGACACCAGGCCACAGCACCCAGGCAGCCATACATAAGGATGGAAAGAAGGAGGCATTTCCAGTGGGATTCTCTGCACATGGAGGCACTCAAGGACTGCTTGACAGGGCGTTGCTGAGAAGCAAGAGAAAGAGTAATTTATGTCAGTGGCGTCATTTTACATAATACATGACTCTTACTTTCAAGATTGTGTTTGGCTTAGCTGCTGAATGCCTTAGGGCTAGCTTGGGCCTATAGGCAGAGCCCTCAGTAAGGTGTGGTGTATAAACTGCAGTCACAGGAGTAGCCCCAGAAGGCATTGTGCCTCAGAAATGTCTCCCCAAGGCACAACACCTTTCCTTTTCTCTCCTTGCTCCACAATGGGAGTAACATGCTGCAGGCCTATACCGACAGCAAATCTACTCCAGACCTCTCTCCTTCTGGTCAAACTAAAATCGCAGCCTGTCTCTCTGACATCTCCTTGTGGATGTCTAGCCTTCAGCTCAGGCCAAATATGGCTAAAACAGATCTTTCTTCCAAAATTCTCCCCGCTATCTCCTTTCACAGTCCCTGAGGACAACACCGCCATTCTTCCTGTCACTCATGCCTATAGCCCAGGTGTCATCTTCGATTCAGACTTCTGTCTAGGTCCTCATATCCAGGTTTGTAGATTCTTTCCGCTTAACATCGCTAAGATATGGCCATTCCTATCCATACACACAGCTAAAACTCTCATCCAGTCTTCTTATCATCTCGAGTCCCAATTACTGCCACATCCTTTTCTCTGGCCTTGACAAAGGCAATTGTGCCCTTTTCATATCCATTCAGAAGGCAAAGATCATTTCGTAGCCTGTCTCTTTAACCATGTCACCCCTCTCTTCATATCCTTTCACGGACTCCCTCTTCTGTTGTATCAAACGCAAGCTGCTTGTCTTCACTTTCAGGCCCTTCATGACAGAGCCCTACCTAGGGTTTAATTTGTAATGAAAGAGGTGCTGTGTCTCAAGCATTTTTTTTACATTCACAACAGATGCAGCAACCCCAGAGGCACGGGGGCTATGAACTGCCAAGCCTAGAGGTGCCGGGGCTCAGCCCTGGCACAAATTAAGCACCCTACCTATCATCTCTTATTCAGTATGGAAAAGTCATCTCCTGCCTCTGACCAGTCCAAGAGGCCAGCCTCCATCACCCATGTGTTAAATTTCAAACAAGCACCTTTTGTGCTTTCTCCCCTGTTGCCCCTCATGCTCTCTGTAACCATCTGCAAACCCTTCCTTAAAACTTTACTGTGCTGTGATGCCTGCAAAAGACATGACAACGGTTAGGCTGCCAGTGTGCAGAGGCCAACGTCGATCATGCTGACCAATACTGTCTCACTGTGTCCTTGTACTATCCTCATGTGTTGGGGCAGAGCCAACGCTTCACCCATTCTCACCTCGCCCATGTGCTCAGGGGTGAGGATAAGCAGAGGCACAATACCTGCTCACTCCTGTGTGCCTGTGCCCCAGATCCGATAGCCCACACAGGGTTCTTATTCTCTGTTACACCCCTATAAGGACACATAGTCCAACCTCTGCCTTCATGTACATCCTGTGCAATCCCACTGAAATCAATAGGGTTGCACAGCGTATGAATGAGAAGACAATTTGGCTGCTGTCTCGGCCCTTACATTCTGCAACTGCTAAATTTCTGAATCCATGCTCTGTTGCTGAGAAGCTTTGCGAGCACTCTTCTTTAGTGGTTTTGCACCCACTCATTCTGGCCACGCCCCAGAGTTGGCAGAGGACTGCCAGAGCAGCATGAAGCCGGAGGAATGTAAACCAGAACCAGGGCCTGTGCCTCCAGCAGCACGGAGCTGACTCAGAGGTAAGAGCAACACCTACCAAATTATCAACACCATGTGTGCGGCAGCGTTGTCTTGGAGGTCTCCCATCCAGAAACTGCCTAGATTCAACCATGTTTACTTTCAGTTCTGACAGAATCACAGTTCCAGGTAGCATGGTAACAAGCTGAAAACAATATTGGCTAGAAGCAAAAAAAAGGGCTTAAGCTATGTAGCTAACGGTATATATGTGAATAGTTCAAATCCAGCAGATCCCCCTGCTTTTGGGGCTCAAAAGGCAGGACACATATCACAAGTGTTTACAATTTACACTCATACACTCCCACCTGTGTTCCCTGAGAGGACAGGATTAGCGTCCTCACCCTGATGATGTTGCAATGCATCTGTTGCATGTCATGCTGTGCTGGGCTGTAATAAGAAACAAATCAAGCCAAGTAGCCAGAAACTGTAGCAACTGAGCTGTCTCTTTATAAAGAGCAGCAGCAGCGAGAGTTCCAGTACCGGCTGGCTCCAGTGTACAGGCTGGGAGGAGCACACTCAGCAAGAGCCTTACACCTGATGTGTCTCTGTCCTGGCCTCCCTCTTGCTACTGATGCCATTTGGCCACACTTTATAGTAAGAGTGTTGCAGCAATAAATACAGTGAAACACACCAAGACACATACACCATCTCTCTGCTTTTCCACCTCTGATGCAAAAATAGAACCAATTTATCTCCCAAGGGGCCACCTCTAACATTCCAAATTTCTCAACAGCTTCCAACAGATGCCATGTTTTTGTTTCTCCCTAATATTGGTTGCCTGAGGCCCACAACAGGCAAGATTCAGTTCTGGACCAGTGATGAGTTTAAGGTCCAATGCTTCATGATCCTGCAGAGTAGGGTGACCAGATGTCCCGATTTTATAGGGACAGTCCCGATTTTTGGGTCTTTTTCTTATATAGGTTCCTATTGCAATCCTATTACCCCCCATCCCGATTGCACTGAGGACTGGGCCATCAGCGGTGCACAATGACCTGGTCAGCTGGGATGATGTCCTGCTGGCCCCTATAGCCAGCATGGGAATTGATGGGAGCCAGCAGCAGGCACCGAATGAGGCAAATGAAGTGACTCTGTTGATGAAACCAGTCCCAGAGGAGGCTTTGCTGCAGGAGCAACTCATCCTGGGGCCATACTCAGAGGAGCTTTTTGACGCCCGCCTGGCCCGGAGGAACAGCCCACTGTGGCTCCGGCCACAGAAATGGAAGAGGGAGAAGCTGCCCTGGAGCCTGGTAAGTTTCTGACTCTATTTGTGTATTTCTTAGTATAGGAATGAGAGATGGCTTTTGGCTCTATGAACCAATGCAAACCCTGGGAAGCAGTATATATCTGCTAATGGTGGATTGCATGCCAGTGCCTTGCATCCCCCCTCCCCCACCCTGTGGAATTCAAAATGGAGACGAGGAAACACAAACAGTAAAACAAGCATGTAAGAGTGAGTTTTTACTGGGAAGCAGAGACGGATTACAGTTTGTGGGGCCCTGGGCCAGGACAAGTGGGGGCCCCTCCCCTCCCCTTCCACCTGCAGTCCCCCCCACCCCTCGGTGCTCCCGCCAGGGAGCAGGGTCGGGGGCAGCGGCTTGCCCTGCTCTGCCCCCCTGCCTGGCGCTCCTGCTGGGGAGCGGGGTCGGGGCACAGGGTCTTGCCCCCCTTTGCCTGCCTGCCCGGCACTCCCGCTGTAGAGCAGGGTCGGGGCGAGGGGGCTTGCCCGGCCATGTCTATGGAGCGTCAGTGGTGTGAAGCAGCCCTCTGCCAATACACTGACGTTCAGTAAGGAACATTTTCTGTCCTTGAAATTCCAAGATGATGTTTTCTGGGCTCCTGCACTGAGCTATTTGAAACAGTAACCCTCTGAGTCTCATCCTATTCCAAGAGGAAAGACAAGCTGAAAGGCAAGCAGGAAGGCTCGGTCTGGCTGCGCAGCTTGAGGACAGGGTAGTGGTGCAGGAGCAGGCATTTGCTTCACATTTCCTGGAACAGGAAAGGTGGTGAAGGGAGGACGACAGAGCGCAACAGAGAGAACTGTTTGAGCAGCGGCTGTCTCGAATGGCCGCAAAAGTGAAGGCTCCACTGGCTTGTGTCCCCTCCGTGGTACCCTGGCCTGCATTCCAGGAACAGCCTGGACAACTCCATGGCTGGGTGGGCCATGATGCAATCGGGCCTATCAGTCTTCAGTGCTGAACCCTACCCCCGTGGATGCCTCCATACCCTTGCCCCGGCACCAAGTGCATGGCAAAACTGAAAGGAGAATGGTGCGCCAGGGGAAACACAATAGTGTGTATATAGGGTGTCTTGTACATCATTTCACTGTTTGCACACGTTTATGCTCTTGGATACTTTTAAAGCTTTTGGTGTTGCTGGTGTTATGGTGGGCTAATGGCAGCTGGCCTGCCAGGCAGTGGTTGAATATTGTACTTTTCCACTAACTGTGTAAAAATAAAGGTTTTCATTTCATAAAGAAGATGTATTGCCATCACTGCAACACATCATATAATGTGTATTTCAAATAATAAAGGTAAACAGAGGAGCAGGGACAAGTGGGAGGTTGTATGCAAAACCCATGTCTCACTACAGCTATATACATACATCAGTTATTAACATCAATCCATTCTGGTTTCTCCACCCCACCCTATTACATAAACAGTCACATCATTCAAACTACAATGCAGGGCAATCAATGCCCCACAAGCACATAGAGGCACTATTCTCCCTCTTCAGTTGGCCCATGGAAGTCTATAATGTGGGAGCACAAAGCCGCTCTGACTTCTGTTGCCTGGGTGCATCCAGCTCCAGCTGTGGTAGATGCACTTTCTGGTTGAGTGTACCAGTTCAGGGGGCCTTGCAGTCATAGGTTCATTCAGGGGAAAATGGCTCACCATTGGCTTCACAACGATCGTGAAGAGCGCAGCAAGCCACAGAAATGCGGACAGCATTGATGACACTGGCATCCAAATGGGTCTGTAGATATCGCCCGTGGGATTTCAGTCTGCCATATGCACATTCAGCCGCCATTCTACACCTGCTAAGAGTGTAATTAAACCTTCTTTTCCCAGGGCATCTGAGATCAGGGTATGGTTTCATAAGCCAAGGCAAAAGGGGGTACACAGCATCCCCCAGAATAACAGTGGGGATGGAACTTCATATATAGTAATGTCATGTGGTGGAAATAATGTCCCAGCCTGTCCATGAATACAGACTCTCTCAATCAGCAAAAAACCCTGGCATCATGAACTTTTCCAGTGCAACCAATACTGACGTTCACAAATCGACCTCTGTGGTCCATGAGGGCCCGCATAACAATGGAGTAGTACCCTTTGTGGTTTATGTACTCATGTGCTACATGATGAGGGCAAACTATGGGCACATGGGTCCCATCAATGGCCCTGGCACAGTTTGGAAACCCCATTCTCTGAAAGCCAGCAATTACTTCAGGAATATCTTTTATACCTACCATCTTGTGCTAAACCACATGCCTGATTGCCTCAGAAACCTCCACTGCCACTTACCCACAGTCGACCTTCCAATACCAAACTGATTGGCCACAGACCTGTAGCGGGTTGGGGTAGCCATCTTCCAGATGATTATAGCAAGCCGCTTGTGGACCGTCATGGCCAGGCTCATACATGTCTCTTTACACTGTAAGGTCAGGGCAGGCTGCTCAGAAAGCTGCAGAAATACAGGTTTTTGTGTGTGAAAGTTCTGGACCCATTGCTGGTCATCCCAGGTCTGCATGACAATGTGATCCTACCAGTTTGTGCTGGTCTATGGAAAGGATATCAGTGGCTATAGCGAGTGTCATAAGCAGCATCAGCCAGTTCAAGTCTGCTATGTCTGTGTCCTCCTCCTCCTCCTGCTCTGTCATTATCTCTGTCAGGTACCTTCAGTGGGTCAGAAAACACTGCTGAGCTGCCCACCAGCGCCTCACATTTTGGGAGGGTGCTAGGAAGTCTGAGATACAGTTGGTTGGATTCATGTCTGCATACTCCAGTGTGGATGCCAGAGCTTCAGGTTTGGGCCTGGGTTAAAAAATTCTTAACCTAAATTTGGCAATCACTGTATATGCTCAAGCCCTGAGTTCTCAGACCCAGAGTCCGCTGACTCAAGTCCCACTAACCCTGGGCTTACATTGCAGTGCAGATGTACCCTGAGTGGGTGGAACAGTCTTGTGAAACTCCCTCTAGCACCTATCTTTAAACCCTAATCCCATTATCACTCTGCTGTGCATTTCTGCACAGCCCAGCCTTTGGGCCCAGCAAAGCCCACAGCCCCAGGCTCTCCTGATATGTGGGAACTATGGTGGGAACCTCATGAAGAATCTCAGACGTCTTTTCTATATTTTAAAGTAAGTTTCTAGCCCTCTTCTTTGTGAGGGGACCGTAAACTTCTACAAACTACTCTCTAGGCTTGGACTGAAGCAGCAGCTGGGCTTTCCTTCTACAGCAGAAGGTCATGATGGAACTTCAAATCCACACTCACCTGCACACACAGGCACTTTTTGGGTAAAATGAGGCAGTTACGTGCCAATTCTGGAGGAGATTTTCAAAGCAGTGCCAGGGCTCCAGCCATCTATTATAATGGAAGATGTGTAAATCCCCTGCACAGCTTTGAAAATCTCAGCCCTCCTCAGTAGTCCCAACACCTCTCCAAATCCCCAGGCTGGGACTAAGCACAATGCAAGGGTGGACTAGGATTGTTTAAGGCTCGCTGTGATACCTGAAAGCATAATATGTTCCCAGTGATACTGGAAATACCAGAATCACGCCAAAATGGCAGATATTCATGCAGTTTGGCAAACTCATTTTGCCCATCCCTACAGCCTGTCACTGTCTCTGCACCATTGCCCATACATGCCAATGCCTCCACAGCAGCTCAGCTGTAATCCCCAATCATGCCTCCATCTCTTTCCTTGATTGTCTACATTTCAGTTCTCTAGGGCCCACTCTCCACACACCAGCAGGTACAGAATGCTGCTACCCTCCTCCCCCCATTCTCATAGGCACAAAGAAGTGCAACTATATCACTCCCATCCTCAAACAGCTCCCCTGACTCCTCATTCACTTCAGAATCCAGTTCAAAATGGTCTTTGTCTTCAAAACCCTCCATGGAACTGCTCAGGGAACCTTGTCATTATTTCTCTCCTTTTGTTCACTGTCTTATTCCTTCTTTTTGTCCCTGCACCAATTCTCTCTGCAGCTCCCTTGTATCTTTCTATCTCCTCAGCTGTTCATTTTATCTCAAATCCCAAATATATTTGACCTGGCCTATACACCTTCATTTCTCCCTTCCTTTGGCATTATAATTATTTAATGTTGTAATTCTATTGGCATATGAGCATTTTGGCTCAGTTTGTATGAAAGATGCCAGATATAATAAAGAATAAAAACAACAATAATAGTAATAAAGTATCACCCACTCTCAAAATTTAATAAAGAAACACACCCTTCTTTCACACAAATTCATTATATATTAAACTACAATCTATGAACTTCATATGCTGTCATGGCTTGTTTACTATCTGCTGGTGTGAAGCCTTTGGACCACTGCTTTAGGTGATAGATATTATTTAATTTGTTCCTATGGTTATTAGAAAATAGTCTGGAAAGTCACAATCTGCAGATGAAGAACTGGAATTTCTGGTACATGTACCAAACAGGTGTTTCTAGGTTGGCACTTGAAGAGATTACCAGAGGTTGGGCAGGTGTGTGAATCTACAATTAGGTTAATTTTCCCCTTCAGGACACACCTAGAGAATCCTGTGTGCAGTTTCATTTGTAAATCATAAAGTATCAAAGCCCTGACTTGATGGGCAGTTGCGTTCAAAGACTCTGTGGGGTGGCAGGTGCCCAAAATAAAGAGCAGCTATGGAATGGTTTTGGTTTACCGGGCACACCCAGTGCTTCATGTTCCTTGTTGAACTGCAGCTACAGCATGTTAGTCCTTTTGCTTCTGCAGCAGTAACTCAGTACCGCCCTCAGCCCCACCCCTTTTTAAACAATATTGTTTGTTGTAACAAGCTTGGGGTCAGACTTTGGCTTTTACTCCTAGATACCAATGACGGGTGAAGGAAGAGGAGAGTCTGAATATACAAGCTGGCATATTCTTCCACTTGCCTATCAGGGATGGAGTGTACTCTGTTGGCTAGAGCAAGGAACTGGGTACCAGGGCACCTGGATTCTTTTCCTGATGTCTACTGTCCTTGAGTAAGTAGTTAGGAGCCCATTAAGGTGTGCATTATTACACTCATTCTGAATGTCTTCAGCAGAAATGTCTCTAGCATGGCCATTGACTTCACTTTGGAGGTAGGAGCACGCAGCACCTCTGAAAACAAGGTCCACTGTGTGTCAAGTTCATCATCCAAAATTAGCAGACAACTGAAAATGTTGGCTCATGTGAAAATGTTGACCAAATGACCACATGACAGGTCCCAGCTAACAATGAGCTGGGATTTTTATCATGTAAATAATAATCAAGGATATTCTCAGTTATTCTTGGATATTTAAAGATATTCTTAGGCATCTAAAATATTCATGAATATTCCTGGTTTTGTAGGGATATTCTGGACCAGGGAGCTTCAGCCTCCATTAAAACTAAAAGCAGATTCATAGAGTTTAAGGCCAGAAGGGATCATTAGCTCACCTAGACTAACCTCCTATATATCACAGGCCATTACATTACATCCAGTTACCTCTGTACTGAGCCCAGTTGTGTTTGACTAAAGCAGGGGTCGGCAACCTCTGGCACGCGGCTCGCCAGGGTAAGCACCCTGGTGGGCTGGACCAGTTTATTTACCTGCCGACGTGGCAGGTTCGGCCGATCGTGGCCCCCACTGGCCGCGGTTCGCCGTCCCAGGCCAATGGGGGTGGTGGGAAGAGGCACGGGTGAGGGATGTGCTGGCCGCGGCTTCCCACCGCCCCTATTGGCCTGGGACGACGAACCACGGCCAGTGGGAGCCGCGATTGGCCGAACCTGCCATGTCGGCAGGTAAATAAACTGGACCGGCCCGCCAGGGTGCTTACCCTGGCGAGCCGCATGCCAGAGGTTGCCGACCCCTGGACTAAAGCATAACTTCCAAAAAGGCATCCAGCCTTGATTCAAAGACATCAAGTGATGGCGAATCCACCTCTTCTTCGTAATTTGTTCCAACAGTTAATCACCCTCACTGTTAACAATTGTGCATAATTTCTAACTGGAATGTGTCTGGCTTCATCTTCCAGCCATTAGTTCTTGTTACACCTTTCTCCTCTAGATTAAAGAGCCCTTTAGTATTGTCTCTCCATGAAGGTTCATATCCACTGTAATCAAATGCCTTTTCCAACTTCTTTTTGACAAGCTACCCAGATGGAGCTCTTTAAGTCTCTCACTGTAAGGCATTTTCTCCAGCTCTTGAATCATTCTTGTGGGTCTCCTCTGCTCCCTCTCCAATACCTCAACATCATTCTTAAAACAAGGACCTTTTCAGAATCACCACTTTCCAGGATACAGTCCCCCACTCTGTAGGTATGGCCTTCACTCGTTGTTCCTAGATGTATGAAATTGCATTTGGCTGTATTAAAACACCTTTTATGTGAGTGGGCCCAGCTAACCAAGCAATCCAGATCACTTTTCATGACTGCCCTGTCCTCATTATTTACCACTCTGCCAATCTTTGTGACATCCACACATTTTATCAGCAGTGATTTTACATTTACTGCCATAACATTGATGAGAATGTTGAATAGTGTTGGGCCTAGCACCAATTCTTGCAGAACCCCACTAATTTAATTAGTAAACTTATACAAGTTTATGCCTTCATAAAACTAAATGTCTAGGTTGTAAAACCAAAACCATGAGCCCCAATGTAGTCATTAAAGAGCCCATGCCAGTTTCAGCACCAATGCTTTGGTGTAATGACAACATTCAATTCAGCATAGTAACAGTTTTACATAAGTCCTCCTTGTAACTTGAATTGCCTAGGTGCTGACTCTGTGGGTGCTCTGGGGCTGGAGCACCCATGGAAAAAAAACAGTGGGTGCTAAGCACCCACCAGCAGCCCTGTGGATCAGCGCCTCCCCCTCCCCCCAGTGCCTCCCACCTGCCAGCGGCCCCTCAGATCAGCTCCTCCCTCCCAAGGCCTCCCGCCCATTGCAGATCAGCTCTTTAGCAACATGCAGGAGATGCTGGGGGGAGAGGGGGGCACGGGGAGGAGTAAGGGAGTGTGTGCTCAGGGTAGGAGACGGAACCGGGTGGAGCAGGGGCAGGAAGAGGCAGGGCAAAGGCGGGAAGAGGTGGGGCTGGGGGGAAGGGGTGGAGTGGGGGCAGAGCCTGGGGAGGAGCAGGGGGTCGAGCACCCCCTGGCAACTCATAAAGATGGAGCCTATGTTTAATTGAATAACTTATTATTTACTTTCGGTTCTAAACTGTTATTTAATGTTGCTGTATGCTGTTAGACAATAGTAGTGTTCTACTCCAGAAACAATTGCATTTTGGTGATGCATGAAGCAATCCCTCTCTGTATATCTTTTTCTAGCTAAGTGCAGTTTATAGAGAGAGGATAGCTAAGGTTGCAAGCAGCTTCCATTATAAGCCTTATATTTATTCCAGTTGTAACTCTGGCTGGCAAAATAAATTTGACCTGAAATTACCATTCTTACACTGAAGGCTGAGGAGACATTTTCTGCAAAATTCAAAGGAAACTGACCAAACTGTTTTTGAGTTATAGGTCGTTAAATATGTTACCCTAACGTGAAATGATGACCTAGGTTTATTTCTTTTTCTCTCTCTCTAGTTAAAAACTGCCTTGTTACTACCCATTCAAATTTTCCACATCTTAAATCTTGAAAACTCTTGCAGTGGGTCTATTTGCAGAAAATGTGTTGCAGATAAATACAATGATCCATTAAATTTCTTTTGCGGATAGTTTGGGCCCAGTGCTGACTGTGCTGTACCTGACTCCAAGCCAGATCTGTTGGTTCCCCACTTTCAAAAGCATTAAAATTCACACTTAATAAAAAAATCATTGCAAAAGCATTTCTAAAATAGACCTCTGTCCCTTTTAAAAACCATGTCTGCCTTTGATGGCTGACCTCAAGAGCTGTAATTTTGCTGAAGCAAACTGCTATCATGTCTAAAATGAAAGATTGAGGGGAAAAACAGAGGGTAACCCAAACGTGGCCTGAATGGAAATAGCAAAAATGACAGGGAAACGGAGAAGAAAGGAGAGAGAGGGAAGTGAGCGAGAGGAGGGAGAAAGGATAACCCAGACGTGGGCAGAATGTAAATGGAACAAAGGCAGGGAAATAGCAAAGACAGACAGTGGAGAGAGAGAGCAACTAACCTACACAGGAAGAGACTGGAATATAGCACAGAGATGGGGTGCAGGTAAGAATTAATTGGATGGCAATGAAGATTACACCACTAAAGCATGATATACTGCAGTGATCCTCAATGTGTAGTGTAGCTGTAATGTTGCATGTGGCCTTTCCAGGTACCACATATGGTTCCTGTGGAATTTGCTGGATAAGAGCTTTGAAAGAAAGAGAAAAAAAGAAACTCTTTCCTTCAAATTCCATTTTAGCAGACTTGAGCAGTGGGGAGAGATTGTGGCAAATGGAGTCAGAGAGCCTCATAACAATCAGCCTCTGCATTCCACTGTGATGTTTGCATCACGGCGTTGCAGAAATATGGACATCACTCTACAGTGCCTTTATGATGCCATTCAATGGTAAAACAACTCAACAACTCAGCAAGGCTAAGGATTACTCATGTGGGCAATGTTTACATGGGGGAGCCTTTTTTTTTTATATACCGGATAAGGGGCAAATAAGTAAAAGATTGAGGACACAGACAAAGGAAATCAGAGAAGAAGAAACAGAGGTAGACAGGGAACAAACAAATAAAGAAAAATATGATGGGCTAAATTAATCCCAGGTGTAATTCTACTGACTTTAGTGGGTGTACACCTGGGATGAATGTGGCTCAGAGAATGAGGGCAGTGAGATGAGGAAAGAACACTGGATTACCAAACATTACGCTCTACAGCAGGATGGTGCGTGCCATGCCTGGGTGGAGATGGATTTTTGCTATAATTCTGTGAATCTTTTCACCTTGATCTAGAGAGAGCTGTGAAAATGCTTCACCTAAGCAGAGAAATGTTGTACAAGGCTACCTGTTGGATGACCAGGGTGTTAATACAATGATATTGTCCAGCACAGTGGCACCATACATGCAGCAAGGTGCTGCAGTATTCCAAAGTGTCCCACGCTTTAGAGAAATATTCTCAGCTTGCTTCAGTTGGGCTTTGGAAAAGAGAGACAAAAAACTCCCTGTGAAGCTGCCTGTGAGAATTGCATTACAACCCACTTTTCTTCTGACCATTTGGGAATTGGCATAACTGTGGTCTAACGCTGTGGAGGTGGGGATGTCTAGAGAAGAAAGTTAACTGATTGTGAACCATTCAAAATCAGTGCACATGGTCCTTTTTCAATCTAGTTCCAGCTGAACCCCTATATCAGGTCTAATTTGACATCTATATAACTAGAGAAGGTCCTGAACCAAAATTCTAGCTCCCAACATCCCTGAATTAGGAAGATGACCACTCCTGAATTTCAAGGTGTGTGGACCCATATGTCATGGCCTTCAGCCAACAGGAAGTGCTGAAAGCATGGCTGCCAAAGTGTATAGAGAGGAAAATATAAGGGGAGAATTTAATGGAAAGAGTCATATAGCATCCAGGAGGATTTCCCCACAGCACCTGTTTGTTATTGGGTATATGTTAAAAATGCACTGTTTGCTCTTCTGGAATGGAATTCCAATCAAAGTGAAATCTTTGTTCAATAACTCTCGTTTTAAAAGCTGTGCTGTCAAATGCTGCTTAGAAATGTTCTTTCCTTTGGTCTAAAAAAAAAAAAAGTCTTCACACACTCTGTGCCTTTGTAGTGTCACAAACCTAGAGGTATTTATTTCTGCAGAAGATTTAATCCTTATCACTCCCATCTGCTTCTTGTGCACCTGAATCTCTTTTGGTTTTAAATCTCTGCAGCTTCTGTTTTCCTCTCATTAAATCAAGTTATCAGACTGATTGTTTAGAGAGAGAAGGCCATGCAAAATGGAGGGGGGCAAATTCTCTCCTCAGTAATAGCCTGAAGCAGGATGGCAGGGTATAGTACCCAGCAGAGAGAGGCAGAGCTCTTTTGCTGATTGGTCTGAGTGGCAGCTCTAGGACCTTGCATAAACACACAAAGCTGTTCTACTGACTCACACTGGCCACCATCCCAGATGGGTCCTATTGACTTCAACCTAGTTTATAAAAACATTTGAGCCTCCCTCTGAAGAAGAGGGAACCAGAGGCAGGGACAGAAGGAGCCTCCAACCCTGAAAACAGTCAAGTTCATGGGCAAGCTCTTGCGGGGTGCTTGCTAGTTCTTCAAGTTAGAAGTAAAGGAAACCCCAGGAGAGAAGTAAATTTGGATCTTAGACAGTGTATGTAATATATTAAGAACAGGTGGGAATGCCCCCTACTTCAACACCAATGGCATGAAGAAAAGAATTTGGTCCAAAATCCATTTTTGAGTTTAAGGCATTCAAATTCTACAGTGGTGAGGGTCAAAAAATTAGGTAGCTGTCTAAGCAGAGGATCCTGATCAATAAGGTGACCATGATTTTTCAGAATTTTATAAAAGGCCCACTTCTGTGGCAACTTTTTACATGGTCACAAAACATTAATGCACAGAAAAGTACCACCTTTTAAAATGTGTGCTGATGTTGCTGCTGCAGCATTCTGACTCAGCAGCAACACAACATGTATATTTCTAGGAGAGGAGGACTTTATCCAGTAATTTTGTGTTCCGAATGAGTTCATCATCCAGTGCTGAACAAATGTTAAAGCTACTCTTTTACTCAAAGTAGATGCTGATAGTGACTACACTCACTTAAATTTTCAGTCCAAATTCTGCTCATCAGACTGAACTCTCATTCCACAGGACTGTTTGTTATCTCTCATAAGGACAGAGCAAGTTTTATTATTAATATAGCAGTGTGTCTTGAACATAGATTTTGCATTAAAAAAGGTTTGATTGATGAAATGAAAAAAACAAACAAACAGGAAATGTAAGATGACCTGAAAGAAATTCCTGAGGCACCAGGATGTTATATGAAAAATGAGAACTGTACCAGTAAAACTGGGATGCATGGTCTCTTCACCTGTCAGTGTCATACATATCTGTTCAAGCCTGTCATTATAGCTTTCAAAGGAAGTTAAATTGGCTTGTGGATTTCACAGGGGTGTGGAAAATACAACTGCAAGGCTCTGTGCCTGACCTTACCATCAATTCACTATCCTTAGACCAGTCATTTGACCTCTCATGCCTCAATTTACCTAGACACTTAGAATAAAATAGTAATAATAATAATAATCCCCTTCTATGTCATAGGGATCATGTAGGACTTAATTTGTGAATATAAAACTCTGTTAAATCCTCAAAAGAAGTATTCTATGGGACTGATCCACACCCCACTGAAGTCAATGTTAGTATGTGCACTGATTTCAGTGAGCTTTGGCTCAGGCCCTATAAGAATAATTGTTCTGTTTTCATGTAGTTTTTATTCACACCTCTGCAGTTATTTCCTCCTTTCTTCTTTTTAACTAGACAGTTTTCAATTTTTATCCTATATGATGACTCTCTGGTTAGACTCCACACGCACCTGTCTTCTGAATCCATGTAACAGCTTCCTCACAGTAATAACCTGTTTGTGGCAGCTAACGCTACTGTAAGGAAACTTCTATCACTGAAGTGTCTACAAGGGTCAGGCATCAGCTGTGGTAGCTTCCTCACAGTGCTAGCAGTGTGTGATCCTCACAGGAGTGTCCGGACATTGTTACAGCATTAGCAATGCTGCCACAGAAAAGTGGGGTTTAAGGAATAAGTTTCCTTGCATCCACACCTTGTCAAATGAAGCAAGGACCCTGGCAGTGTGGTAATTATAACAGTGCCCCTGTTAATACCAGCTAGAATCTCTGCAGTCAACACTTCTCTGGGAGAAAAGAGAATTGAAGGTAAATATTGCCTCCCAAAGGAAGGTCACACAGACAAGTTCTGCCAAAGATTCTGACAGCATAGCACTTAGAGGACTTCAGCTGAGGCACATCCACTTTTCAGTTTAATTTTATCCAGTGCGTCCAAGCCAGGAGTCTTGGGTTTTGTTGCCACTGACTCATTGTGTCCTCAATTAATCTTGCTGTGACTGAATATACCCATCCATAAAATAGAAAACACACCACCTGCCTCAAAGGGACATTGAGAATTCATGTTTGTGAAGCGATTTAAAATCACCATATTAAAGGCACCCTGAAAATGCAAAGCAGCAGCCTGGGAGCTGGCTATGAAGAGAAGGCCAGGCAGCTTGGGAGCAGTCATATCCTGCAATGGGGTCAGTTACAAACTTGTGGTAGCTATGGGATTCCAACCCGCACCCCCAAAGCCACAGGACCTTGTGGTGGGGCCAGCAGACTGTTATAAACCATCTTTCTTTGGTGTTGAAATCCCAGTAGGGTAGTAGGGTTCACTCTATTGTACACCTTCAGCATGGAGGTAGGGTGTCATTCTCCCCCTCCTAGAACACACCTACTGTCTCATTTCCATCCAAAGAACAGTCCTCTGGAGGATACACTTGGTACTTGCACTTCTGGCCAGCCATTCAACCTCTTGCCAATTGAAAGGGTTTCTTCTCCTCTCTTTTAGCTATTGGTGGGATCCCCAGTGCTTCCACCAGTTTGTTGGGGATACACCAGCTCCTAGGTGGCTGGTGGTGGATTCCACATGGTCAGGGGCAAGTGCTCTAGGTGCTCCAAGCATTAGGCTTTTCCAGCTCTAACCCCTAGAATACTGATGGCTTTGGTAACAGAGGATTTCTTTACTAGAGCTGCTGGAAATAGGATCCAGATTACCTAGGCACCATTGCTTTAAGTTACAGCACAAAAGAGATGGTACTCCACAGTCCTAATGCAGCCCCTAGGTGCAGTCCAGTGGTGTCAAAGTGGGGCTTCTCATGCCAGGAGTAATCACTCCAGCCGTCCCCTTTCCTGGAGATAAGCACACACTGGCCTGCACATACTCCAGCCAGAGTCCAGTCCCCTTGTTCAGCACCTGTGGTCTCAGTCAGGCCACTCCACATAGCTGCCCCAATCTGCAGGCTCTTCCTGGCTGGCCACCTGCTGTAGATACCACTAGTCCCTTTGCCTGCAACTGGCTGCTTCCCAGCTTGGTTCTCAGCCCTTCAGTCCCAGTTCCCAGGCTGCTTGCAGCCCCTGCTCTAGCTCCCATGCAGTCTCTGCTCCCTCCTCTCTGAACTCAGGTGTCACTTCCCTTTCCTGTGCTTTGGAGATTATGGAGCCCTCAGAGGGCTGGATGTTGAATTGGGGATTAACATAGTGCCCTGTAATGAGCCAGCAGGTATTATACTAGTACCCAGAACCACAACGTTGTGTGTGAGTTAGGTTGCTCTGTACATAACATACCTAATCCAAAAATCACAAAAACAAAGAAATAAAAAGTTAAGGCATCTAATAGTACACCCCCTCTACTCCTTCTCCCAGACATCCACCCACCACCGGAACCACCACCATACACCACAGACAACACGTCACAATCTTAACTCTGCCCCAGCAGGGATGCCAGCCTTTGAGCACTCTCTTCCCAAAATCCATCACCAGCTTTCTGCCATCCCTCACCCCTTACTATGTTCTGCATGTTTCTGGAACATCACACTCTCTCATGTTTGGGGAACGGAGGGCTGTGATCCCTACTGGAGTGGAGTGAAGGTTGTGATGTATGTTGTCTGTGGTGAATGGTGATTGTTCCAATGGTGGGGTGTTGTGTCTCTGGGTGGAGGAGGAGGAGTAGAAGGTGTGTACTGTTGGGTACCTTCACTTTTCATTTCCATGCTTATGTGGTTTTATGTTATGTACAGAACAACCTTGACTGATGCACAAAAGTGTGTATTAATTTCCCAGGGATATTCAGATTGAAAGTAGCCATTGCTCAGTTACATAGTGCCCAGATGACTTGGTGGTGCCACTCCAGAACTGGATGACCACTGTGACAGAGCTCCTAGTCCAAGATGAACCAACAGCTACTGCTTGATAGAAGGTCCTGGTCATCATAAACAACGGGCTCACTCGGCTCATGGCCATGTAAACCAACAGTTTTAATATAAAACCACATTTTTCTTTTTAAATTAATAAAATAATTACATAACCCAGAGACCTCACTGAACTCTATGTACATTATTTTTTAATTTACTTTCTACAGGTTGACAGGTTTCAGAGTGGTAGCCGTGTTAGTCTGTATCAGCAAAAACAACGAGGAGTCCTTGTGGCACCTTAGAGACTAACAAATTTATTTGGGCATAAGCTTTCATGGGCTAAAACCCACTTCATCAGATGCGTGGAGTGAAAAATACAGAGGCAGGTATAAATACATAGCACATGTATCTTTTCATCTTTCCATCTTTTCATGTGCTGTGTATTTATACCTGCCTCTGTATTTTTCACTCCATGCATCTGATGAAGTGGGTTTTAGCCCACGAAAGCTTATGCCCAAATAAATTTGTAAGTCTCTAAGGTGCCACAAGGACTCCTCGTTGTTTTTTTTACAGGTTGTAATTTTTAAGTTAGAAGGGCCTGAAAAACCACAAGACTCAGCACACGCTTTTGTGGACCAATTTTTCATTTATTAGAACGTGGAAACTAATTAACTGATTTTCTTGAAACTCCTCAGAAACTTCAAGTTTTCCTCAGAGATTATGTACATAAAATTTGGGCCAGATGCACTGGCTTGTTCATCAAAAGCAAAGTGCTTGAATTCCTTATTTAAGTGAACACAATTTTAGCGATGGCATTGCAATCGTGTTGTCATAATGACTCAACAAACCTTTCAATGGTTATTGTTTGTCATCTAACATTTGTCAGTGTTAATGTGCTACAGTATACTAGAAACTCATCTAAAGACTCGTGCTACTCACTAGGTGCTACTTCAGAGCTTCTCAGTCTTTTTGCCTCCATTTTTTGCAACATCTCCCAATGAGATGAAAAAAACTTAGCTACCATCTTTTGCAAAGAGGCAGAAGGAGATGGCAAGAAAAGCAATATCAGGCACAGATACAGATTCTCAAATTGTACTGGTTGGAAGGATTAAAATAAAGAAATGATTGATACACTCTTATTCAGGGGACCCAAGGTGGGTCCCTTGCACTGAGGTAAGCAAAGGCTGGGATCCCAGCGGAGGCAGCATGCTCTGCTCCCAGGGAAAAGATGTACCTTATACCACTTTCTAGCAAAAACTTCCACTGGCTTGAGAAGCAGCCTTTGTGAGCATCAGAGGGAGACTGGTCCAACTGTTCTCTGCCAGAGAGAGGTTAGCCACAGTATGAGGCCCCTGATGAAGCAGGAGAAAGTAAAGAGAAAAACAAGTAGCATTCTTGGGGTTTCAGGCATGGAGAGCTTTCTCCATCTGAAGTGGTGGGAGAAGAGGGGTTAGCAGGGCATGATATTGTCTTCACTTTTGTTTATTGTGAGTCCATTTCTCTTTCAGGGATATTATTCCAAGATCATTCATGATTGGGAAAACCAGGCCTTCCACAAGGGTTGTATTGATGCTGCATTGTTGGATATCACCAAGTAAGAGAATTTACTGCTCTTCTGAGTATCCAATAAGTAGCAGTTATTCCTATCCGTTGTCACACAGTGGTTACAATTAATTTGATTCAGTCCTATACCATTTAAATTCATGAGCCTGATCTTCAGCTGGTTTAAACTGTCCAAGAACCATTGAAGTCAATGTAGCTACTCCATTTACACCAGCTGAAGATTTGACCACATGTATTTAAGGACCTATCTTATATGTTTCTTTGAGTCTTAGGCTAGGTCTACACGTAAAATGCAAAAGCTGCAGCACTGTAATGCTTCAGTGTAGACAATTACTACAGTGACAGGAGAGGTTCTTCATCACTGTAGGTAATCCATCTCCCTGATGGGTGGTAGCTAATTCTTCCATCAACCTAGCGCTGTCTACACCAGGGATTAGGTTGGCTACACTACGCCGCTCTGGGGTGTGGACTTTTCACGCTCCTGAGAAATGTTGCTATACCGATGTAACTTTTCAGTGTAGACCAGCCCTTACTTTGTACTTTATATTTTAATGCTTGGAAGACTGTGGAGAGTCAATTAGAAGGGCACGATGAACTTTAGTCCTAAATAAACCAGACAGATGAAGCAATGAATATTGTTTATTACATTAATGAGGTTTTCAGGGCCTAGTGCAATTTTGATCATGTAGTTCCATCAGATGGTTTCCCATGCTTTTTTCTTCTGAGTGGTATCCATAGCAGAGCATTATTGAAAGGAAATCCAAACTGATGGTTTTTCATAGGTACTAAAAAACACACTGCTAGGAGGAAGCCCACACTGCTAAAGTCCTATGGAAGGACACTACTGTTAAAATGCACATATTGCTGGAGTTATAGCTGCCATTTGAAGCTCAGACACAGGCAAGTGCAGTTTCTTCGTTATTTTTTTCACTATCAGAAGCTTTTGGTGAGGAGGACAGAGTACAGAGCCAACCCCAGAACATAGAGCATAGACACATGATTAGAAAATGAAGCAGGACAAAAATATAGGACATAAGAAAAAAACAGAAACTCTGAGTGAGGATGTGAAAAGACACAATGACAAAGCTAGGATTAGCTGTTGACAGGATATGCAGTGCAAATATTCCCTTGAACTACATGAACTGTAAAGAAAGGTGTTCCATTTTCCTGCATTGCTGCTATGGTTGGAACTTTGAACTGCATTTACAGTGAGGTTATCCGTATCAATAAAGCAAGTTTATTCCTTGCATTATGTTTGCTTGGGGAATAGAGGTGGGGAGGGGAAGGGATCTTTCCTCTTCTGTCCTGATTCAAAAGCGTTTGGATGAGTGAGGTAATTGGGCCAGCAGGTGGCAAATACACTTCATTGTCGGAAAATGTAGAATTAGTATATGATCAAAGCAGCAGTCTAAGGATTATGTGCTAACATGGGACAGTCTTCTGGCAAAGCAATCAGGTAAGGGAATTGGAGAGGTGGAAATATCAGCCTAGTCTGTAGCAGCTGTGTTTATATAAATAAAACAAAAATGAAACAGTTACTAGAACACATTAGCAAAGGGACAGAATATGAAACAAAGGGTGATGCTGTTGCTGTATGACGCTCTGGTGAGGCCCTTGCTGGTATCTTGGATGTTACTTTGGTAGATCTTGCAAGTGGGATTCAGAAGGGGCCAGGGAGGGAATGGTGCTTCTCTGGTGTCATCACCCTCTGCCCCTGATCTGGGAACCCCCAAAAGCTCCTCTGCCAGAACTCTGTGGGGATGGTGCTTCATGGAATTTTGGAGGGGGCAAGGATGAGAAAGACACCAACTGCTCTCTGCAAGATTGTCACCTACTGACCCTCATGATACCTGATTGGGAGCAGTGTGAGTCTTCCCCCCTCCCTCAGCATTGTTTCTATTGAGCAGAGAAAGGAGAGAATGTAGCACAGCGCCTTCCTTTAGAAGGAGGAGGACAACAGGGGAGCATGGAGGAAATGTCCCTCTATGGGACTAAGGGGGTTCCCATCCCTGCATATTCTGGAGATCTACAGTGTTGGGGGGCTGTACTCCCTGTTTACTCTACAGGGCCCATAAACCTTTCTCCGAAAGGGAAGATTTGATGAAAACGCCATGAATTTCCTGGGCCTCTTGTCACCTTTCCTTGATTATGATTCAGTCCATAAACAGGGTACAATTTAGAACATGAGAATGTTAGGTCTAAATCTAAGTCATGAAGAAAGGTAAAGGGAGTTGATCCAATTCTTAGCATTTCCAAGGCTGTGAAATGGGATTGTTAACAATAACACTATACATGACTGAAAATTTAGGGCATTCAACCTAAAATTTATTAAACAGCATAAATTAGGAATTCAGAACTTCATGCAAACAGTGATACACAAACGACTATGATATGACAGGGAGAGAGTGGGCAAATGAATATTATAAGTGCATTTGAGATGCCTAGACTTATGTCAGAGAGGGGGGTATGGTGAAAAATCAGGATTCTGTGATTAAAATAAACCCCAAAATGGAAAATGCATTGTGTTGTATGGCCTTTTGTGTGTGTGAGAGAAAAGAGTCACGCAACATGCTGGCTGCTCTAGAGAGAGACAGAAGCTCACAAATAAGCAATATTTTAAAAAGTTGCAATACCGTATTTTTAAAGGCAGCAATACTAAATGGTGCTGTCATGACCATAAATGGCACTCTTTGATGATATAAGAAATAAGCTCTCCATGTGCCTGCACTGGCAACTGGAGATGGATGAGATGACTTAAGAGGTCTCTTATCTGTAATGTTATGATCATGTCACACAGCCTTGAGTCTGTGGATTTCAGTAATATCTGCCCATTGCTTCTTGTAGTTTTCTCTGTCACCTGGAGAGCTTAACTGATTACATTGTATCACACTCAATTATCGTTTTTTAATACAAAGGACAAGTTAAAAGCAGCAACGGACAAGCACTATTTAAATCTGCAGGAATGGATGAGACAAATATTTCAAAATGCCACTTACCTGCTGGTATCCTGATTCCTTGGCAATTATTTAGCTATGGAAGGTTATAAATGACTTTTTATTCACCAAGTTTAATTGGCTAAAATAAAACTTCCAATTAAGCTTTTAAAATTAAGATAGTTATGGCCAAATCCTGATCTGGTGTAAACTGGCATTGCTACATTGAAATAAATGGAAATACATTGATTTGCACCAGATATGGGTCTGGATCTCACAGTAATTTCCAATCTGGGAAACCTGGCCAGCCAGCAGTTAAAAACATAACAATGGAGGAGGGTGGGTTAGAGCAGGAAAGGCAGTCAAGAAAGAAGGTAAATGAGAAGGAAAATATTTCTGGAGAATCCATGTAGATATGGAAACACCTTCTGAAATACTTGGAAAATCATTTCTCCTTCCCTTCCCTACCAAAACCTTTGTTAATGAGTCTGTGTTTCTTTTGCAACAGCTGTTGGCGTTATTAAACAATGCAGAGCACCAGCTCTAGGTCTTGCTTTAATTGTCAATACCATGCAGGTAAACCACAGAACATTGGTCTTAAGTCCTAGGGCTTCTTTCTACACTCATTGAAGTCAATGATGAAGATCCACTGACTTAAATAAAGCAGGATCAGGGTCATAGTAGGTAACTGAAAACAAATTGTTCTTCAAAGGGTCTGTTTTAAATTGTATTTGTTTAGACTCCGCTGTTTCAAACATCTATTACTAGCTTGGGAACTTATCAGTTTTGTTTTGTCTTTTCAATTAAAAGCTTTTCTAGTCACCGTTAAGATTTTCTTCCATGATTTATAAAGAAACCGGAACACACAAATTGTGTGAATAATAGATAAGCACCCATGTTATACCAGACACTTAAGGGGCTGTGGGGGACCTAAGAACATTACACAGAAACTGTCTGTGCAGGCAGAAGGGGGAGGAAAGGACTCATTACATAAGGCTAAAATAACGAGACAATGAGTTAGTGTAAAATTAAACACGGAATGTTTGTATTGGACCAGAGGAAAAATTTAAGAGTGGGGATCATTTAAGCATGATATAAGTGTGGAGATCAAGTACTCTGATCTTCAGAAATGTCCAGTAAGAGTCTAGACATTTTTGTGGTGGGATTAATACAGTGAAAACCCTCTGTGGTTTAGGAGCACAGACTGGCTAAATCAAGAATTCCTTCCCAGCTCTACCCAGTTATTGATCTCCTATTAGGCTGTAATTACATTGGGGAGTTCCAGTGATATCAGCAATTGTAGAATGATAATAGTTGAAATTTACAGTTGTGAACTATGCCTCACAAGTTGAAAAGTGACTGACTATGGGATAAAATACTTGAAATCACTGACTGATGACATTATTGTCCTGTAGTAACTTTTTCAACCTAAGCTGAAAGGTCAGTTTTATACTGTTTAGAAATTTTTGTTTTTTTGTTGGTGGTGGTTTACTCTAAATATACCTGAACTTAATGTGGGGTTTGCTGAGGCTGCTCTATTTAAACTTACAAGATCATGTGGCCCTCTGAATCAGGGGCAGAGCCCCAGCTATCCTGAATAAAAGTGGAAATGTTCCTTGACTGATAGTGTATGCCCCTCATATTAATTTCCTTTGGGGAGGGGGTAGCATTTAAATTTGTTGTTAACTTCACACTACTTTAAAACTTCCTCTCCCTCCTATGATTTATGTCCTATAATGAGGATGACAAGCCTATGAAACTGCAGAAGAGCAAAGAAGTACACACCAAATGCTGCACTAAGTGTGACAAAAAGTTTAACTATCTCTTTGCTCTAAATGTATTCTAACATAGGATGATGCTCTGGTGCTTATATTTACAATCCTTGAGTCATGTGACTCTGTCTCAGCCAATGGGTTATGGGTCAATATGTTTTATGTCAAACTTCAAATAGACAACACAAGTTGATTAGAGGTGATCATCTTGGAGGGCAATAGTACAAAGCTATTTTAAGTCACTTGAGGCCTCAGCCAATTGGATTGTTGCTTGGAAGTTGAAAAAGGTGTGTGTGTGGGGGGGGGGGGGGAAGAGTGTGTTTTTGTAGGCCAAATCCTGAAATCCTTACTTAGGCAAAATTCCCATTGAACTCGGTGAGTTTTGCCATAATAAGGACTTCAGGATTTGGTTCTGTATTACATTGTTAGATATTTAAACACAAAGCTTAAATGTTTCTATCTGAAACTTTCTGGTTTGCATTCCACATACCCAGTACATTATATTGCATCACTGTAATGTTATAACAATATAACAGTATGAGTATAGTATGGATTTTGATATTGTTTGATCTTTAGGAATTTTTTAGAACACTCATATTTTTAGTACTTGCCTAAAGGTGCCATATATTGTAATTGTGTAGAGGCCTATTAAAAATGCAAATGTTAGTGATTAGGGTCAGCAGGCATTAAAGTTAACCAGTGCTTGTTCTGCGGGGTATCCATGTTTCAGAGAGAGCACAGCAAGAGGCACTGAAACGTCTGGAGACAGTTTCATGATTCTGTCTGGAGACAGTGATTTGTTCAGGACAGTCTATAAACCTGCAGCAGCCAATGGTTAGGAAAGAAAGAAATTGTAATGTCAGCCAGACAACTGCAGAGCCCTTCTTGTGACTCCCTTACAGGAGAAGCAGGGCGAGACTCCAATCCCTTCTCGGGACCTGGTGCTTGGGTCTGCAAAGGAGCACTGGGTGATCCTGCCTTGTCTTTTGGGGCGGTAGGTGGGGAAAGCACAGCCCCTTACTCAGCTCTCTCGTCCTGCAGGGTGTGGTGGAGGGTAAATCCGATGCTGTCATGGGGAGAACCCCAGCACCGTGGAGAGCTCCCGGAGCCTGCTGGGGGCATGGGAGGATATTCTCTACTGTGTAGGGTGGGATTAAATCTCCCTACACCGGCTTCTCCACTGATACCGGCTGACTGGTTACTGCCTCAGTAAAGGAGCTGCAAGAAGCCCAGCGAGGCTGCATTACAATCACTTATTTTTTCTCTCCTTTGCATTACAAACCACATACAGGTCCCCAAATGCCCGTCTAGCTGGCTAGACTTAAGCAGCGACAGCTCCTTACGTTGCTCCCTGAGACTGTTTTTCTTGCACTGAAATTCCCCGCAATTTCCACTCGCCATTTCATTTGTTTAATCCAATTCGGACGAAGAAACACCAAACCCCGCAAGTGATCGAGCCCTGCCCGCAGTCCGGGTTTTCCCGCCGAGTTCAGGAACCAAGACCAATTACCGATCACTTTCTCCTCTTGGGTTTGTATACAATGCATACGTGTGTCTCCGTCCGCCCAGCTGGGGCTGTCACACACATGCATATATATCCACACACTGCACACAGGTACACCAAGGATAACCCCCGCCCCGCCCAGATGTGCCCTGGGTTGCTCACCTCCTCTCGAACATCTGCAGGTGCTGCTGTTCTTCCCTCTGGGCTGCTCGAAGTTGTTTCAGCAGCTGGTTCTGTTTCCACCTCCGAAGACATTCTTTGCCATTCCTGTCTCCCAGCCCCCTCACCTCAAATAAACCCGGGGGCCGCAGGGTTTCCAAGTTCCTCCTCCCAGCAGGACAGTCGGATTTTACCAGTAAGAAAGCCCTGGGACGGCAGGTTTCTCCCCATCGTCAAAGCAGCGTCCTGCTCCTGCAGAATCTACACGCTTCAGAGCCGGGTCCCCACACACGCACCCGCCGCCACAATCCGAATGAAGAGGGGAGGGGCGGGGAGTGTGTGTGTGTGTGTGTGTGTGTGTAAGTCACTCGCACTCCCTTGGCGTTGCAAGCATGGTCACTTTATCAGCCAACGCCAGAAGCCGCATTTAGGGAAAGTGCCTCCCACCAACCGGCGTGAGAAGTCCGCCTGGCAATCCAATACAGCCGCCGATCGTTAACCCGAGGGATCAAAAGCCAGGACAACACAGGCCGTTCTCGGAGCTGGGGAGGTTGCTTTGCAGGCAGCCAGGGTCTCCTTTCCCTTCGGAGGGTGCAGCCTCCCCGCCTGCGCGCCCTCTCAGTGCATCGCCTCAGCGTGTGCTGCCCCGGAGTCTGCAGTGGAGCGAGTCCCTGCCAACTTCGGAGCGTCCTTTCCAAAGCCCACCCTTGGCTTCCCTGAGACGGACCGTCACGTTCCTGCTCGGGCCGCTGGCTGGCAAGCAGGAGGGGTGTCGCTCTTGGGCCGACTCCGTGGTTTTAAAAACAACCTTCTGCATGTGTCGCCACCTGGATAAACAAGCCACAGCTCCTGTTTGCCTGGAGTGCAGTGCGCGGGAATCTTCCCCAAGCCCAGAAACCCCAGTGTCCTGCTAGCGTCTCTCCGTGCACGGGGCCAGCCAGCCGCGAGTGACCCGAGAATATTCTGGGCCGCCTTGGTCCGAGCACAGCACAGCTCCAGCCTGTTTGTGTGAGTTGGTCCCTCCTGCCCCGAGGCTCTCAGCGCTGCACGAGGGATTTGCTGTTTGGAGCGGTATTAACACGCCCCCCCAAAGATCCCATGCATAACTCTGGGATCACAAACCTGCGCCCCCTGCTATACCCAGCCCAGCCCTGGGCTTGTTCTCTGCCTTCTCCCCACGGCGGTGGCCTTGATTCTTCTGCAGCACGAGCGCTTTCATTCAGCTACACCACACTCCAGCGCCCATCACCTCTGCCTCCTTTCACCTGACCTGCGAGCCTGCAAGGAAAAGCCTTCTGCCTCCTCCCTTCCCCCACCACACACCTCACTGCTTCCTTAGCCTCTCTTTTGTTCGCATTAGTTTCCAACAGATCCCCGGTCCTCCATCCCCCTCCACACAACTGCAGCCTCCTGCAAACTGGCTGCCCTGTCCATATTTCTTCCTGCTCCCTGAAGCCCGAGCTCAGTGCGTTCATTCCGTACAGTACTTCCCTCAGTCTGACCAGGGGTGTCATGCTGCATCCCTGCATGTTTCATTACGCTCCGGGCCTGTGAGACTCATCTCCTGGGATCCCTTTCTCCCTTTGTGCCCTGGAGGTGTATATTTTTTAAAATGCCTTTTAAAGTCTCACAAGCAGGCAAGTGAGCAAACACAAAGCATCTCTATTGGCTTTAGTATCCCCACACCCAGTCCCGCCATATAATGTTACTTTTTTAAAGCTGGCCCCCTTTCTGATAAACTCCAGTCCAGTTTAAAGAAGCTGGTGGGTCCATCAGGTGGTGGTCCAGGGCCAGGAGGGTTCTTGAGCAGAGAGGGATGCTTGATGGGTGAGTTCACTTGCACAACCGAAAGCAGTGAGTGGTGCTGGGATTTCCTAGAAGAGTTGGTCAGAATGAACTAAATGGGTTAAGGGTACTTGTTCATTCAATGTGGGTCAAGTACTAGCTGCACACTCCTTGCATAGATTCATAGATTCTAGGACTGGAAGGGACCTCGAGAGGTCATCGAGTCCAGTCCTCTGCCTGCATGGCAGGACCAAATACTGTCTAGACCATCCCTGATAGACATTTATCTAACCTACTCTTAAATATCTCCAGAGATGGAGATTCCACAACCTCCCTAGGCAATTTATTCCAGTGTTGAACCACCCTGACAGTTAGGAACTTTTTCCTAATGTCCAACCTAGACCTCCCTATCTAACAAGAGTCTGCTAGAAGGGCAACTGTGAGGCTCAGAACTGCTCCAGCTAACTCTGGAGACCTGGCTATGGAGGGTTGTTTCAAGATCATAGACTCATAGAATTGGAAGGGACCTCGAGAGGTCATCTAGTCCAGGCCGCTGCACTCAAGGCAGGACTAAGTATTATCTAGATCAGTGGTTCTTAACCTGGGGTGCACGCACCCCCTGGGGGTGCGCGATGCCCTTTCTGGGGGTGCGAGACATGCCAGATTGTTTAGAAGGTAACTCATCGAAAACACACATTAAGCACAGGCACGTAAGTACAACTACTTTGTTTCATCAAACCGATGTATTTATTAACATTATACATTTTTATAACGATGACTGCATTAAATTTTAACTGTGAAATTAAATTAAATATATAATTCTATCTCTTTCATTCTATAGTTATGATATATCTAGGTGTAAAGAACTGACCTACTTCAACAATTTTTGATAAGGGGTGCGAGAACATATTTTTGAGAACCAAAAGGGTGCAGGCTGCAGTAAAGGTTAAGAACCACTGATCTAGACCATCCCTGACAGGTGTTTGTCCAACCTGCTCTTAAAAATCCCCAATGATGGAGATTCCGCAACCTCCCTAGGCAATTTATTCTAGTGCTTAACCACTCTGACAATTAGGAAGTTTTTCCTAATGTCCAGCCTAACCCGCCCTTGCTGCAATTTAAGCCCATTTGCTTCTTGTCCTATCCTCAGAGGTTAAGAAGAACAATCTACTTCCTTGTAACAACCTTTTATGTACTTGAAAACTGTTATCATGTCCCCTCTCAGTCTTCTCTTCTCCAGACTAAACAAACCCAATTTTTTCAATCTTCCCTCATAGATCATGTTTTCTAGACCTTTAATCATTTTTGTTGCTCTTCTCTGGACTTTCTCCAATTTGTCCACATCTTTCCTGAAATGTGGTACCCAGGACTGGACACAATACTCCAGTTGAGGCCTAATCAGCGTGGAGTAAAGCGGAAGAATTACTTCTCGTGTCTTGCTTACAATACTTCTGCTAATACATCCCAGAATGATGTTTGCTTTTTTAGCAACAGTGTTACACTGTTGACTCATATTTAGCTTATGATTCACTATGACCCCTAGATCCCTTACCGCTGTACTCCTTCCTAGGCAGTCATTTCCAATTTTGTATGTGTGCAACTGATTGTTTCTTCCTAAGTGGAGTACTTTGCATTTGTCCTTATTGAATTTCATCCTATTTACTTCAGACCATTTCTCCAGTTTGTCCGCATCATTTTGAATTTTAATCCTTGTGACGTTGCACCCCATAATGCTTTATAGAAATATGCTTATGAATGTAAATATGACATAACTGGAATATGTTTTATGCTAGATATGCCATGTAACATATCTTTGCAAAGTTTATGTTCTACTGCATGTATTCATCCTATTCGTATGCATGTATCATTTTTATATCTGAAGTTATGAGCGTTGGCTCTATGCTTGTATTTAAAGTGTTTGCTGTAGAAAGCACCTAACGCAGATTTGATCAACATAGCGTGAAGGGGTTATTCAAGTAAATGGAAGTACCTGGCGAACAATGGACCTTGATAGACACCGATCCACATCTGAGCTTTCCTGGGAACGTCCTTGTAAAGAACTAAGTCCTGCATGGACATGTGACTTGCCCATGTGACTCCAAGACACCATCTTGTAGCTGGGATTCTACACAGGGGGAGGAAGGGGTTTCCACTCCAAGAGAGAAACTATATGAAGTACTGGGAGACTCCTCAATTTTGTCTTCAGCTGGCTCAAGAGGTAGCCTCTCCACCCCCAAAGGGTACCTGAAAGGAACTGGAACAAAGGACAGTAACTACAGGGGTGTGAGTGATTGCTGGACCCAGACTAGAAGGAGGCTAGTCTGTAAAAGAAGCTTACTGGAACATCCCTGAGGGTGAGATTTCATCTGTAATCACGTTCTTACTGTATTAGACTTAGACTTGCATGTTTTATTTTATTTTGCTTGGTAATTCACTTTTTTCTATCTATTATTACGTGGAACCATTTAAATCCTACTTTTTGTATTTAATAAAATCACTTTTTACTTATTAATTAACCCAGAGTATGTATTAATACGGGGGAGGGGAGCAAACAGCTGTGCATCTCTCTCTGTCAGTGTTATAGAGGGTGAACAATTTATGAGTTTACCCAGTATAAGCTTTATACAGGGTAAAACAGATTTATTTGGGGTTTGGACCCCTTTGGGAGTTGGGTATCTGAGTGCTGGAGACAGGAGCCTTCTTAAGCTGTTTTCAGTTAAACTTACAGCTTTTGGGTGACGTAGTTCAGACCTGGGTCTGTGTTTGTAGCAGGCTAGTGTGTCTGGCTCAAACCAGGCAGGGCACTGAAGTCCCAAGCTGGCAGGGAAAACAGGCTCAGAGGTAGTCTAAGCACATCAGGTGGCAGTCCCAAAGGGATTTCTGTGATTCAACCCGTCACAATCCTATCCTCCAAAGCACTTGCAACCCCTCCCAGCTTGGTATCATCTGCAAACTTTATAAGTGTACTCTGTATGCTATTATCTAAATCACTGATGAAGATATTGAATAGAGTGGACCCAGAACCGATTCTTGCGGGACCCCACTCGTTATACCCTTCCAGCATGACTGTGAACCACTGATAACCACTCTCTGGGAAAGATTTTCCAACCAGTTATGCACCCACCTTATAGTAGCTCCATCTAGGTTGTATTTCCCTAGTTTGTTTATGAGAAGGTCATGCGAGACAGTATCAAAAGCTTTACTAAAGTCAAGATATACCACATCTACCGCTTCCCCCCATCCACAAGGCTTGTTACCCTGTCAGAGAAAGCTATCAGATTGGTTTGACATGATTTGTTCTTGACAAATCCATGCTGACTGTTACTTATCACCTCATTATCTTCTAGGTGTTTGCAAATTGATTTCTTAATTATTTGCTCCATTATCTTTCCAGGTACAGAAGTTAAGCTGACTGGTCTGTAATTCCCCAGGTTGTCCTTATTTCCCTTTTTATAGATGGGCACTACATTTGCCCTTTTCCGGTCTTCTGGAATGTCTCCCATCTTCCATGACTTTTCAAAGATAATTGCTAATGACTCAGATATTTCCTCAGTCAGCTCCTTGAGTATTCTAGGATGCATTTCAACAGGCCCTGGTGATTTGAAGACATCTAACTTGTCTAAGTAATTTTTGACTTGTTCTTTCCCTATTGTAGACTTTGATCCTACCTCATTTTCATTGATATTCACTATGTTAGATATCCAATCGCCACCAACCTTCTTGATGAAAACCAAAATAAAGAAGTCCTTAAGCACCTCTGCTATTTCCACATTTTCTGTTATTGTCTTTCCTCCCTCATTGAGTAACAGGCCTACTCTGTACTTGGTCTTCCTCTTGCTTCTAATGTATCTGTAGAATGTTTTCTTGCTACCCTTTATGTCCCTAGCTAGTTTGATCTCATTTTATACCTTGGCCTTTCTAATTTTGTCCCTACATACTTGTGTTATTTGTTTCTATTCATCCTTTGTAATTTGGCCGAGTTTTCACTTTTTGTAGGACTCTTTTTTGAGTTTTAGATCATTGAAGATCTCCTGGTTAAGCCAAGGTGGTCTCTTGCCATACTTCCTATCTTTCCTACGCAGTGGGATAGTTTGCTCTTGTGCCCTTAATAATGTCACTTTGAAAAACTGCCAAGTGTCTTCAATTGTTTTTCCCCTTAGACTTGCTTCCCATAGGATTTCACCTACCAACTCCCTGAGTTTGCTAACGTCTGCCTTCTTGAAATCCATTGTCTTTATTGTGCTGTTCTCCCTCCTACCATTTCTTACTATCATGAACTCTACCATTTCATGATCACTTTCACCCAAGTTGCCTTCCACTTTCAAATTCTCAAGCAGTTCTTCCCTATTGTCAAAATCAAATCTAGAACAGACTCCCCCCAGTAGCTTTCTCCACCTTCTGAAATAAAAAATTGTCTCCAATACATTCCAAGAACTTGTTGGATAATCTGTGCCCTGCTGTGTTATTTTCCCAACAGATGTCTGGGTAGTTGAAGTTCCCCATCATCACCAAGTCCTGTGCTTTGGATGATTTTGTTAGTTGTTTAAAAAAAGCCTCATCCACCTCTTCTTCCTGGTTTGGTGGTTTGCAGTAGACCCCTACCATGACATCACCCTTGGTTTTTACCCCTTTTATCCTTACCAAGAGACTTTCAACAAGTCTGTCTCTTATTTCTATCTCAACCTCAGTCCAAGTGTATACATTTTTACTATATAAGGCAATGCCTCCTTCCTTTTTTCTTTGCCTGTCCTTCCTGAGCAAGCTGTACCCTTCTATACCAATATTCCAGTCATGCATATTATCCCACCAAGATGGGGAGGTCCACCTTGTTTCAGGTCTGATCAAAGCCCAGGGAAGTCAGGGAAAGGACTCTTCTTGAGTCTATGGACTTTGGATCAGAGCTGCAGTGCACAGACCCCTGACATATTTGAAAGCCATCACCCAGGTGGGCGAAGCGGCACAGGGGAGAGCTACCTCTGAGTTGAAAGCTGAGTCAGACTGGCAGGAAAAACAAGGACCTGGCTGAATTCTGAATGTAAGATATATTTCCCCCCAACTTATTGAATATTCATTCACCTGTACTAAGCAAGAACCTACCGAATGAGGGTTGGGGAAGCTTTGGACAGTGGTATGAAGCGTAGTGATTTGCTTTCATTTCCATAGATTCTCTCATATAGTTTTGTATGTTGAATAAACTTTGATTTGCTTAAATTAACCTGGCGGTTTCTAGGATTATTGCTGCCAGCTGACCCCAAGGGCTGGTAACCGAAGGGATTGGGTGCGAAAGAGGTAGAGATTCTGCGCCTAAGCCCAGCTGGGGTTCTTGGTCTGAGGCACACGTGGGCATCCTGGCATACTAGGTACTGTCAGTACTCTGGCTGCAGTTGAAGCAAAGCATAGAGAAAGCCTAAAGACAAGAGAAGAACTGAGATCGGGGGGAGGGGTGAAAGGAATGGCTGTTACTGTCCCTGATAATTAAGCTTCAAAAAGTGGTCACATCGCACTTGCTATTGCTTCAGTCTCGCTAGCTGCAAACTCAGTGCATCAGTTTGTTATCAAGGTTGTCTTCACAACCAGAAGGGACAGAAAAAACCCCCAACAGCTTAAATTCTAGAGAGGACAGCAAAATCCATGCAAAGAAGCTCATTCTGCGATCCATAAATCAGAGGATCAGTGTCACTGCACTATCTGCCTGAAGGGGCTATATTTTCCCTTTATAAGCCTCTCTCTCTATTCTAACACATATTAAATATGCATAATTATGTATATAGTGCCAAAGTATGATAAGTGCTTTACAGGCAGACACACAAAACTCACATGCCCTACCCTAACGTTTGCCCCCTCTATCTGGGCTTGATGCCTAGTCTCTTTCTCTTTATATGGCTAGCAAAACAAGGAACAAAATGCATTCTCAGTGACACCTCCTCTCTGCAGAGCAATAAGAAGTGGGTGCAGTCAATATCTACTGCTACTGTAAGGTCAGAATCAACCACTCAGAGTGGGAACACAGAGCATGTGTTAATTAAAGTTTTGATGACCCTTCCTCCAAGATTAGCCAGGGGCCATTTCACAATTTAGCAGGCAGCATGTTGTTCTATATTTTAGTTAAGAGAATATTGGAGCTAAATTTGCAGAGCTATATCACTATCTTAAGTCACTTTGAGCATGTGTGTTTGTTTTCTGCCTTTCAGATGAGACAGAAAACAGAGGTCCTGACCACTTATGATTATTAGAGATCCTCTAGAACTTAATCAAAAGAGAGGTGTTAAACCTTCTGTCCTGATCCAGTTACAATTTGGGTAATTAAATTATGACTACTTAATTTTTTCCCTCCTCTGAACACTGGTGAGAACTTGTTGTGCACTGCTAAACAGCTACCACTTTCTGCCCCAGAGGTAGCTGCATTTCAGCAGGGGGCAGAGTAATGTCTATATGTGTGATCTGTAAATTGACATATGTATACAGGTATATTGGGATCATCCTGGATGAGAGGTGCTATTATTACAAGTAGATTACATCACATTGTCCTACAAGTGTTGCATTAGCGGTCATAGGAACTGTGGGGCCTAATCTGCAGCCTGTTAAAGTCAGTGAGAGTCTTTCCATTAACTTCAACAGGCGTTGGATCAGGGCCTTAGTGTAGGGATGAGTATCTGGTCTTAATTACATGTTAAAGCAATTACTTTGGGTGACACTGGAGCTGCCTTTAACCTTTGTCTCTTTATCAGAGCATAACCCAAAACATGTCTCTTACTATTTGCAAAGACAGTAAAATTGCTGCAATGCTAACACTTAAGCCCAGAGCCTCAAAGGCATTTTGGCACCTAACTCCTATTGAAATCAATGTGAGTTAGGCACCTACATACCTTAATGCAATATCTGTTAATCAATTTGTGGATATGTCCAAAGAAAATCTGTCTGGATGATTTACAAAATGAGCTTTGATATTCTTTTTTTAAGTAAAAAGCAGAAGGGGGGCTTCAATCATTTATCAGCACTTGAATTGCATCCTCTATTGCTTTTACTTTGTGCCTCTTTGGAGCAAAAGAGGACAAGTGCAATATTCCCTCTTAGTCTGTAAGGACTTCCTATTTTCTAATGGTCTGGCACTGGGAAAGGATGCATCCATTATGAGGGGTTTTCTGATCCCAATATTAACCATTCTGAATATTGAGGAGCTGTATAGTTGAAGGGATTGGTAATGGAATATGATCATTGGGTTGTTGTTGTTGTCATATGGTGACTTTTCAATGAACTATGTAAAATGCACCGGGGGGGGGGGGGGGGGTAGGGCTCAGTCCAGTTTCCAGTGGACAGGTGTCCTTATCACAAATGCCACTAACTGGAACCCTGCTGGAAGTCTCAGTAGAGAGGCCTGGGATTTAATAGCAAGTGTGACAGGACGTATTCTCTGTGTGGGTCCCATGAGGCCCTGAGTGGCTGCGCTGGGGCTGCCCAGGTAGAACTAAAGCCCACAATTGTATTTTCCCTGTCCATTCTGGAGGGGTGTGGAATGCGCCTCTCTCCTCTCCCATCTCCTGGCAGCTGCATCTCCCACCTCTTCGACCTTCCCCTCTTTGCGGTTCATATCAACTCTACCTTCTCTTTTCTCCTTTCCATCCCTGTGCCTCCCTTCCCACCTTTACAAATATCTATCTCACCTCATTTTTTTTTTTTGCCACTTCTTCCTTGGTTCTGGTGACAACTACTCCAACTCTGGTCCCTCCTTCATCTCCTCTCCTCTGGCCCATCCTTTCCAAAACTCATCCACACTCTTCCACTTCCTTCCTCCGCTTCTCTTGCTCTCTCTGGAATGCCCCCTTCCCCACACACACACTACATCACTAAAAAGATCCCCACCAGCCATGACCTCTTCCTCTCTCGCTCCCTCCATCTTGCACTCACTGCCTCTAAGCTGCTCTCTCTAAGAGCAGCCTCTCCTCACATACTCCCTGCCGTGAGTCATCTCCAGAGGTACATCATAGTGGGGAAGGGCTACTCCTCTCCTAGTCCTGCTGCTTCCAATCCCTCCCTGTTCCTACTCCTTCAGACTATAGGTCCTCTCCCCTCTTTCAAGGTGTGCTGCTCACACTGCTGGGGAGGGAGAATATACCCTACAACAGAGATGGAAAGTGAACTATTCTCTCAGCTCCAGGTAGGGTGACCAGATGTCCCGATTTTATAGGGACAGTCCCGATATTTGGGGCTTTTTCTTATATAGGCGCCTATTACCCCCCACCCCTTGTCCTGATTTTTCACACTTTCTATCTGGTCACTCTAGCTCCAGGCAGGATAGAGCTGCGCAGGTGAGCCACAATGAGGAATCTTAAACAGTCACTGCCCATGTGATACCTGCTCTCTGCAAAGAGGACTTTGTTCTTCACAGATGCCAACACATCACATTCCATGAGCATTAGACTCTCATGTAGTGAAACCAAGTTGAAACTTACGGACATAGGAGTGTGATAAACATCATGCTATGGAATCATGGAATATTCAAAGACTATTGTGTTAATGGTATAAATATTACATGTATCTTTACGAGCTGGCTAGTGATTGTATTCCTGGCTAAATGGATAAGATAAAGAATGTTTTCTGCTGGAACTAAAGATAATGGAGGGCTGGTAATTAATGCAAATTCCCCATACTGAAACAATGCAGGTAATAAGCTTTTTTTAATTATTATTATTATTATTATTATTTTTTTAAGTTTTGTCTCCCTTGGGGAATTGCACACAGACTGGTTTGACCTGGTTCAAAGGCCTTGTCAGACAAAAGACTTGAAACTGTATAAAAACTACCCTGACCTGAGGGGAGAGTCGCTCTCACTCCATCTAAGAACTGGCAAGCATGAGATTGTCTAGCAGAATCAGGCCCTGCAGAAGCACCTGAAGTATTTTAGACCTTTCAGGATGCTATGTGGAAGATGACTGACCACCTGATAAGCTAAGCATGCATACAAGGTGATTATTGTTTTGAAGATGTGTTTTTGTTGAAATTCTTTTGTTCTGCATAAACAGAAACCTGGCTGGTCACTGGATAACCCTGTCATTGCCTCTGAGAAAACAGGACTGTAGGTGCTCAACTGCAATCAGAGTTGCTGAGGCAATCACAGTGAATTGCAGGAGTCTCCAATGTAAGACCTTGGTCGTCGGGGGGAGGGGCGGGGGGGGGCGACTGTAGGATTCTGTTCCAAGAAAGGGGATGGCTGGAGGCCTGAGATTAGAGTTGGGGGCCCATATGGAAACAAAGAGGGGGTGTGGGGTCAGAGGTATAGTTAACTCAGGGACTGTGACAAGGGAGCTGGGAAGAGCCAAAAGCACAACTAAATAACAAATAGAGCAGTCAAGCCAAAAGTCTCACCAGAGGAGCAGCTAAAGAGGTAGATGAACTGCCAGTGGCTCAAGACTTGGGTGACCAGATAGCAAGTGTGAAAAATTGGGACAGGAGTGGGAGGTAATAGGTGCCTATATAAGAAAAAGCCCCCAAAATTAGGATTGTCCCTATAAAATTGGGACATCTGGTCACCCTACTCAAGACACTAAAATCAAGTGGATTTCACCAGTTAAGGGTGAATATTCACCCTGTTTTGCATCTCTGGGGAGGGATGCTGAATTGTGGTTCATACCAGGTACTGTTTGGCCAAACACCATCCCAGACTAAACTCAAAAGGCCAAATCTACCTTTAGACCTTAGCAGAGTTACATCAGGGATGACCTGGGACCAAAGTTTCTGATCCAGAAAGAGCAATCTGGACAATGCCATCCGGGAGCCAAGCTAATAGCTTGGAGTGTTCCCAAGATTGTCCCCCAGGGAAGAAAGCAGGGCTGTTGCTTTTATTTCTCTCAAAGGCAACATGCCAGCCCTCAGAGTATCTGCTGCCAAACAGACTTCGGTTTTAAAATAGAATCTCCCTCAGTAATAAGAGGAGACTAAAAGGTACTACTTAATTTAACTGTTAACACACACAGAAATCAAGGCTCTAACAGAATTATGGAGAGCAACATGCGGTCAGAAGGACTGTACTCTCTGCTGCTCCTCGTTACACTGCTATGGGGAAAAGAACCTTCTAATTTTAATTTTGTTTGTGTACTGGGTAATCTTTGCTGATTAACATGAGGGAAGCATTGCTGGGCCATTCTTCAGTGTTATTGTTGTTTGACGCTAATAGCAAAGAGAGGAGATGTACCTTGCACTCTGAATGTGTCAAGAGTTGGTGTCAATCTGATTTCTGAAGGAAATCTGTAGGTAAGAACACCTGGTCCAACGCCTGTGAGTTTCCCTCTGGACACTATCTGCTCCATAGTTCCTGATGGATGCAGCTGTCATGATGAGTTACTAAGTTAGACACAGCCAACCCAATGATGGCTTCGAAAATTAAGAACGGAGCTTTGAAGTGGCTCTGGTATTGGACAGGAGGCTAATGTAGCAAGCAGAGCACTGGAAAAATGTGCTCCCATCAATCAGTGTGGCTTGGTAGATGAGTTACTGTGTTTTGGACTAGCTGGAGCTTCCCTATGACTTTCATTTTCCTCCCCAGGCATAGTGCATGGCAATAGTGCAGTCTGGATGTGATGAATATGTAGATCACCATGACTAGGTTTGCATCTACTCAGTGCAAGATGGAGAAGGGCATTTACCATTGCTATTTAGGTATCCCAGAGGCAACCAAGAACACAATAGTATCCTGAGACTGTGTAACAGACATGAGAGTAGACACCCTTTAAGGTAATGGCAATTTTAAGGAATCTCCCTCTTCCATCCATCACCTCCATCTTGCCTGGGTTTCATTTTAGCCAGTTATTTTTCATGCAACTGCTTATCTCTTCAAGGCCTAGAGGTCTGGGTGATGGCACTGTGTGCAGCTGACATGAAGAAGTAAAGAAGTACAGATGCGTATCTCCATGCATATTGCTGGAGGAGGCTACAGCATCTCACGGTTTCCCCAAGGTGACTAACATATATGTAAACAGGTGGTGAGACCAGCTTGAGGCTTGTGGGACAACATGAGAACATAAGAACGGCCGTACCGGGTCAGACCAAAGGTCCATCTAGCCCAGTATCCTGTCTACCGACAGTGGCCAATGCCAGGTGCCCCAGAGGGAGTGGACCAACAGGCAATGATCAAGTGATCTCTCTCCTGCCATCCATCTCCATCCTTTGACAAACAGAGGCTAGGGACACCATTCCTTACCCATCCTGGCTAATAGCCATTAATGGACTTAACCACCATGAATTTATCCAGTTCTCCTTTAAACGCTGTTATAGTCCTAGCCTTCACAACCTCCTCAGGTAAGGAGTTCCACAAGTTGACTGTGCGCTGCATGAAGAACTTCCTTGTATTTGTTTTAAACCTGCTGCCTATTAATTTCATTTGGTGACCCCTAGTTCTTGTATTATGGGAATAAGTAAATAACTTTTCCTTATCCACTTTCTCCACATCACTCATGATTTTATATACCTCTATCATATCCCCCCTTAGTCTCCTCTTTTCCAAGCTGAAGAGTCCAAGCCTCTTTAATCTCTCCTCATATGGGACTCGTTCCAAACCCCTAATCATTTTAGTTGCCCTTTTCTGAACCTTTTCTAGTGCCAGTATATCATTTGTTAGATGAGGAGACCACATTTGTACGCAGTATTCGAGATGTGGGCGTACCATCGATTTATATAAGGGCAATAATATATTCTCAGTCTTATTCTCTATCCCCTTTTTAATGATCCCTAACATCCTGTTTGCTTTTTTGACCGCCTCTGCACACTGCGCGGATATCTTCAGAGAACTATCCACGATGACTCCAAGATCTTTTTCCTGACTTGTTGTAGCTAAATTAGCCCCCATCATATTGTATGTATAGTTGGGGTTATTTTTTCCAATGTGCCTTACTTTACATTTATCCACATTAAATTTCATTTGCCATTTTGTTGCCCAATCACTTAGTTTTGTGAGATCTTTTTGAAGTTCATCACAGTCTGCTTTGGTCTTAACTATCTTGAGCAGTTTCGTATCATCTGCAAACTTTGCCACCTCACTGTTTACCCCTTTCTCCAGATCATTTATAAATAAGTTGAATAGGATTGGTCCGAGGACTGACCCTTGGGGAACACCACTAGTTACCCCTCTCCATTCTGAGAATTTACCATTAATTCCTATCCTTTGTTCCCGGTCTTTTAACCAGTTCTCAATCCATGAAAGGACCTTCTCTTTTATCCCTTGACAACTTAATTTATGTAAGAGCCTTTGGTGAGGGACCTTGTGAAAGGCTTTCTGGAAATCTAAGTACACTATGTCCACATACACCCTTGTCCACATATTTGTTGACCCCTTCAAAGAACTCTAATATATTAGTAAGACACGATTTCCCTTTACAGAAATGATGTTGACTATTGCTCAACAGTTTATGTTTTTCTATGTGTCTGACAATTTTATTCTTAACTATTGTTTCGACTAATTTGCTCGGTACCGACATTAGACTTACCGGTTTGTAATTGCCGGGATCACCTCTAGAGCCCTTTTTAAATATTGGTGTTACATTAGCTAACTTCCAGTCATAGGGTACAGAAGCCGATTTAAAGGACAGGTTACAAACCTTAGTTAATAGTTCCGCAACTTCACATTTGAGTTCTTTCAGAACTCTTGGGTGAATGCGATCTAGTCCTGGTGACTTGTTAATGTTAAGTTTAGCAATTAATTCCCAAACCTCCTCGACACTTCAATCTGTGACAGTTCTTCAGATTTGTCACCTACAAAAGTCGGCTCAGGTTTGGGAATCTCCCTAACATCCTCAGCCGTGAAGACTGAAGCAAAGAATCCATTTAGTTTCTCCGCAATGACTTTATCGTCTTTAAGCGCTCCTTTTGTATCTCGATCATCAAGGGGCCCCACTGGTTGTTTAGCAGGCTTCCTGCTTCTGATATACTTAAAAAACATTTTGTTATTACCTTTGGAGTTTTTGGCGAGCCGTTCTTCAAACTCCTCTTTGGCTTTTCTTATTATATTCTTGCTCTTAATTTGGCAGTGTTTATGCTCCTTTCTATTTGCCTCACTAGGATTTGACTTCCACTTTTTAAAGGAAGTCTTTTTATCTCTCACTGCTTCTTTTACATGGTTGTTAAGCCACGGTGGCTCTTTTTCAGTTCTTTTACTGTGTTTCTTAATTTGGGGTATACATTGAAGTTGGGCCTCTATTATGGTGTCTTTAAAAAGCGCCCCTGCGTCTGTCTGCTCACATGGGTGAGCAGACAGAAGGAGGAGACACAGTTGCCCATCACAACCCTCTGAGTTCTCAAAGATGACTGAGCAAAGCCTATTTTGTGTGATTCCACAATCAGTTTTGCGAGGTCGCTTAAGTCAGCACTTCATGATCAGCAGTGTCGGTGGCTTGTGCCAGATCTAGCAGCGTTAGTGTAGTTGTCCATTATTAAATACTTTCTGGTGGCTTGATCCTAGTCACAATACAATATAGCTGTCACAAAGGGTATCTACATTCATTACTGAGCTTCCTGCACTGAGAGTGTTGCAAAGGCAATGCAATTTTAGTGTGTGTGTGTGTTCACCTCCCTCTGTCTTACACTCTGAGTAGCACTGATGGGTTATGGTGGGAGGGAGCAGCATTTAGACCTCTATTACCCTAATCAGCCAGAGAATGGATTTCTATGATGTGTGAGACAAAGTAACAGAAGGAGAATGGGAAGAATCCTGGAGTACCTCCAAAATGAAAAGTTCTTCAGGAGATCCCCAAGGATAATTTGATACAGGGAGCAAGCCCAGTGCATTAAACTATTTTAAGTTGTGTGAAATGTCAGGCTTAGGCACTTTGACAGGATTCCTTTAAAAACTGCCACAGTAGACTTAAATACATCCGTTACATTACTCAGACTTTGGCAGATAGGTCCAACGGCAGTAGCAATGAGGGAAAACCTCCTGTGCATAAGAGGATGAAATTTAGAAGCATCTATTTCATTAGTGGTATTTTGGGGTGTGTTGCCAGTAAAAAAAGTGACTCAACCCTCAGTTCACAGATTTTTCCTTTAGTCATTCTGTGTATTGATGAGGATGTGTTCGCCATCTGTACAAATGTAGAATTTCACCTACAGTTCTCTCTAAATCAAGTGCTTGACTTATGATGTACAGTATAAGAGAAGTAAATCCACTTTGACTACACCTTCCCATTTGCAAGGGAGTCAGCCCTCAGGAGTGTCAGCTGTAGGCTGATATTTGGAGGAAAACTCTTTCCTAAGTGGGAGTTATTTTGGGATTGTGATGGGGATGGTGATGAGGCAATGAAGATACCTTAATTTGTTAAGAATAAATTAAATCAACTTCTCCAGAAATATTATATTTAGTTTTTGAAGACTTGTATTATTTCAGAGTCTGTCCTCGTAGCCTGATAACATTATATACAGGAATCCAATAAAACAAACAACTAAGAGGAAATCCCACACTAATTCTCAGAAGCCAACATACTGCTTGGCAGATGCATTGCTAGATATGAGCAAATATTGTTTAAAAAAAATCCACACATCCCCATTCATATGTTTACATGAATTCACTTTGGCCATGGATTTTTTTTTAAGTGAGTTAAGTAGAGGTTTTACTGAAAACATGCCTGTCTTACATGGGCCTATAAATTCATAACAGTCTGTTCGGTGGTGTACCTGTTGGGTTTGGTACAGTAGGCCTGGGTTCAAATCCCCATGAAGGCTGGAGATCTAAAAGAAAAGCCATCCAGAACTCTGTAGGTGGATCTCTGGGTATATATGGACATGCACATTGGCTTTGCTTGCCTCTCAATTTGTCCCACTTGCAACAAAGCTGTCATTGACTCCAGCTGTGCTCATATGGATGTGTGTGACAGGGTGTCTGCCCCGCTTTGGCCCTGATAGGGTTAAAACAGCCTGGAGGGCTGCAAGGCAACAGACAATTAGGGCAGCAGCTGGACTAGCCAATCAGGGCCCAGCTGGCCTATATAAAAGGAAGCTGCAGGCCAAACCAAGTGACTGTGCAACAGGAAGCCCAAAGAAGGGGACTAGTACTGTGAACAGGGTTGCTAGGACTTGCAGGCCTGAGGCCCTGGGAAGAGGGTGAAGGAGCCAGAGGCAGGTGCTGGGGCTGTGGGGAAGTGGCCCAGGGAATTGACACTGATGGAGAAAGAAAGGAGAGGCAGTGGGAAGCTGTTTACAGGGACCCTGGCCTGGGACCCAGAATTGTGGCTGGAGCTGGGACCCAGAATAGGGGGTGGGCCTGGGTTCTCTTTCCCCACTCGCCGCTGAAGAAGCAGCCAGGCTATGGCCTGCCAAGTCACTGCGAGGAGCAGCTAGACTGTTGTGGAAGGAGTCCCCTGGAAGGGGGGGAACCTGGATTGTGACACAGCTGGAGGGCTATGCCACAAAGCAGAGGCAGTGAGTCTGCAGGTAAAGATGAGGATGGGAGAGCTGCTACCACTGGAGGGCATATCTGCTGACCAGAGCTAATTCCTGAAACAGCCAGCAGGAGGTGCCAGTGTGGTGTGACAATGTGCATAACTTTAAGCATATGAGTAGTGCCTTTTGACTACATGGGGGACTACTCATTCTTTAAGCTACACACATACTTGTGTGCTTTGCTGGACTGGGCTATGGGTCTTCCCAGAGGGTTCATGTATGGCTTTTCCTGTGATGTGCTGAGCACTCCTCTGCAGCCTTCAGCGCCTTCATTCTTACTGACTTCAATGGGAACTGATGGCACTCAGCACCTTGCAGGATTAACTCCACAGTGGAGAGGGCTGACTAGTGCTGCATAAATTCCATCTTTTTGGAGGAAGAACACCCCAACTGTGGCTGTATCTCCCAGCCAGCCCCCTTTCAGGCAGCCTGTCACTATTTTTATCATGTTGCAGCTCTGCGACAGACTATTGGTGGACATAGTGTATATCCCCATTGCCTTCTCCTTCATACAATCCTCCAAGCCCGTTTCCAAGAGATCTTTGTCATTCTGCTCTCTTCCATGCCACTCAATGGAGGGGACGCATATGGCCCTTAGGGAGAGACTGTCATGGCCATCCCTTGATCAGAAGATGAATAGCTTCTACTACAAGGTGTTAAACTGGGGTCTTGTGGTGGACTAGAACTGGGAATGAAGATGATTATCCAGGTTTGTGACTGACGGGAAGGAGTCCATAAAGTCTAATGCAATTTCTTTCTTTAATTCTAAGTTAAAAAGCATTGCAGTTCACCTCTCATGACTCCTGGAACTGGACTAGGGACATTTTGTTAGCCAGAATAATTTAACAGATGCACACAAGTAAACTGGTACTTATAAATTATAGGACAAATATGAAGATGCATGGGCATGATTTATTGATAGCATAGACTATATATAGCATCTGACTGTATTATTAAAACTGATTATAAAAAAATAATGAGGGGGGAAGATACATACAACTCTGGCAGCTTTGACAGGAAGTCTTCTTGTCTGGGAGAAATTTATAATTGAATACTAAGGGTTTTTTTTATACCTATCTGACAGAAAATATTATGGACACTTCCCTATTTCATGCCTACAGTACCTGTCATACCATACAGACCTCAGAACTTGTACAGAAGATTTGAGATAAATCAGAGATGAAAAATACTTATTCCTGTTAGGTCACCTTGTCCATCCCTTTTACAGCACAGTATTGCTCTCTGCAGATTATTTGTTAGTCATGCTTTGACCAGTCTATTCTAGAGATTAACTAAAGCCTTATAACAAATGAAAATGCAGCCTCCTTACTTCAAATGAACTAGGGCAGGGGTAGGCAACCTATGGCACGCGTGCCAAAGGCGGCACGCGAGCTGATTTTCAGTGGCACTCACACTGCCTGGGTCCTGGCCACCGGTCCGGGGGCTCTGCATTTTAATTTAATTTTAAATAAAGCTTCTTAAACATTTTAAAAACCTTATTTACTTTACATACAACAATAGTTTAGTTATATATTATAGACTTATAAAAAGAGACCTTTTAAAAACGTTAAAATGCATTACTAGCACGCGAAACCTTAAATTAGAGTGAATAAATGAAGACTCGGCACACCACTTCTGAAAGGTTGCTAACCCCTGAACTAGGGGCATAATCCAAAACCAATTGAAGTCAATGGGTACAGATTTTGGCCCTAGAGGTCCAGTACCAAGCAACTTAAATAATTATTTCAAACTCCATCTACATGCCCCTCCCCCCAAAAGCTGTGTTATCTACTCCCCCATCCCCAGAACAGCAGAACCTGGGAACTACAAACTAAAGGTAAGTGCCTGATTGTCCATTGAGTTTTATGCTGGTGTAACTAGGAAGGTTTCAATGCAGTGCAGAATCAGGCCTTAAGTCTCCCAGGGTGCACCTGGGAGCATGCCTCCCAGCCTGGGTACACAGACATACACTAGCTCTGCTCAAGCTAGCACACTAAAACTGTGTGAACACCATGGCACGAGCAACAGCCCAACCCCCTGGGTTTGTACTCAGGTGGCTAGCCTGTGCTGCAAAGTCCAGGCTTCTAGAAGCAACATAGTTCTCTGTGAATCATCTTTCACTCTCTTCCAGTTCCTTTAGCAAATGCAAAGCACAGCTCTGCCAGCAGAAGAGCTGCACTCTGATAGGGCAGCATCAGAGGAGCTCCAAAGATTCGGGGGGGTCCTTTCCTGGGAACCCACACAGGTAGTTAGGTGTTCCTAACATGAGGGATAAATATAGCAGCTCCTAAGTAAACTAGATGTAGTATTAACTGCTCAACATGTGAAGGCCAACAGCCATGATGGCCTTAATCAGAATCAGGCAACGTTAGTTCCAGAAGGAGACTGTAGAAGGGTGTCAGATCATTGGGTCAGAATCAGAATTGTGCCTGTGATCTCTCTGCCTCGCTGGTGGGTTGGACTGTGCATCTATAGGATATTTTCTGTGCTGGCCACTCTTTTATTTAAAAAAACACCCTCAAAGAACCACAATGGAGGGGTTCTTAACTTTGCCATTCCTAGAAGCAGCATGGCCTGTTGGAGGACTTTGATGGCTGAGGAGAAGGAAGTTCTCTGTTTAGTGTTTTCGGTGCAGAACTGAATTTCTCCCCTTTTGACATTTTAAGTTTATCATGACCTTGGTTTTAGGCCAAGAAGTGTCCCAAATCTGCAACACTGACAGTCACGCTGGTTGCCTGCCAGGAGACTAGGGGCTGTTTGCATAGAGATTTACATGTTTTAGTAATTCATACACACCCAATATTTGCTTTTACCCTCCTTTATATGCTGAAAAGAATTTTAAAATCCTGCAGACAATCAACTTGGTTCAGACCCTGGAGGGACAGGGTGGCTATGAAGAGCAAATTAGAATTCCACAGCCTGCATTTGCCCCTCAGGCCACAGTATGGGCATCCCTGATCTGAATCCTTTGAGTGGCATTTATAATCCCACCCCCACACAATACATCTACAAAGTGGAAAAAGATGAAAGCTGAATAAGCCTCAGCTCTAAAGGCAGTTACTCCTTTTCTGTAGGTAACAGCAGCTTTTCTATCTTTTTTTTTTTTCTCTCATCAACAGAAGGTGGTCCAATAAAAGATATTCCTCACTCACCTTCTCTAATATCCTGGGACCAACACAGCTACACCACCACTGCAAAAAGCAATGGAAATTATATAGTCAGCTACACTCATATTGCTATAGACACCTTTTCTCCTTTAGTGTTTCCAGTCTCCCCATGCAAACACCTTCTAACAACAACATAAAAAGTAAGATTGTAAATTTGCATAATTTTTAAAGTATTTACATAAATCCAGGCACAAGTATTAAAACCCTGGGTCCTTAAGATTGTCTTGAATACCAAGAACCTGAATTGGGACAATCTACATCATAAGAGGATTCAGGGAAATATTTTAGTGGCATTGATTTTTAGTGCCAGCATTTTAATGCCACTGTTTCTCACTGACCCTGCAGGCCAGCACTAGCAGATTAGGTTTTTGCCAGTAGGCTAGTGTGCCAGGCCAAAAAGCAACTGTCTACTGGGAGAAGCAAGAGACTTGGCAGCTCTCCAGGGGCATACCCAGGAGATCAGCTTTAATTAATATTCTTTTTACCTGCTGCAAATCCGACACATTGCAATGGGGAATTCAGTCCCCTTTACTGCTCCTGCCTCGCTCCAAATGTTCACAGATTCATGCACAGGCTTAACTTTAGGCAGGGGAGCAGCCCGGCTGAACTCCCACGCGCAGGAAGTTAAGCACCTCCCCAGGGATTTGCAGGCTGGCTACGGCCACAGTTGGTATCTCCTTCCTTCCTCTGTGAGCGGGGCTCTGGCTCCCTGGGAGCGCGAGGTCCTCTCCGCACAGGGCGTTCTGCCAGGCAAGCGGGCTCTGGGCAGTGGCGGGGAATGGCCGTGTTGGGCTCGCGTGGGGCAGGGAAGGAGCCAGGCACGCGCTGCGGGGCAGAGGCGCGAGGCAGGGCCCAGCTGGCACTGGGATATGCTGTCGGGGCGGGGGCAGGAGGGGCCTAGCCACGTGCAAGTCTCACTCGCGGGCCCAGGCTGCAGCTCCCCAGCGGGCGTTGACTGACAGCCGTACGTCAGGGAGGCGGACTCCCGGAGACATACGCTGCTTGCGTCACACATTCGGACCGCACAGCCCCATCAACCCACGTGAGCCGCCGCCCTGCCTTGAGCTATTCTTCTCCCACGGCTCCAATATGGCGGCGGTGGGCGGAGACAAGAGCTTTGGAAACCGCTCTAGCCCGGGGTGAAAGGGCGCGGCTTACGGGCGGAAGTGACGATTACTGCGGGGCGGAAGTGCTGCGGCTGGCGGGATGGCAGGGGTGGCCCACATGCGCAGGTTAGTGTCAGCCGGTGACTGGGGCAGAGGCTTGTCCAGGGCTGTTCCCCTCGGGGCGGCGGGGAGCCGCGTTTGCCCAGGGGGCGAAGGACGGGGCTGAGTGGGGACAGGCAGCAGGAGCAGATCTCCCGCTCCTCATGCGGCACGGATCCGCTCCCGCCCTGGGCCACTGGTGCGTGGGCAGCAGTAAAACCCCCTCGGGGGTGTCTGTGTGTCTGTCCGTCCTTCCTGCGCCCGGGAAGCGTGTGTCAGACAGAGACCGAAAGTTTCGTTTCGTTCCTTGCTAGAAAATCCCCCTGTCTCATTCCGGAGCGGAGTGCCCCAATGCTGCCCATTTCCTTACTTCCCTGCCGCCCCCCCTCCCCGCCAGCAGATCGCAGCCAGGGGACAGTCCTCCCCGCCGCCCCCCACCACCCGGAGACACACACACACGTGCCTAGCAACCACCCAGAAACACAGTGGGTCGCAGTAATGGTGTGGTAGGAGGGTGCTGGGTGAAAGCTGGCAAAAGTTTGAGATTTAGGGTTATCCATTCAGAGGTAAATTGGAAGTGACCCGCAAAGGGAAGGAAAAATTCTAACCCGCCCCCCACCACCACCGGGGGACCCTTTAAGGGATATAAAAGTGCTATTGGAGATTATATAGGCACTCTCTGCTATTATTGAGGCATTGGAGACGCGTAGGGTATGTTCACACTGCAATTAAAAACCCACAGCTGGTCCCCTGCCAGCTGATTCAGGCTGTGTCCAGGGGGTTCTGGCTAAGGAGCTGTTTAATTGTGGTGTAGAAGTTTGGGCTCAGGCTGGAGCCCAACCTGTAGGACCCTGCCAGGGCTGAGGGTCCCAGAATTTGGGCTTGAGCCCAAACCACAGTTGAACAGCTCCTTAGGCTGAGTCTGAGTCAACTGGCATGGGCCAGCAGTGGGTGTCTAATTACAGTGTAGACATACCCTCAGCTACTGTCTTGGACACATGTTGACCTAAAAGGGACATGTAGTCACAGATGTGAGAAATAAAGCTTACTAGGACATATCAGTTTTGCCCTGGCTTATGAATGTATGTTGGAATGTTATGTATGTTTAGATTTACAACAAATAGTTGAAAAATGGGCACTTACCCTAAATTTTTGGTGCCACGGACAATGTTTTGAAAGCACAACAAAACATTAACCACCCTCTTCCTCCAACCAGCAGCAACCTCCAACACATACAGTAGCAATAAATTTCACCATATGGTGAATATCACTATATAATCGTAACTAACCTGTGTGTGAGTTATTTTGACAAATTATTTTTCAGACCAAGAGCCATTTACTTCTACAGGTTCTAACCTAAGCCTATTTTTATAATCTGTCTCAAAATCCTCACATAGAATGACTTGTACTGTATACCAAAACCCCATCAATGTTGCGTACTCTGAAAAAACTGCTGAGTACTTTCGTTTATTCTACTGTAATGATCTATTAACAGCAGATATCTTCCTTTATTTTAACATTTAACATTAACATTTAACATTAACATGGCCCTCTGCAGTAACTCTTGAGGCTTCCGTTACCCCAAAGACCCAATGGATAGTGTAGGGGCCCTAATTTTTCCTAAGGCATTGACTGTTACCTGATCCAAATGCAGGTATTAAATATTCTGTGACCAATATAAACCTCGTTTTTTCTCCTGCAGGTAGCCCATTCAGCAGGTCCTCTTCCAGGGTTAGACTGATTATAGCCCAGGATATTTGGCTATCTATACTGTTGATTACAGGCTACAGTTACCACCCCCATCCCCATATCTGTTATGGGGTTTGTTTGTTTTTTTTTGGTGTCAGTTGCTGTAGGATGAAAAAAGCCTTTCATGAGGGGCAATACGACATAGCACACATTGGTTTAGTAGACAGATAAATAGCTCAGTTAGTCTTTCATTGACATTGATTTAGAGCACTACGGCTGTGACCTTCCTTGATCTCTGCACTGCCATGAGGGAGGCCTGCCTGAGTGCAGTTCTCTGCCTCTCTCCCTTCACTACCCCACTTCAAGGCCAGCAGGAAAGGGCTGGAGATGTTGTGGAGAGAGTGTGCTCAGCCTCTGGCTGGAGGAAGCACCGTATGTTGCCCTATAGTGATCCCTTTGTCTGATTTAGGAGCTGTGATTGAGGGGCAGGTCCCTTCTGGTCCATTTTGGTGACTAAGATGGTAATCTCCATTGAAAGGAGTTAACAATGTCATATTGGGGATGGGGAAAATAAGAGACCTTGGGGTTCAGAGACTCCTCACAATCAGAGAGGAATTTTCCTACACTCCGGAATGGGGTGCCCTTCCTCATTTATTAACCACATCTAAGCCAGAGCTGCTGTCTTACCACTTACAGGCTGCTTATAGCTTTCCTTCTGTTCACGCTCCCCCAGTATAAGCACAGTTCATCTGGCACCTAATCAGAAATCACTATGGTAGTGGCTCACATCAAATCAGCAAATATTTTCAGGCAGATGTCTTAAACTGAGTCAGTACCCATTACCATAAGTGGGAGGTGAATTTAGGAGGTGCTGGAAGAAATTTTCTAAGTATGGGATGCTCCATAATGAAGTTGTATGCTACACAAAAACCTCCCAAATCAACAACTTTCAATTGTTTTGTATCCAGTGAGGAGGGAGAGATGGACCCGCTCACTTAACAGACTTTAATGCTGATTCTGGGAAGCTTTGCAACTCTTAGAAACATACTCATTTACCATTATAATGGTAAATATTGCCTCATCATTCTCTGTCCTCGCGGCTTCTCTCCGGCTTCTCTCTGGATTCATATATTATGTAATATTAAATATGATGTTTTTCATATTAATGTACAAATACAAAATAAGCCTTGAAAAATTGTTGGCGCCCACCACACTTTTCTGAAAACATGAATGTGCTACTGGCCACAAAAAGGTTGGGGACCACTGGTCTAGATAATAGTCCTGCCTTGAGTGCAGGGGACTGGACTACATGACCTCCCGAGGTCCCTTCTAGTTCTATGATTCTATGAATCTCCTACACCTGTTCCCATCCCCCTCTCTCCATATCTAGTCTAAAACACTGGTCTCCAGGATGTTTATAGACCATTACTTTCTATCAACAGTGCTGGTAGGTGTTTTACCAAAAATAATTGTAATAAAAAATGTATATATGGACACTCTTAAGTGTGGCAGATAACTATGTATTAAGTATCAGAGGGGTAGCCGTGTTAGTCTGGATCTGTAAAAAGCAACAGAGAGTCCTGTGGCACCTTTAAGACTAACAGATGTATTGGAGCATAAGGTTTCATCCAATACATCTGTTAGTCTTAAAGGTGCCACAGGACTCTCTGTTGCTATGTATTAAGGTTCTTCTTGTAGTGCAGATGGAGGCCTGAGTTGCAAGGCAATTGGGACCAGTCTTTAAGTCCCTGCTGCTGCACTGGGTTCAGAGCTCCACTAGTAGCAATATGGTTATTGCTGGCAATGTTCTAGTATACTTTTTCTGCCAGCTGTGAGAAGGGCTTTCTGACAGCTGTGCAAACCAAACTGTACTGCAGTCATCCCGTAGGTAGTCTGGTGAATGGTCTAGATAGAATAAAAGTATTGGGAAAAATGATCCCGTGCACGCTACTCCTGCCCACCTGCTAGCATCAAATGTATTTAAACCATTTCGGGCTCATCCACACTTACAAATACACCAAACTGGGGAAGCTGGTTACAACATGTCTGCCTCTTGACCCAGTTACAACATGGATGGAATCGGGAATGTGGGTGTTCAAGGCTTAAGCCTGATTCCAGAACAAGGTTAAATTCTCATCCACACTATAACTCTGATGTTCTATTGTTACTCAGCACTCCAAGGAGCGGTAGTTACACCCATGCTGAGGGGAGTGGCTTTGACTTGTTCCAGAAACCCCTCTCTCTTTCTCAGTGTCTTCTGTGGCTGGCTTTCACCCCACAGTGTCTGATGTTTTTCTCTGGACTGTTCTAAAGTGACTATGTGACCCCATTATTTTCAGATGGTGAGAGTAAAGCACAGAATAGCCAGGTAGGCATGTGTAAATCTGAGTGTTGAAGGCAGGGCAAGGATGGAAGAATTGGTGAGGGATTTATTTGAGGGACATCTGTAACACATTTTGATTCTAGCCAGTTTGTTTCTGATACTCCAGCACCATCATAATTTGAGCTCTGATGGTCTTTGAAGTCCTGGGTTTCTGATGTCCCGTGGTGCTGCTTATGCATATCATAGGGAGAACCAATCAATCAAAATGAGATTATTGCAGCCCTTGCTGCGGCAGAGAGCTCCATAAATAAACTACAAGCATGTGTGCTTGTGTCGTGAAGTGAAGAAGGAAGAAGTGTCTAAATAAGTCACAGGTGTTGCAGTGCCGTTGGAAGGAAGCCAGATTGTAAGGCAGCATTCTGCCTTCTCCCTTTAAAGGCAATCCAGCATCAATACATGCTGATTTGTGATATAAAATCATGCTGTCTTGTGTTTACAAAGAACATAGCACAATGTTACCTCCCTATTACCTAATATAGGGCAGCCTCATTCCAGGGCCCCCAAAAACCTGCCAGCAGCCACTCGAGGGACCTTTGTTGGCAGTCTCAGAGGAGAAGCCAAGGAATTTCCCTCTTGCTCCTAGAGATGGTTCTGTTGGCAGGGTAGCGTAGGGAAGTTCACCCTGCTGTTGCCTATGTTGTACCTGGTCTTGGCAAAAATAAAGGACACCCTCTATGACTGTTGAGTTGGCAACTGTCACAAGCATTAGGCCAGGGGTTCTCAGACTTTTGTACTGGTGACCCCTTTCACACAGCAAGCCTCTGAGTGCAACCCACCTTATACATTAAAAACACTTTTTAATATATTTAACACCATTATAAATGCTGGAGGCAAAGTGGGGTTTAGGGTGGAAGCGGACAGCTCACGACCCCCCATGTAATAACCTCACGACCCCTTGAGGGATCCCAACCCCCAGTTTGAGAACCCCTGCATTAGGCCATTGTGTTCAAACTTGGGTGTCTGAAATTTGGCACCAAAATCCTCCTTCAGGCATCAGACAAAGAGGTCTGACAGTCAGAGGTGCTGAGCACTCACAAGTACCATTGAAGCTAATGGGATCTGAGGGTCCTCAGCACCTCAGAAAATCTACTTTATTAGGTGCCTAAAGATAGCCACTTGAATCTAAACATTTTTGCCTAACTTCTTGTCTTTTTTTCAAAATAGAGAGTTTTTGAAACATAATGGCTGCATTTATATGAGTCTTTGGATAAAGAACAGTGAAAGAATGGGATGGATCCATCCCTAGTCTAATGCCATTGAAGTCAGTGGTGTTATACCGGGGTGCACTATGTCCCGTATTCCAGCTATTTCCTTCTAATAGATTCAATACAGGTGATCCACATATTCCAAATATAGATTATTTAGATTGTAAATATAGAGTTATTTCCTATAGCATCCTTCTCCCCAAACATTAAATCCCAGGCAGAAGGCCAGTGACAGAGGGAGGGCAAAATTAAGAGGGATAATCAAGGGAGAAATCACTTTTCAGGTAAGATTTGAGTGAGATGGAGAGTGAAAGAGGCAGGAAGATATAGGAAAGTTGTTCCAGTTTGCAGGAGCTGCAGAGGAGATGACTCTTGCACAAAAGGTGGACAGAGAATGGTAAAATTCTGAGAGGAGGCCAATGCTAGATGGGTGGAGAGAGGTGATTGATTCCAAAGAGGGAATTTTATGTTTGCACCTTCTGAGTGACCTTGCACTAATTTTGATGCTGAAAGTAGGATAAATCCAACTACACCACCTGGGGTTAAACACTAACAGCCTCACACAATTAAAGGCTGCATGCAACGTTTGTTTTTAAATATCTTCGAAAAGAGCAATGCCTGTTGGCTGGCTGTGTTTGTTGGACTGATGGTGTTTTGCTCCCAAATGTCTGGCAGAGCAGGTGTCTGCTTGTCTGGTAGCGCATTGACTGGTAGTGAAGACAAGGTCACAGTTCATTTGCGCCATTAATGGGAAGAATGGTGGTCGGGGTGATTCAAGAGGGTGGGGTACTGCAGTCAGAGTGTGGGAGAGCTGTGTGTGTCAGAAGGAAACGTGTGGGGGGTTTCTCCTCAGAATCCAAGTCTCTAATTTGTTTCCTTTGTGTGCACCAGGTACCCTAGGAGTGACACACAGCTCTAGGGCAGGCAGCAAGAGTGAGGAAGCAGGATGTTGTCAAGGCCAAAGCCTGGAGAGTCTGAGGCAGATCTGCTGCGATTTCAGAATCAGTTCCTGGCAGCAAGGGCTTCCCCGGCAGTGAATGTAGTGAAGAAAGCAGACAAGAGGCGAGGAGCTGCTGGCTGTGGAGATGAGGAGAGACCCCCACTGCAGGACAGCAGGGATGTGGTGATACTAGACGGTAACTTTCTTTGGGGTGTCTTTACTTTATGTTAATATGGACATCTTCCCCCTTTATCTTTGGGTAATCACTTGTATGCTTTATGCCTTCTACCTCCTTGCCTTCAACATCCATCTGCTTTTCCCCTGCATTTGTATCCTGCTTGTGGTATTCTTCATCCTTACTCCTATATCTAGGGTAAAGTGCTCCTCTTATGATCTGTGCTTTGCTTCTGCATGTCCTCCAACAGCGTCCATCAGAGTTATCCCTGCAATACACGTCTGCCTCAAGTGCAATCCTGGCATCATACATCCATTCTCCCTGCAATATTCCATTTGCTTGGACTTTTATTTGTAGTAGCTACCTCAGCTGTCTCATGTGCATAGCACCAGCTGTTTTACCCTGCATTTAGACTCTCTCCTGAGCGCCTCTGTTAAATTCTCCACACAGTCCTGCCGGCATCCAGCTGTTTTAGTGTGCTATATATTCCTTCCTCTAACATCCATCAGCCTGCCACTGCACTGATAACTATAACCAGTTCTATAGTACCTTTGATCATCGAAGTTCCAGGTGCTTTTATAACATCAATGATTTAAACCTCTCAGCCATTGGTGAGGTAGGGAAATATTGTTCCCACTTTTACAGATGGAAAGACTGAGGCATTGACTTGTTCAAGGTCCCACAGAGAGTCACTGGCAGAGTTGGGATTAGAAGCTTGGTCTCTGGAATCCTCAGCCTGTGCTCTAACTGCAGAACAGTGCTTCCTCTCTGTTTCTGTATGTTGTCTTCGCATTTCTGTGTATTGCCCTTGTACCTATAGCTTTCCCTTGTGACCTGCAATTTTGAACTCAGTGCTCTTCCCTGTGCACACAACTCTTTAAAGCCTTTCCCCAGGAGTGATGCCTGTAAATAAATCAGCAATAAAATCTGTGAATACATAAGTTCAAACCCTCTGCTTCCCAGAGAAGTTGAGAATTCTCAACTTGCTGCTTCATCATGTTCAATTCTTGCCAAGATAATAGGCACCTTAAAGTACCAGAGCAAGATTTCCTAGTACATATCTAGTCCCTAGAAGATATGAGTAACTCCTGTGCATCGTAAATAGCCTCATGGAATGTGCATTGGGGTTCTTTTGTTGTTGTTTTTGCCTCTTCAGACTTTCCTGATGTGCTCCCGGCCCTAACTCCAGCACCTCCAAAGAAGTCCAAGTTCAAAAATGCCTGTGTCCGCTTTGATGATGAGGATCCAGAGGAGAGATTGGAGTGTCATGATCGACACATCACAGCAGTCTTCAGCAAAATCATTGTGCGTTATGTGCTTGTGTGTTGTAATAGTGTGTCAGGTTCCTGTGAATAGAGCACTAGGGAGGGAGTGTTATCAGATGGGAGGAAGCCCTTGCTGTCCTAGAGTGTGGTGAATCCAGTAGGTGTGGCACTGCAGTATCCTGGAGCACCTTGAGAAGAGCGAACAGTTTGTGTGTGCACATGCAAGAAGTAGTTTGTTTAGTTCCTTCTGTTTTTCTTGCCTGCAGGAACGAGACACAAGCATGGCAGCTGTGACCATGCCAGTGCCCACTGGAGACCCGTTTCCCAGAGCGTTTCACCGGTCTGAAATAAAAAATGAGGTCAGAAATGCAGCTTCACCCGAGTCTTCCCTCACTTTCGTCTTTAACTACCAGAATTTCCCACCGTAGAGCAGAATGCCTGCCAACAGTATAGGTGCTTCTCTGTGCTATAAGCAGGCAGCTCAGCATGCTGGAGATCAGGAGCTAACTCCCATATCTACTGAAGTTCTTCCTCATCACAAGAAAGAGCTGTCCTGCCAAATCAGAGTCAGGGGTTGCCGTGTATCCTACAACTACATGAGATTGAATTCCCCTAATCTAGAAAGAGAGATCCCTTCAGAGCTATTTGCTGAGGAAGCATGGGAGAATCCAGGTCTCACCATGTACATGGCCTGTTTTTTTTTTTTTTTTTTTAACCAGCAAAAACACCATATTCTATTAATAAAGAATAAAAGACTTTAATGATTGGATTTGTACCAATTTCCCAGGGGGTAGTACTTCTTCACAAACCCTCTTGTGAGTTGATTTGCATTCGTATCTGTTGCAGCTTTCTGGGTTTTGATTTAGTTTGGCCTGAAATCTGCTAGTGAAGCTAGAATCAGAAGCAGCAGCTTCTGTCAACCTAGTTTTGCAGTAACAGGAGGTGCAGGCTAAGAAAACAAAACTGAACGAGAGCGGGATCCAGTTTCTGGGGCGATGACACATGATGGATGTGCTGGTGCATCTGAAGAGATGGCTTTTTAGAGGGAAGACTATTAAAAAGGAGTAGCTTCTATTAAACCACCAAGTTTGTTACTATAAATATGTAAGCATATGGAAGCAACTTCAGAGTTTTATTTTAATAGGCTCTCATTTTTTAGGCACTCTTCTCCCGTCACTGGGCAAGAAAAGTGCAGGAGTCCTGTTTCCTTAGTGTGCATGGATTACCTTCCTTAGCACAAGCAGCACATTAATTTAGCCAGGATTATTTTAGCATCACTCGCCCACTTATTACTGTGTAAATCTTCTCACCCCACTGCAGTCCAATAATCTTGTAAGAAGCCTGTTCCAAGCATGTGGTGAGTACAGTACAACCCCCACTTATCCTCAGAAATGCAAAGCATTCAGATAAGCAGGGTTTCAGATTAACTGGACATCGTGAGCTGTTGTGCTCATTGATATTGAGGTGTATCTGCTTTCTGATTTGCCAGAGTTCACCTATAATTAAACCCAGTTGCCTCTAATCAGCAAACAATGAGGGCAATTATTTTTTTCGTTCTGTTCTACCTTCAAACAATACAGTAGAAAACCGTCATGCATGTGCAGGAGAGAGGGCAGACACTGGTATTTATTTCCCTCATAAATGTCCTGTTCTAAACCCCCTGTTTTGGAAACACTTTTGTAGAGTGTATACACGGTTGTCTGTGATATGAGGGTGGGGGCATCTGGAGACGAGATAGTGTTGATCTGGGAATTTATCTTCCTACAGGTGAAGGTGGAATCTGGAAGAAAAAGTATCTTTGCACAGAAGATAGCTGCTAAGAGAGCAGCTGAAGAGGCTGTATCAGCTCCACCTGCTGTTGAGACTAGGCATACACACAGAATATTAGCAGTTCCAGGTGCCATCTGTTCCCCTGGATCAGCAGAGGAGGAGGCACTCCACAGCACTAAGGATGGTGAGTCATGAAGCCTCTGTCTGTCTCAACTGTCATACTGAAATGGCCGCCACTAATGTAGATTGGGTTGTTCTTCTGTGTGTCTAATGTTAAATGGCTGGTGACTCTCAGATGGTCAGCTGTATTGATGGGAAGTCTAGGGTTTCTTCTGATAGGCCATTCTCCCCATACTTGGCTCCTCTCCAGCTGCCTGCCCCTCCCCCCCCACTCCCAAATGCTCAATACACAAGGCTTTCAGCTGCTGTGAAGACAGTACAAAACATGATTGGTACTGTTACAGAGATGTTACTTAGAACTGTTTGAAGAGCAGTCCAATGCCTGTAGGATTTCCAGTTTACAGTATTAAGGATGCTCTGGTATTGTATGGAGCAGATGGAATGTGCTGTCCTTCCAGACAAAAAGAATTGAATCCTGGAGACCATGTCCTTGTGGGGTGGACCATGGACCAGTTGAAGGATCTAAGTCTCTATCTGATAAAATGAGAATTTTATACCACTGTTAGGCTCATTCCATTTAACCCTTTCTTTAAGAAGGGAGTTAGATTGGCAGATAAAGAGAGAGCTGGGGTTTGCTCAGGGCATGATCCTTCTGTATACTTAGAGCTCTGACAGTCAAGGAGAAGAAAATCAGTAGATTAGCAGTCCCCAACCTTTCAAGGCAAATGTGTCTGTTTAGCAGACTTTCACCTGTTTGTTTATGTGCGCTCTAACCTGCAGTGTGGTTTGGGTAGTGCTCCATCTTTTACAATCATGAGAGCAGTGTGAGTGTTGGAGATTGCAAACATGGACAGGCTGGGGGCAGTGGTGGTGTGCCAGGGCTTAGCAGAGAGCTAACATTAAACCTGGAGCAGGAACCTAAAGGGCAGGTAACAGTGGCTGGAAAAACTGGAATAGGTTATATTCACTGTTACCTTGGATAGTAATCCATTGTTAAATACTGTTTTTATCTGAAACAACTGGAAAGTAGTTGATTTCTGTGCAGTGACATGTTTTTGATCTTTTCAGATTTGGATGAATTAATAATGCTATAGACATTTGACTCACTAATGACTTCTGTTGCTGGAATTTCTAGGCAAACCTGATGATGATGTGAGCACTCAGCGACCACGTATCATAACTGGAGAGGGTCTTGGAAGCTTGGAGAGTGAGCGGGAAGCTCTGGCTATCCACAAGGAGAACCTACAGAAGTTGCACTCCATGACCCAGGAGGAGATCCTGCAGGAACAGAGGAGGCTGCTGGTTCAGCTGGGTATGAACACGAGTATCCTGCACTTGAGCACCTTGCTGCCTATTCCAGGGTGAAGGAGATGTAGAGTGTACTGGATAGGCCACAAAGGGATGGAGTAAAGCAGTTGCAGACAGAATCTTGGGGGCATCCTTAATTCAGAGAGCTGAACTGTCCAAACCTCTGAGATGAAATTAGTCTTTATTTCTATCGCTTTTAACAAGACTGTATAAAAGGAAACCTTGCTTTCTGCACTGTGGAACTCGCCCCCACAGAATATTAGTGAGGCAGAAGATTTAATACATTTCAAAAAGCATTTCACTTTTTTTTTTTTTTTTCCGGAATAAAAATACCTGTATTATCTATGTTTATGCCAAGCAGGGTAAAATTACCAGGACTTTCAGTCCTCTGGCTTCAGGGAATGAAACCGGTCAGATCTGTGGGTTGAATTTTATGCCCCCAAAATAGTGAATTGTGCATGAAGAATGGCTCACATGGAGGCAAATCCTAAGCCCAGGCTCCAGCCTCAGTATGTGGCCCGATGCTGGTCAGACACAAAGGAGTGGAGGAAAAGAATCCTCCCCTCCAGTCTCAGGCTGCATAGGGACACTGCGAGGGCTGTTGCAGCCCAGTAGCTAGGTTAGATGTCCTTGATGTGGAGGACATCATAAAGCTTCATGCCCAGCTGCACTGTACCCTGTATAGCCCCTTCAGATTGTAGGGATCTTTGCAGCAGGACTATATTGATTCTATCACCGGAGAGACTATGCTGAGGCAGAGGATGATTTTGACCACTGTGTCTTCGTAATTAGTGTCTTCGGAATAATATTTATACATATAACTCTAGAATGATTAAGAAAACCTCTTTTTCCTCTTTCTGTGCAGCGAAGTACAGGAAAGCACAACTCTACTTGCGTTAATAGAAATAATGGGTGTTTTAAGATGGTCGGACCCGACCCACAGTGTTTGATCCAGTGGGATCCCTCACTGAGGGAGGTTTAGATTGAATTGTGGGGTGTGTGTGTGTGTGTGTGTGTGAGAGAGAGAGAGAGAGAGAGAGAGAGAGACAGGGGCAAAGGGTAGCTTGTTGTGTCCCGATTTCTTCTGTTCCTTGCTATAAACTGATTTCAAAACATGGAGTACATTTACCAGAGTGAAATTTCCACAAGCCAATGTTAATCTAACAGTATAACTCCCTTCAGGGTTACAGAGAATTTCCTAATACCTTGTGCCTCCTCTCCCTGAATAGTAATCAGTGTGATTGTTGTTGTTCTCTAATAACATTTCACTTCTGTTACCGTCTATTGGAGGATCTCTCTGCACTTGATAAACACTTAATGAACTGAATCTCACCATGCCCCCACGAGGGATGTAATTATTACTGTCCCCACTTGACAAATGTGGAATCTCTCACATAGAGAGGTTATGTGCCTGGCACAAGATTATATGATGTCTGTGGCAGAGCTAGGGGTAAAACTCAGATCACCTGACTCTGACCTGTATTTTAGTCTCAAGAATATTCTCTCCCCTCCAAACACCTTCCGCTTCCAAGCACCCTTTCCCCCCCCAAATCATGAAGAGAGCTGCCAGTGTTTATACGTGGTATATCTTGACACTAGTAAGGTTTTTGATACTGTCTTGCATGACTTTCTTATAAACAAACTAGGGAAATACAACCTAGATGGAGTTACTATAAGGTGGTTGAATAACTGTTTGGAAACCCATTCCCAGAGAGTAGTTATCAATAGTTCACAATCAAGCTGTAAGGGCATATCAAGAGGGGTCCCACAGGGATCAGTCCTGGGTCCGGTTCTGTTCCATGTCTTCATCAATGATTTAGATAATGGCTTGGAGAGTACACTTATAAAGTTTGCGGATGATATAGGGTGATCAGACAGCAAATGTGAAAAAGATCCCAAAATTGGGACTGTCCCTATAAAATCGGGACATCTGGTCACCCTAGGATGATACCAAGCTGGGAGGGGTTGCAAGTGCTTTGGATTCAAAATGATCTGGAGAAATGGTCTGAAGTAAATAGGATGAAATGCAATAAGGACAAATGGAAAGTGTTCCTTCCTAAGTGGAGTAATCAGTTGCACACATACAAAATGGAAAATGACTGCCTAGGAAGGAGTACTGCAGAAAGGGATTTGGGGGTCATAGTGGATCACAAGGTAAATATGTGTCAACAGTGTAACACTTGCCAAAAAATAAAATAAAAAGGGCAAACATTATTCTGGGATGTATTAGCAGGGGTGTTGTAAGCAAGACATGAGAAGTAATTCCGCTCTACTCTGTACCGATTAGGCCTCAACTGGAGTGTTGTGTCCCGTTCTGGGCACCACGTTTCAGGAAAGATGTGAACAAATTGGCGAAAGTCCAGAGAAGAGCAACAAAAACGATTAAAGGCCTAGAAAACATGACCTGTTAGGGAAGATTGAAAAAATTGGGTTTGTTTAGTCTGGAGAAAAGAAGACTGAGAGGGGACATAACGGTTTTCAAGTACATAAAAGGTTGTTACAAGGAGGAGGGAGAAAAATTGTTCTCCTTAACCTTTGAGGGTAGGACAAGAAGCAATGGGCTTAAATTGCGGTAGGACAGTTTAGGATGGACATTAGGAAAAAATTCTCAACTGGAGAATAAAGCACTGGAATAAATTGCCTAGGGAGGTTGTGGAATCTCCATTCATTGGAGATTTTTAAGAGCAGGTTAGACAAACACCTGTCAGGGCTGGTCTAGACAATACTTAGTCTTGCCATGAGTATAGGGGACTGGACTAGATGACCTCTCGAGGTCCCTTTCGTTCCTATGATTCTCTGGATGTGAAGTTCATGGCTGATATTAGGGATGGTGATCCAGTTCAGATAAAGAGAACTCTTCTCAACTTGTACCCAGAACTTGAACTGAAACTTTGTTGTGGTTCAATAAAATGTGAATAATTCTTCTTACTATGTTCTGTGCTTTCTATTCATGTGGAACTCAGGTTGATGTCAATGAGAAATCCATATATAGGGAGCGCAGAATGTCAGAACTGAGATTACCAGGTGGATCTGAGAGCAGAGTTTTCTCCGTAATTAACAGTGTGGCTTGTATGTGCCTTTTTTGTAATACAGGGGGCAAATTACTTTGTTTATATTTGCGAACTGGGAGAATTAATAGAATTTTGGGTCTCTTCCCTGCCTTGAAAGACATTTATCAGATTGGTTCTTCCTGTCATTTTAACAACCAGTTGTCCCCATCTTACATGATCAAGAGATCCTGAAGCAGTAAGTGCCTTAGAGAGGATCACCAAGAGCATTTGGGACTGGAGTAAAAAAGACTAAAACATTAAATAGTAGGAGTTGGACCAAGAAGCATTTTGATGACTCAATTTCGCTATTCTATTTGTCTGTGATTATTTTCAGATCCCAGCTTAGTTGCTTTCTTAAAGTCACGACGTGGTGTTGACGAAGGCCAGGAGAGACGAGAGAAGCCTGGACATCCAGAACCTGGGACTGAATCCCAGCATGGTGCAGAGGAGACTGTGAAGGATTTCTCTGTAGGGGGGTCAGGCATGGAGGAGTCTGTGTGGCCTGAAAAAGATACAAGAATGGAAATCACAGGTAACAAAACTTGTACTTGGTGGCATGGTAGACCTAATTCTGTGGCAAGATTGTCTGTTTTCTGAATCATTCCAGTGCTGAATTCTGCAGCAATTCGTTAAATACCCAAATTAGCCTTTGGTCAGAAGTTTTTGAAGAAATCAAATTTTGGGTCCAAGTGGAACAACACCATTTATTTTAATTTGAGCTCTATGCATTGTAAGGCTGCCTTTTTTTTTTTTTTTTTTTTTTTTTTTTGGTTGATCTATGTGGTACTTTTCTTTTTTTTTTTTTTTTTATCTTTTTCATTGTTAGTTTTCTTTTTTTTTTTTTTTTATACAATGCGGACGGTAAATGGGGAGAACCCATTAATCTCTGTAACTTATTCAGAGATGCATTGGGAGGAAATGCATTTTATAGGGTGAGCCTCATTGATCTTCTGAGCAGGGAAAGGAAAGGACAGAGTGTGGCAAAAAGAAACAGAAAGGCAGCTGCTGCTGGAATAGCTTTCTTTAAATGGCACCGCTACTTCGTGAAGAGCTGCTTTCTCTGGGAATGACTGATGCCCTTTGCTGCTGATTCATTTGTAGCATGGCCCAGGGATGTCAGCAACCACTGTTGAATCGCAATGAATCTGCACACCTACAGGATGGGTATTTACAGCCTTTGGGGCTTGGCTTCTGCCTTCAAGAGTTCAGCTCTCGTGGAAGGTGCCGGCCCTACTTGTAAGACAAGATGTTAGTGGGAATTCTGCTGTAAATAGTCTTGGTCAGGTTGGGTGACCTAGTTGGTCTTTTCTTACCTTACTTCCCATGATCTTACTGTGTGGCTTGGAGCTTAGAACCAACTGAGTGGATTTCCAGCAGATGCCTGCCTGGTGTTCACACAGGGGTGGTTGTTGTTGGGGCGCTCCACCATTCTTTGGGTGACAGAATAGTACAAAGCAGCAAGGGAGCAATCATGCTGTAGAATTGTCATTTACAGAGTGAAACTTTCAAAGATAATCCTACTAACTTCTCTGTGGTGTTTCCTGTGTTTTGCTTTGCCAGAGCTGGTCTTTGAAGTTCAGACAGAAAGGAGGCAAAGTGTGTATGGGACAGGGGGTGGAAATGCCAGTTTCTTGTCAATGAATATCTTGGTTCCCGGGTCAGCAACAATCCCCTCAGCCCCTTGAGTTCCCACTCAGGTGTCTCCTACCCCGGCTCAGCAGGTGTTTTGCTGTCAAGTAATCAAGTATTGTTTCTGGTTCCCCTCTGAGCAGTGTTTCAGGGGCACCCTATAGTGTTTCCTTGGGTCTTACTCTCCCCAACCCCCTACTAGCAAACATCTCTTTCCCCCCAGTCTGTCCCCAAGGTCTTCTACTTTTTCTCCTGTCCATGGAGATGAGGGGCACCAGTCAAGGCTCAGTTTTTCTTCCTCTCTCAGAATGGGCGGGGGAGGGGGAGAGTGTCTCCTTTTCTCACCAAACCCCATAGAAGGGAAACAGGGGAACCGGGAGCAGGAGTAAGTCTCCACCCTTTCTGCTCTCCCGAAAGGAGGCCAATTTCTATCCACTGTGCATAAAAGGGGCTGTGGCCTTCCAGGCTGGGCGGAAGGTGAGATACTGGGAGCTACGGTGCTGCCAGTGCAGAATAAGTGCCCACTGAATCTGGCCTCAGTCTAGCCAGAGTCCTATTCCCAGCAGAGCCACAGTGCAGATCAGATGCATGGCTACTGAATTTGCTGAGATCACCAATCTGTGTGTCCTCTGCATACTTTAATGCCTAGTCCTATTTCCCTTTTTAAAAAAGTTAAATGAATTGATGGGTCTCAGCTGAGCTGCTAGTGGTCCTCACCAAAGTGCCAATGCAACTGGAGGTAATTGTCCCCTTACTTCCCGTCTCAGCAGAGAGGCCAAGGAGAGAATGGACATGGAGACAGAAACATCCTCCTGTTGTAGGTCCTTGTTGGGGCACTATGGGAGGGCACTGTGGGGAAGCCAGCACTGCTGCTGCACCTGCTGCTGTCCCTGTCCTCTTGACAACAAGAAGACCTCTGTCTCCAGGAGTCTTACGTCAGCACTGAATTCTCTTCGAGAACAGGACTACTTCTGCCTTAAATTTCTGTTCCCAGTCCTGCTTTCCTCCCTGTTGTTTTGTTTGTGCCTTTTCCTTTTCTCCATCTTGTTGCCCATTTCTTCCTCCACACTGTGCCTTTGTTGTTTACATCTCTCCCTTGCTGGTGTACCTCTCCCCAATTTCACATTGTTCCTTTGCTGTCTCCATCTCCCGATTCTCTCTTCTGATGTTTTCTCTGGGTCACAGTGCAGCGTGCAGGCTGCCTAATGAGATCTTTGAATTGCTCTTGGATTTCAGCAGTGTGTTTTGGGAAGATAACGACGGTGTTTACCATTTCCTTGGTGAGAGAGAAGCTTGTGTGTGTGGAGGTGAAGGAAAGCTGTTTTAGCATCTATTGAAGAAAACGCCTCATTCAACAATCCTTCTGCTGTTTCTCCACAAGAGTTTTCTCCCTCTCTGATTCTTTATCTCCGTCAGCCTTAATATAAAGGTTATTTTTAGCTCTTCAGTTCCAGAACAATGGAGTGTACAAGCTGCATCTTAATAAGTGACACTCGCTTGCCCCACTCCACACCAAGCACCAGCACAAATTAGTTGCTCAGGAGAAGTGGTCTTTAAAGGGTGGGCAGGGTTGTACTGGAGCTCTTGGGAAGAGTATGTTGGTTGGGGAGGGTGCTTTGCTCCCCATAGAAGCCAGTGTTGGAATGGGAAAAGGGGATTTTCTATGGGAAACTTCGTATTGCAAGGAGGAGAGGAGCAGGAGAGCAATTTACAGAAAGAAGCAATTCTAAAAATCAGTGAGGCATTTCCAACTGCATGAGGTTACGCATGCAATGCACGGTGCCTGGCAGGAGATGTAATATTAATTTTACATTAGCACTTAACATTGGGAAGCTGCCACTGCTGATGTCAAGGAGTATATTCATCATGAGTAAACTCGCAGAAATGGCAACCCTGAATTCCACAGGAGAGAAAACAGCCCGGTTCAACAGCACTAGGGGAGGCATTCATTCAATAGTGGAAACTTCCTTCTTAATGAGAATAAAAGGCTTCGATTTCTGGCAAACAAGGTTCCAAGTCCTTTGCCCAGAGGCTGTATTCTCATCAGAGGAAAAAAGTGCCTACAGGCTCTGAGAAGGAGAGTGGAGAGAGGGAGAGTTGGGTTTGTAACCCTTAAAGCAATGGAAGCCCTGCAAAATTCAGTACATATGTTGCATTCAGGCTACCAGCTTGTGTTTCTGTAAAGGGATTTCTCAGTAATTGAACAATCTGCTGATGCCTTGGAATATGTATCCGTCTTTTCCTGTTGACAAGATTGTAATGCAAGGGCCAGCAGTAATATTAATAATCCTGTTCATGGCATGATTAAATTAGCACTTTCCATTTAGTGATTAATGGAGAGGGGAAAAACAACTTGTTGAATTAGAAATGTCAATAGATTTCAGTTTTCTGGTGATTTTACTTCCTCTTGTTTCACACCCACCACCCACAAACATGCCACCTTCTTTCATTTCATATACTTTTTTTCTTTAATTAAAATGTGCACTGGGCCTTTGGCTGAAGTTCTGTGGAACAGTTTTCTGGCTGGGGTATATAACTCTGCGCTTGGTTCCTTGCCTTATTCAATACTACACTAATCATGAGTCTATGGCTATGTCTCAGAAATTATGGGGGCCCTTTATGAAGATTAAAGGGCTAACTGGAGACATGAGCCAGGAAAAGGTTAGGCTTCAGGCCGGGCCAATTATCTGTGGGAAAAGGACTGATCAGGAAAAAGGATTTATGTGTATCCGTTGTTTCTTGCAAGGGTGCTTCAGTGCACAGGATTACAGCAGTAATTTAAATGTCTCCATGTCCTGCTCTTGTTTTGTTCAGTCAGAAACAAGGCAATGCCCTCTGGTCACAGCAACCAGTCCTGGTCCTTGAGCTAATGTTTGTGTGGTTTCCTGGGTGGAATCTGGAGATGGAAAAGACTGGTAGCTCATCCATCCTTAAGCCAGTATGGGACAGATTTCTACTGTACCTTTGCTAGTGTTTAGTTGGCTCCAGTTACATGTCCCAAGCACCCCTTCCCTTTGGAGAGCAACTTGCAGCTTAATTCATCTCTCTGACAAAAAGTTTTCCATGATGTTGAGCCTAAATTTCCCCTCTCTCAGTTTCTTCTAGTTTAAAGCTCTGTTTATTATGCTAAATAATTGATCTTCCTCCGTGGTGGTTACATCTTTCAAATACTTGTCAGCTGTTGTCGTGCTTCTCCACTGAGTCGTGGCTCAGCCAAGCTCTCTCTATATATGTATTTAGCTCCGTGAAGGGTGTTTGCTTGCCTTAGGATCACCTCTTCATGGCCAGGCGTGGCATACCAGTGGTTTCCCCACATGGTGCCCTCTGCTGATGGCTGTTCCAGTGGCCTCTCTTCTTGTAACTCAGTCCTCTGGCCAGGTCATGATTTCATCCACCCCTTCCGGGGTAACACAGTCTGATCTAGAATAGTTCAGTGCCTTCACCAAAAATTCTTTTGGCTCCAACTTGAGGCTCCTGCCACTTTCCCAGAGGTTGGGAGGGGAAACTAGGCCCTCCCACTACACCGGGCTGCAGCCCAGGGATCCTGTAACCAGCAACCAAGGTCTGTGCACTCCCACACACAAGAGATGCCTCCCCAGCTGCTTACCAGCCTTCTCTAGTCAGGCTAGGATCCCAGGGTTTATCCCCACCCCACCCTGACTCTCTTGCTGCAGCCCCCTTCTGCTACAGATTTCTGCTCTTTATACTAACCAGCCTGCTCTTGCCCAACTGGGCTTCATGATCAGTTAAGTTTGGCTCTCCCTCCAGGAGCAGCCAGGTAACATAACTGGCCTCTCAGGCTCATATTGACCCACTCAGGGCCTGTGTGGGATTTGCATGCCATCACAAGTTTTTAATCTTTTCTCAGAAGTCAATCACTTCAGCTTCTGACTAGATAGCCAGAACTGAATACAACATTGCAGGTGTGGGTGCATCAGATCTGTGTAGTGAGGGACTATTACCTCTCTGTCCTGTGACGTGATGTCGCTAGGCAGCTCAATATTGCACTGACCTTTTTGTTACCGTAATTTACTGCAGGCTAATAATTTACTGTCCATTCTCATCTGTTTCTTTCAGCATTACTGCTTCCTAGCTTTCTACCTCTTTGTTTCAGATTATTTTCCCCCAGATGTTAGCTTGCAGTTCTCAAACTTGAATCTAATTTTTTTTCTGTCCATGTTTCTAATCTTTGTTTGTATCCTGTCTGGTGTTCAGCTCCTCCCAAATTAGCATCGTCTGTGAATTTCATTACAGTGCTGTTTACTTCCTCTTCTAGAGCTTATGAAAGATTAAAACAGCAGTAAATCTTTGATGTTTATGCACCAGCTATGAGTCAATTTGAAAATGTTTTTTTTGTTACTTTACATAAAAACTGCACATGAAATACTTTCAAAGCCAAATATTTGGCTGTCTTTCTCTATGCCCAGGAAAGATAATGCCTCTGATGCTTTCTCTCCCTCCTCAAAGAAGTTGACCTTCCCATCAAGCCCCAGAAGGAATGGATCCACATGAACAATGTGGAGTTTGAGAAGCTGGAGTGGATAAAGGATCTGCCCCACCCCCGGCAGAGGAGAACCAAAAAGGTTTGATAAGTAGAAACTGATTTTCTCCCTTTTCGTTTGTTGGTGGGACGTGTGGTTCATGCTGGTGAAGTCTTCAGAGACTGATGTTGCTGGAAAATGCGCCTTCTCTTCTTCAAACTATAAATGATGCTAACAATGGCATCTCTCCAGATCTGTCCCTGTCCTCTCTTAGAGTGTGATGAGAATCCAGTTACGTTTTCCATAATACTATGCAGGGTAGATCTGGAATTAGGGGGGACCAGGGTTTGAGATGGGAATTTAGTGTCTAGTGGCTGAGAGATCTGGGAATTTGAAGTTTGGAAACTGGAATATGTGGGGAAATAGCTCTGGAATTTAAGAAACCAGGGCAACGGAGATAAGTTCTAGAGAACTTGGGACTGCGTGAGCTAAGAGCTTGAAACTGTATTGAGGAAGTAAGATATAAAAGCTGAGTGGAAGGCAGTAAAATAACCTTTTTTTTTTTTTTTTTTTTAAATAGGGAATGCAAGCACGATTTAGTTTGAAAGGAGAATTGATTCCTCCAGATGCAGATTTACCTACTCATCTGGGTCTACACCACCATGGAGAAGAAGCAGAAGTAAGGGAGATACCAGAATAAAGTGGAAATAGAAAGAGAGTACACCTTATTCTGATTTCCATGTTTAATTCTCAGATTCTTCGTGTCTGGATATCCTAGTGATGTGTACCTTAGGAATACGTTGATAATTCTGTGTTGAAGTAGGACCCAGGAGAGAAATCAGAACATACCGAGCTGCTATTCCCCCCCCCCATTTTAATCCCATTTTAAAACATACCTACTTGCAAAAGAATACTCCCACACACTGGCTTACCTATCAAGGTGAAGCCTCCCTTTAGCCAGTCTCTCAATGAAGTAGAATCTCTTCAGTCATTTGCATAAAGCAGCACCCACAACTCTTTTGCAATGCAGTTTATCCCTTGTGCTATGTAGTATTTTGTAACTACTCTAAGGATCCTGTTTTATCTATCTATTTTTTTTTCTTTCCCCCCCCCCTGTGTAGAGGGCTGGTTACTCCCTCCAAGAGCTCTTCCACTTGTGCCGCAGTCAGATCATTCAGCAGAGGACATTGGCACTACAGGTGCTAGGCCATGTTGTCCAGAAGGTGAGTGACCTTTGTATGGAAGTTCTTCCTCCTAGTTTATGCTGCTGGCAATGTCAGGGCCCAGATCCTCTAATGTGATGCGTTCGCTTTGCACTGCTCAGGCAGCACAAAGTGGATGGATTCCAGCCAGAAGTCACCAGCAGAAAATTCCCCTTATGAAGGAGAACCCCTCACAGGTGTGAAGCTGGCAGAGCCAACTCCTGTATCGCCTGTCCCTGCCGCCTTGGCAAAGGGGCAGGGTGTGTGCAAGCACATGTCAGGTGTAGGCCTATGTGAATCCAAGTGGAATTGTGCTATGGGAAAACTGAGCGCCAGCTATCTCAAAAGTGCTGTTCAGCAGTGTCACAGAAATTGCATATTTGGTTGGTCCATGGTTTCATCTGACTAGGGCTGTCAAGTGATTAAAAAAATTAATCGGGATTAATCACGTGATTAAACAATAGAATACCGTTTATTTAAATATTTTTGGATGTTTTCTACATTTTCAAATATATTGCTTTCAGTTCCAACACAGAATACAAAGTGTACAGTGCTCACTTTATATTTATTTTTGATTACAAGTATTTGCACTGTAAAAAAACAACAGAAATAGTATTTTTCAGTTCACCTAATACAAGTACTGTAGTGCAATCACTTTATCATGAAAGATGAATTTACAAATGTAGAATTATGTACAAAAAAACCTGCATTCATAAATAAAACAATGTAAAATTTTAGAGCCTGCAAGTCCACTCAGTCCTACTTCTTGTTAAGCGAATCGCTCAGACAGACAAGTTTGTTTACATTTGCAGGAAATAATACTGCCCGGTTCTTGTTTACAATGTCACCTGACAGTGAGAACAGGCGTTCTCATGGCGCTGTTGTAGCCGGAATCGCAAGATACTTACGTGCCAGATGCACTAAAAGATTCATATGTCCCTTCATGCTTCAACCACCATTCCAGGGGACATGCGTCCATGCTGATGATGGGTTCTGCTTGATAACGATCCAAAGTAGTGCGGACCAACGCATGCTCATTTTCAATATCTGAGTCAGATGCCACCAGCACAAGGTTGATTTTCTGTTTTGGTGGTTCGGGTTCTGTAGTTTCCGCATCGGAGTGTTGCTCTTTTAAGACTTCTGAAAGCATGCTCCACACCTCGTCCCACTCAGATTTTAGAAGGCACTTCAGATTCTTAAACCTTGGGTCGAGTGCTGTAGCTATCTTTAGAAATCTCACATTGGTACCTTCTTTGCGTTTTGTGAAATCTGCAGTGAAAGTGTCCTTAAAATGGACAACATGTGCTGGGTCATCATCCGAGACTGCTATCAAATGAAATATATGGCAGAATGTGGGTAAAACAGAGCAGGGGACATACAATTCTCCCCCAACGAGTTCAGTCACAAATTTAATTAACACATTTTTTAACCAGCATCATCAGCATGGAAGTATGTCCTCTGGAATGGTGGCTGAAGCATGAAGGGGCATACGAATGTTTAGCATATCTGGCACGTAAATATCTTGCAATGCTGGCTACAAAAGTGCTATGCAAATGCCTATTCTCACTTTCTGGTGACATTGTAAATAAGAAGAGGGCAGCATTATGTCCGGTAAATGCAAACAAATTTATTTGTCTTAGTGATTTGCTGAACAAGAAGTAGGACTGAGTGGACTTGTAGGCTCTGAGGTTTTACATTGTTTTGGTTTTGAGTGCAGTTATGTAACAAAAAAAAATCTACATTTGTCTCTTTCAGGACAAAGATTGCGCTACAATACTTGAGGTGAATTGAAAAATACTATTTCTTTTATTTATCATTTTTACAGTTCAAATATTTGTAATAAAAAATAATATATACTTTGATTTCAGTTACAACACAGAATACAACATATATGAAAATGTAGAAAAACATCCAAAATATTTAATAAATTTCAATTTGGTATTCTATTGTTTAACAGTACAAATAAAACTGCGATTAATCACGATTAATTTTTTTGAGTTAATCGTGTGAGTTAACTGCGATTAGTCGACAGCCTTACATCTGACATAAGCTATTTTATTGCACTTTCTCTCCCATTGGCTGAGCTAGACCTGTGACATGCTTGTTCTTATAGCAGGTGAGAATAAACCATCCTACTCCTAAAGCAATGCACCAGCACCGGTGGCAGAATGAATTGTCTGCCTCAGTGGAAAGCAGCACAACTTCCTACCTGGCTCACAGGGAACGTACTGCAGGGGATGTCAGCAATGAATGATGCAGAGAGGACTTAATGTGAAGAACTTTGTGGGATGGGGTGAGGAGCAGGAGTTTGGTCCAGAATTAAAAAGTATGATCTCTGAGGTGAGGGAAGGGAAACCATTCACATACAGAAAACAAAAGAATAGAAACCAAAGGATTAAGAGTCTTCCTACTCCTGCTGTACTTGCTTTTCACTCTCCCTGCCCCACACATTGATAGGGTTAGTGCAGAGGGACTAGACCACAGTGGGAGAGCATTAGTTCAGTCATAGGGATAGTTTATCATGCTTAAATAGGAAAGGAGTTGTGATCCCTCACACTAAGTGTGAAATGTCAGCAAATGGCGGAATGGCATGAGGAATGTGGGACCACTCCCCTCTAGTGGAGGTACAAAAGGAGTATTTTGGGGGGACTGTGGCTCATGAAGCTGCAATCAGTCTGGTGTTCATGATGTGCCATGGCAGCACGGCCTTCCTCATGGATCTGTGTGTGTTTGCAGTGTAATTGCTCATGTATATTTATCCAGTCGGGGCATTTTGATGACCCTCCTGCGTAGAGAGGGGAAGGTTCAAAAGAAGCCATGTCAGGTTGTTAGTTGGAAACATTCCCAAACTGCACAGCATTGTGGGTATCTGAACTGAATATGACCCTACTGAATTTCTGTGCATCTTGCATGTCCATTGGAGTCCAGGATGCCTGCTGGATTCCCTTTTTAATTGGTTCTAAAGTCTCCTTGCGGGCAACTGCGAGGGTCATTCTGGAGTTAATTAGCTTTGGATTAAATAGTGTAAAAATGTGTAGCCACTACACCTCTACCTCAATATAACACTGTTCTTGGGAGCCAAAAAATCTTACTGCTTTATAGGTGAAACCGCGTTATATCGAACTTGCTTTGATCCGCCGGAGTGCGCAGCCCCACCCCACCCGGAGCACTGCTTTACCGCGTTATATCAGAATTCGTGTTATATCGGGGTAGAGGTGTATGTAATGTTCCAGCCTTGCTGTGCAGCTCCCAATGGACAGGGTGCTCCATCGTTGTCACTGACCAAACACAGCTCTCTTAGCTGCTTTACATTTAACATAGGCAACAGCAAGTGTGGTGCATGTTAATACACACCTGGCTTTAATGGGGTGACCCTGTTGTTGATGCTGAGGTTGTGGATGGCATTTCTTTCAGGCCAAGGCTGGGGAGTTTGCCTCCTCCCTGAAGGGTAGTGTCCTGCGCTTGCTGCTCGATGCCGGATTCCTCTTCTTGTTGCGCTTCTCCTTGGATGATACGGTGGATAATGTCATTGCAGCATCTGTCCGGGCTCTCCATGCACTGCTGGTGTCCCCTGAAGATGAGGTGAGAGAGTGGTGCTGGGTGTAATACCGATTTGGGTGTGGGAATCAGAAGGAAGGGGCCTATTAAGTCATTTGGACCAAGCCGTATGGTGGTCAATGTCACATTATTCTCCACAGAACACTATTTTCATGCTTTGTTCGGTCTCACTGTAAGTAATGGGGCTTCCACCACTCCTTTTCCTTGGCCTAATTACTGTAATAGATCTGACTATTCAGAATTTGTTCCTGCTGTTCAGACTAACTCTGCCTTGCCCTAAATTCATCTCAGGGCTGCTGAACTTCTCTCCTTTTTTGGTGTGCATGTGCACTGTATTATTTCACAGCCCCGTTTTCAAGCTAAATGTATTTAGTTCTTTTAATCTGACCTCTTACATCAGTGGTTTCCAGCCCTTTATTGTGGTGCCTCCTTTCCAGCCAGTGGACTGGCTGCTGGATGCTCTCCCTCTCATGCCTTATCCCTGCACAGTTGCTGCTCTCACTCCATTCATCTGTTCATTTTCTCTGGTTCCTTCTCCTGGGCCCTTTTGCTCTGTTTTCTTGGTCTTGTTTCTCATTCTTTCCTGCATCCCCCTTTCACCAGAAGATTGCAGGTCTCTTTTTTTTTTTTTTGCGGTGTAGATATCATTGATAACCTTCTGGGGCAAAGACCCACATGCCCTCCTGGCTGGGCTTACCCTGTAGAAGGAGCATGGGTGAGCCCTGCTGCCTGAATCTTCAGCCTTTTGACCAGGAGCTGCTCCCCTAGGGGGCTGCAGTAGGACTGCCATTGAAGTAGGCAAGGAAAGCAGGTAGCTTTCAAGCAGTCCCCTGCAACTTCCTCCAATCACAGGAGGATAGTCCCAGTGGGGAAGGTGAGGTGAATGGAGGGTCATGTAGCTTTCCCTGTCATAGAATCATAAAATGTGAGAGTTGGAAGGGACCTCAGGAGGTCATCTAGTCCAACCCCCTGCTCAAAGCAGGATCAATCCCCAGACAGATTTTTGCCCTAGATCCCTAAATGGCCCCCTCAAGGATTGAACTCACAACCCTGGGTTTAGCAGGCCAATGCTCAAACCACTGAGCTATCCCTCCCCCCTACTGTTTCTTTCCTCTGCTCCTTCATCCCTTGGTCTGATTATGCTCTCCTGGGTGGGCCCTGCCCCTGGCATTGGAAACAGTGCCATAAACCAATTCTTCCAGCCTCTCAATGATTTTTTTTCTCTGACTCCCTTTTGAATTGTCTGCATGTTTCTGGTAACTAGGTGCCCAGAGCAAAATGTAGTAGTCAAGGTGCTCTCTGCTGGAGCCATAAAAGAAGGAATGTTGCCGCCTTGACTTTTGGTATGATGTCTTTGCATATGCAAGGCCAGAAACTCTACCAACAATTGCACTATAAAGGCATCTATCTGTGTTGTGATTTCTCATTTTGAACATCCTCAGTGTGTCACTCATGTTATCAGGCTTCGGAGGGTGGCTCCAGACGTACGAAAGAAGGATGGTCTTGTGTGTAGAGCTCTGGACTGGGCATCTGCCATCGTGTCCTTGGCTCTGCCACAGACCTGTGGCGTGATCTTTGACAAGTCTCACAGCCTCAGTCTGCCTGTGTCAAATCGGGATAAACAATACTGCCTTGTCTACCAGGGATGTTTGGAGGCTCCATTTATTAATAATTGTCAAGCACTCTGAGATCATTAGCTGGAAGATAATTTACATGTGCAAAGTACTTGTTATCCAAGGGGAATGCTCCACAAATATGTCATCATTAACTTGTCTCACCTTCATCTGTGCATGACCTCACTCTTGAGGAGTACTCCAGCTTTTCCAGGTGTGCCCAGTTTCTGCCTAGTTAAGGGTCTGTTAATATAGCTGTTATCTCTGTTATAATTTCAGGTCTTTATCATTCTAGCTAAACCTTCCCTTCATCCATAAATTAGGTCTTGCCTAAGGGAGGTGACTTATTTCTTATTAATTATTTGAAGACTGAAATAATCTATCTAGAGCTTTTTGACTTCTAGGTTTACAAGAGTGGATCCCAATTTCAGGGTTTCCAGCTGGAATCCCAGCCTTCTCTCTGAGCCCTTGACACCACAGTTTACCCTTCATCTTGTCAGCATTGCTTTTTGTGCCTAATAATAGTTCAAACTTCTATAGCACCTTTCATCCAAGATTGTTCAAGAACTTTACAAGCATTAACTAAGCCGCACCACACCTTTGTTTTACTGATTGGCAGACCAAGTGATAGAAGTTTAAAGGGACTCTGTCAGGTAATTGAAGCCTCAAATTTAGTTTTCATTTAAAAAAAATAAAAGTTTTTCTGCAGTTAAAAATATTCACTGGAAAACAGGTCTGGTTGGATGGAAACATTTCTCTGAAGTGGTGGAAGCTCACATATTTACAGCCTTGTTCTAGAGCAGAAGAACCTGAATGTGAAATGGGATAGAAACAAAAGTAAAGCTGTCTAGTCTATATGTTCATTGCCCAAGCTGAGAAAGGTGCAAAAAGTAAACAAAGTTTAATGTAGAAGAAAATGGATAACCCTTATTTTAACATACGTTTTAACTCGAATTCCTCTCTAAGTGACCCATTTGAGGTCAACAGTGAGTCAGTGGTAGAAACCGGAATAGAACCCAAGAATCTCACCTTCCAGGTAACCACTAGATAAACCGTTACTACCCATCCTGCATATTTGTTTAGAATGCTTTTGTCTCAGTAGAATTTGGACCAGTCTGAGGTTGGCATCCTCCCCAGGTCTCTTTAGCTTAGACTTGGGCTGCACTGGCTTGTATTCAAAAGCATTTTTAAAATGCTTCCCTTTCCACCCTCCCTTTGCTATAATTTACGTATGTGCTTTTCTTTTCCTTACAGGAGTATCTTGACCAGACTTTCTCATGGTACCAGGGGATGGCTGTGTTCCCCTTCACCCCCAACAGTGAAGAGGAGGAGGAGGAGGAAGAGGAAGAATTGACTCTAATGCAAAAAACACAAGGGAAAAAATCAAAGGTTGAAAACAAGCCAGATCCAGATGTGGCCCGGTATGATGTCATAAAGGTAAACCCATAGCTATGTCTGGAATCTCGGCAGCAAAACCATATCTGCATGAAGGCTGTGTGTGCTGTTAAAGCTAGCTAGATGGACCTGTACGTTGAAATTCCAATGTGATTTCTGGAACATTGGTGACCTTGATGTCACCACCATTTATGGCATGTCACCTAAGTGAGACCACCTAATAATTCATTCACCTCCCTCTTATACTTGCGTCTTGCAGTTAAATACTTACAACTTTAATGTGAATTCTCCATGCACTTCTCTTCATCCCTGTCCCACTGATATGAGATCTAGAAACACAGTCATTTTTGTTATCTCAGAGCCAACCTTCTAGGTAATGATAGTATGGCCACCATTGCTCACTGTGGTATATAAATCCTCAATTATAGCATTTTGACCCAAGTGCTTAAGGCTGTGTTCAGCTGTCACCATGTTATTCTGTTTCTCTGGGATACTCCAGCTGAGCAGCTCTGGGGTAGCTAGATCTCTGTTCTACTCAGAGATACTGGCAGTGTGTTTAAATGAGTAGTAACGAGTCCAGGATCAATGAAGAGGAGAACTCAGCTTGTGGTGCTGAATGAAAAGTTTGGTCATTCTCAGATCAGTATAACTGCCAAATCCTGCTGATGTGATTGTTGTCCTCAAGTGGTGTTATGACTAATCTGAACTAACATGAATTTTTGTGAATTAATGAATGGATGCCCACAAGATGTTAGCTGCAACCTTAATCCAAAAATGAACCCAGGAGAAACAGGCCAGTGACAGTAAAGGAAATGCTGTTTGCAATCCAACAGTTACAAAATAATAAAGTACCTGGTCTTAACAATATTTCATCAAAACTGCTCAAGAGTGGAGGTCCAGCTTTTAGTTGTCTTAAAAGTTTGGGAAACCAGTCACATTCCAGAAGATTGGAAAAAGGGTTGCTTCGTCCCTTTTTAAAAAAAGGACAGTGATCAGCTTGTACAAAATGAGAGACAACCAGTGTGGTTTCCATACAGGTCAATCCATGCTATATATGCTTTGTGGAATGTTATTGACAAACAACTAGAGTGACAAGAGGAAGTTCAGATTGTGTTTATAGACTCTGCGGCCACTCTTGACTCAGTGCATCAATCCGCACTGAAGGTACTGCTATGCTAGTATGGGATGCCTGAGGTTTTAGTGTGCCTAGTGGTGGAGTTGTACCACAGTAAGTTTAGAGGTATGAATGTCAACAGATGTATTAGTTTGATTTTTCGGTAGAATCAGGGGTGTGCCAGGTGTGCGTTCACTCCCCAGTGGTGGTTACTGTTCTTATAGACTGTCTGATGACAAAGCTGGTTGAGGCCAAAGTAGGAGGTCTGAAATTTTAAAGATTCATCTTTAGAAGATCTCGTATGTGGATGATGTTGCCTTACGTGGAGAGAGTACTGACCAACTACAGTTAATGCTGGGAGAGCTGCGAAAAACTCAGGATCTATGGATTTAAGACCAATGGTGATAAAACCAAAGCTATGCATGCCTCCTATAAAACAGACATGAATGACCTGCCGATACTGCATGTTAGATGGCAGTGACATTGAATGGTTGAACTGTTTTATCTATCTGAGTAGTCGGTTGATAGCAGGAGGTTCTATAACCAAAGAAGTCATACGTTTGATTGGTCTTGTCAGTGGCATTTTAGCGTCTTCAGAGGTCTGTTTGGCTGGATGGATGTCTTTGTGACGGCTAAGATAGGAGTGTTCAACATGATACTGATGACAACTGATGAGCAGAAACATGGCTGTTAAAAACAGCTGAGGAGAGGAAATTAAACTGTTTCCAGTGCCAAAAATTACGGCCGCTTCTTAACATCTGTTGATTTGATTTTTGTAACAAACTAGGAGATACTTAGACAATCCCAGCAAGTTGCAGACTTGCACTAGTTGGGAACAAGACGACTGCAGTGGTAAGGTCATGTCCAATGTGCATAAGATGGTGGTATGCTTTTACAGAACATTTATAGAGCTGCGGTCACAAGAAGTAGAGCATGAGGATGACCATGAATGAGGTTGGAAGGTGCAATTTTGAGGGATTTAAGACGCCTGCATCCTCCCATACTGACTTTTACCAAAGGAAGATGATTTGGGGACCTTTCAAGATACAAGTCCATTCTGTGCACCTCCACGACTATATCATAGCCATATGAATCTGCTGCTTCTTTGAAATTCAGTTCCCTCTATTTTTATTGCAAGTGCATTTTATATTAAATGCCAGAACAGATCACCAAGATGTTACCATAAAACAGGAGTAGTAAATCCACATGTTTTTGGAAATGCCTGCTTTCCAGGTCCAAAAATGAATAAATGTCACTAGAACTTCAGATTCTGTTCCTGCCTTTGACACTGACTCTGATCTCCCACTGTTTAACCCTAAAAAAGTCACCTAATCTTTCTGTGCCTCAGTTTTCCTACCTATAAAATGGGATTAACTGTCCATTCCCAGTTTCTGGTTCTGGCCACTGCCAGAGACAGGATACTGGACTAGACAGGGATCAATGGCCAGTTTCAGCTGTGTCAGAAAAAGGTGGGAGAACCTGTACAGGCACATTATTTCATAATGGTCTATTATGGCGGAAATGTCTTCCTATCCCCCATCAGTCAGTAGTTGGCTTATGCGCTGAAGCATGTGGGTTTGGATCCCTCGTGCATGGTCTGATCCCATGTGGAAGTCCAGTTGCTCTTTCTCTCTCTATCCCAACTTATACTTGTTTGTCTTCACACTGGCCGCTCTTAGCGGAGAGTTCTCCCTTTAAAACAAAGGATGGTTTTAAATCCTGTTCTTCTAAATAGACGCCTATTTCATAGGGCTTTCTCTCCAGCTGCTGTAGCATGAACATTGTGTGTAGAACTAATGTTAGGAATGTGATGGGTTTGTTTTTGTTTTCTTTGTCTTGCAGGGGCTTCTGAAGACACAGTTTCTTCATCGGATGAGGTACATCCTTGAGGTGGCGCGACCGGTCCCTGCTGTAGTTCTGGACATCCTGGATATTCTCACCCGGGTAGCAAGGCACTCCTCTGAAGCATGCAGTCAGGTACCCACCTATGCAGAAAGTTAGAGAGAAGAGGGTGATGGGTGAGGAGGGGGAATGGTGAGGAAGAAGATGGAGAAATGAAGAGGGGATAGGGTGACTGTCAGTATTGTTGTGCTACTTGCTCCTGCTGACAATCAAACTGCCAGAGTTGCTTTCCTGCCCTGAGAGTCAATGTCTGTGTTGCTTGCATTTGTACAGCTCCTGGCCTGTCCTCGGCTGATTGAGACCATCGTTAGAGAGTTTCTCCCTATCCAGTGGGATCCCCGGGCAGCTGAACCAGGCCACTTGCTCACCAGCCTCCATGGCGTTGCGTGTGCCACTGCCATGAAGTTAATCAGAGTCCTGGCATCTGGGGGGAGGAATGCAACAGCCAGACTGGTAAGCAGTATGATTCAGCATGGCCTTTCTGGTCACAAGGGGCAGAAGTGGAAGCACTGGTTTAGTATGCCTTCTTTTCTAAATAAAGGGAGGGAATTAACTAGCAATGGGTCTAAGCTGTAGAGTTGGACCCAGAGTTCATGTGGAGGGAAGGTTGGCTCTGGGTTCTGATTTGGATCCATCTCTGGAATGAAGAAAAGCAGCTGGCTTCCAAACACTTAAATACACCTCTACCCCGATATAACGCTGTCCTCGGGAGCCAAAAAATCTTACCGTGTTATTGGTGAAACCACGTTACATTGAACTTGCTTTGATCTGCCGGACTGCGCAAACCCCCCCCCCCCCCCCCCGGAGCACTGTTTTACCACGTTATATTCGAATTTGTGTTATATCGGGGTAGAGGGGTATTAGCAGTGTAACTTCCAGCCCCTCCAGCTCTGTGTCTCTCAGCTGTATGCTGCCAAATGCATATGTTCTACATAATTTGATTGACTGTTAAGAGATGTCTCTGAAGGTCAGACAATCCTCATAGGAGGCCGTGTGTGTGTGTGTGTGTGTGTGTTGGGAGCATCCCTGCCCATCAAACTGATGACCTCACTTCCAACAACCAATCAGAAAAACAAATGAAGTCAGTTATGCAAGGCAGCGTGTGAAGTCAGCATGGCTGGCAGGTACCCATCATAATACAGCAGGCACCTCTTGGAGTTTTCAATTCAGTATTTATAGAGGCTCCTAGTAGATTGATATCCAAGAAACTAAATTAAAACCTGAACATTTCCAAGAGAGCAAGAGCCCATTATCAAATAAAGTACCTGAACAGACGTGAGAGACCCCATTTTGAAAGAGGAAAACCTCTTGAACAACCACCAAATATCAAAAATTAGGTCACTCTTTTATATTAAGGTTTCATTTATAAATGGCTTATAAAGGATTAGTAGGCTTTTAATAAAAGGTTAATCGGTTGTTATAGAATGTTAGAGTCCCACAGTGGGTTGCTTATAACATCTATAACATGTTTGTAACATCTATTGATCATTTATTAACCCCTTATAAATGGAACCTTAATGTAACACAAACTAAACCGATAGCTTTAAATGTTACAATGAGCTGTATGATTATAAAGGGGAGTTTAGAATGGGTTGAATTAAAATTAGCATTGCACACATTAAATGAATAAGAAACTGGCTAACTGATAGGTCTCAAAATGTAATTGTAAACAAGGAATCATCACAGAATGAGGTATTCCTAGTGGGGTTCCACAGGGATCGGTTGTTGGCCCTATGCTATTTAACATTTTGATCAGTGACCTGGAAAAAAACACAAAATAATCACTGAGAAAATTTGCAGATGACACACAAATTGGGGGAGTGGGAAATAATGAAGAGGACAGGCCACTGATACAGAGTGTTCTACATCACTGTATGGTAACCTGGGCACAAGCAAACAATGTGTGTTTTTAATATGGCTAAATGTAAATGTATACATCTAGGAACCAAAATTGGGGGCCATCTTTACAGAATGGGGGACCAATCCCGAGAAGCAGTGACTCTGAAAAAGATTTTGAGATCATGGTGGATAATCAGCTGAATGTGAGCTCCCAGTGTGACGCTGTGGCCAACAGGGATTAATGCAGTCCTTGGATACTTAAACGGGCGAATCGAGTAAGAGCAGAGGTTATTTTACCTTTGTATTTGGCACTAGTGCATCCGCTGCTCGAATACTGTGTCCAGTTCTGGTGCCCGCAATTCAAGGAGGATGTTGATGATAAATTGGAGAGAGTACAGAAGAGGCCTGAGAAAGATCAAAGGATTAGAAAACATGCCTTATAGTGACAGACTCAAGGAATTGGATCTATTTATCTTAAAGAGGAGATTATGGGTAATTTGATTACAGTCTGTAAGTATGTAGGTGAGGAACAAATATTTGTTGATGGGCTCTTCAATCAAGCAGAGAAAGGTATAACGTGGTCCTGTGGCTGGAAGTTGAAGCTAAACAAATTCAGACTGGTAATAAGGCATACATTTTTAATGGTGAGGGTAGTTAACCATTTGACCAGAGTGTCTTGTTAGATTCCCCATCACCAATAACTTTTAAATCAAGATTGCATGTTTTTTTAAAAGGTCACTCTCAGAATTATTTTGGGGAAGTTCTATGGTTTGTGTTATACGGGACATCAGACTAGATGATCACAATAGTCCCTTGTGGCCTTCGAATCTATGAATGGAGGCTGCAACTGTATCAGTGCATGAGGCTCTAGTGATAAGACCCAAAGAAGACTCTCCACACATCTTACTACTTTATTTGTCTGCTTATTCTTTCCAGCTTAATAAATTTGAGCTGAAGAGTCGACTGAGTCGGTTTATAGCTGAAGATCCCCAGGACCTGCCTCTGCACAGGGAGGAAGCCATAAGGCTGAGCACTGAGGCTTTCCGGCTGTGGGCTGTGGCTGCTGGCTACGGTCAGTCCTGTGATCTCTACAGGTATGGCCCAAACCTGGAGAAATGGGGACTCAGTGTCTGTGTAATGAAGAGAATGAGCTGCCTGTTCCAGGGCAGGTAATTGCAGGGATCTGTGGAGCCTCCCCAGGGTGCTGTAAAACCTAGCTTCCATTGAGTTCTCTGTTGTGACCTCAGCTTCTTCCATCCTTTCATGATCTCCCTCGTTTAAATGAGTATTAGCACCAGCATTGTGCTGCTCCTTCTCCACATGACAAGAAATTCCCACTCTCCCAGCAGTTCACAACTGGATTCAGCTCTTTCATGTAACATGGGTGGCCTATGCATTCATTACCTCCAGGCTCAGTTGTTGCAACACACCTAGGAATGGACCTGACATCTGTACGAAAGCTCTGAATGGTCCAACAAGCAGCAGCATGCCTGCTAAACGACACAGGCCAATGCAAATTGGTGCTCTACTGACTGCATTCTGCTCTCAATCCAGTAGAGGGTCAAATTCTCTGTCCTTGTACCTGACCTTCAGGGTTGTTAGTGGGCTGGGTCCAGGCTACTTCAGGGATCAACTCTTTCTCTTCATCTACAATCTTCTTCTGATAACTGTGCTATCCTGCAGCCATAGACTTGTTCCCCAGAGGAATGCGGTTCGTAGGAGTGGAGGACAGGGCTTTGCTGTGGAGCTCCCTTTCCGAAGAGATTAGGATAATAGGAAATTTCACTGTCTTCAGGCCCTGGTGGGAGACCTGTTGCTTCATAATAATGCTTCCACAACATCCCATCCCCCAATACTCCAAACCCATAGACTAAGATCAGGAAGTTTAGGATTATCTTTTAAAAAAAATCTTAATGCCAAGGAGGAGGAGTGGGGAGAGAAACCGAAGAGGATTCCTTAAAGCTGCATGTCTGTACCTATGTTACTTTGGGCAGGTGATTGAATGTTAGAGCAGTGAGTGTGATATAAATACTTTGTCACGCTAGGACACTGCCCTATCTATCAGGAAGAGCTTTGCATTAATTGAACATTCCCATTCTGCTGAGCTTGGAATGACATTCTCCTGGTTTTGTTCTTTTACTCGTTCTCCCCATCACAAACTGCAGGGATCTCTACCCCGTGCTGGTGAAGATTCTCCAGTCCCTGCCCCACTTGCTCAGTGATTGCCAGGAAAACCCCACATTTCCACTTTCCATCCAGCGAGCTACAGCTGTGGTCACCCTGCTGACCCACGTGACTCAAACTGCAGGATGCACGGCAGAGCTTCAGGCCCGGCTCAGCAGGTAGGCCTGTCAGTTTCTGTCAGTTGTGGTTTTAAAGGGACACTGTCCAGTTCTCTCCAGGGTATTGTCTGCAGTACCATCGCAGAAGCATGGATGTAGAATGGCCTACCCTCCCATTTTGTTTAACCTTCACTTTAGATAGTTTAGGCTCCAAACATGACTTATGTGACAGTGTCCTCTTAACAGTCATGTTTTCCAGAGGTACCATCAGTGTGCTCAACAGTGTGTAAAACATAGAAGAAAGCAGGATCCCTGTCCCAAAGATGTTACTGGGTTTTGCAGAAATTCTGCAAAAGGACACGTGTTTTGAGAGTAGCTGAAGTAGGTTATCTAGTGCATTGGGTGTGATATAAGGAGGAACAAGACAGTAACTAGAGATGGGGATGTATGTGGAGATTAGAGACAGAGTTGATCTATCCTGTACCTGGTACTTCTGTGTAATGAAAGTTGTAATCAGCTGAATTTAAAAAGTGCATCATTGAAGCACTTTCCCAGGAACACTAGTTTCTCCCATTGAGGACCTGGTTATTGTCCTCCCATCACTCCACAGGTGAGAGTGCTGCTTATGCATACTGATGGTCACCTGTGCAGGAGTAGTTAAAAGATAGAAAACAAAGGGTAGGAATAAATGGTCAATTTTCAGAATGGGGAGAGGTAAATAGTGGTGTCCCCCAGGGGTCTGTACTGGGACCAGTCCTATTCAACATATTCATAAATGATTTAGAAAAAAGGGGTAAACAGTGAGCTGACAAAATTTGCAGCTGATACAAAACTACTCAAGATAGTTAAATCCCAGGCAGACTGTGAAGAGCTACTAAAGGATCTCTCAAACTGGGCAACAAAATGGCAGATGAAATTCAATGTTGATAAATGCAAAGTAATGCATATTGGAAAACATAATCCCAACTATACATATAAAATGATGGGGTCTAAATTAGTTATTACCACTTAAGAAAGAGATTGTGGCGCCATTGTGGATAGTTTTCTGAAAACATCCACTCAATATGTAGCAGCAGTTAAAAAAGCTAACAGAATGTTGGGAGCCATTAAGAAAGGGATAGATAATAAGACAGAAAATATCATATTGCCTCTATATAAATCCATGGTACACCCACATCTTGAATACTGTGTGCAGATGTAGTTGCCCCATCTCAAAAAAGATGTATTGAAATTGGAAAAGGTTCAGAAAAGGGTAACAAAAATTATTAGGGATATGGAATGGCTTCCATATGAGGAGAGATTAATAAGATTGGGATTTTTCAACTTGGAAAAGAGACGACTAAGGGGGATATGATTGAGGTCTATAAAATCATGATTGGTGTGGAGAAAGTAAATAAGGAAGTGTTATTTACTCCTTCTCATAACACAAGAACTAGAGGGCACCAAATGAAATTAATAGGCAGCAGGCTTAAAACAAACAAAAGGAAGTATTTCTTCATACAACACACAGTCAACCTCGGGAACTCTTTGCCAGAGGATGTTGTGAAGGCCAAGACTATAACAGGGTTCAAAAAAGAACTAGATAAATTCCTGGAAGATAGGTGCACCAATGGCTATTAACCAGGATGAGCAGGGATGGTGTCCCCTAGCTTCTTTTTGCCAGAAGCTGGGAATGAGCGATAGGGAATGGATCACTTGATGATTACCTGTTCATTCCCTCTGGGGCACCTGGCATTGGCCCTGTTGGAAGACCGGATACTGGGCTAGATGGACCTTTGGTCTGACCCAATATGGCTTATGTTCTTAAGTGAATTCCCATAGTGGTGCTGGTCAGCTGTAGTTTAAAAAGTAATACCTGAGGACTGGTGAGGGGAAATGGGCAGCATTAATAAAGCAGCGTTTGGTCCTCTATAAAATGCCACTCAAATAAACCTATTCCATGGTGGTTTTATTTTTAATGAAAAGCAAGTTTTTATGCCTCTTTTGGATTCCCTTTGATTGCTCCCTGTAAGGGTTGGAGATTCAGCTGCAACAGCTTGCATTAGTGTATGTGAGAACCAGGCACTCAATGAGCAGTAGCAAAGTGAAACTGACCTGCCTCATTTTATTGTCCAAATCCGTGGCTCTCAACATATTTACCATTGTGGGCTGCATCCAATACAATCTCTATGGCCCTGAGGATGTCACATGGGCCGCAGCTCTTTGCTGATTGGGCCACAAGTTGAGAATCACTGGTCCAAACTGAGTGAGGAGCAGAAAGTGAATGGTGGAAAGTAAATTAGATTTTAGAAATTCCTTCACCTTTCAGAATCTCTGAGTGACAGAGATATGTGAGAAAAAGGTATATGAATTTTAACTTGACAATGACATGAGTATTCTCGTTTGCAAATTCCATAGGGATAAAACACCTCACTTCGAGACCATATCAAAGTTCCTCAGGGGGAATGAGCTAAACCTTTTACTACATTCCTCACCACTGCTACTCATCTGCCTCCTGCACATCCCAATTTTTTGCAATGAGGATTGTTCCAGGAGCTGGCAATGCATTCTGCCATTCTTCTGTGTGTATTCGCCACAGCTCTCCCTTATTTTACTGAATATCAGACTATTACTGTCTGTCTCCTTCCCCTTATTTCTATGAGGATGAGTGGGAGTAAATAGCTAAATCTCATAGTGGAAAAAAATTAATAATGGGTTCCCCCAGGGAATCAATATTGAGTCCAGTGTCTTAATATTTATTGCTGCTGTAGAGGAAGAGTAGACAGCGAAGCAGTAGAATTTCCTGAAGATGCTTGGTTGGAAGAGAGCAAGGAACTCCAGAGTGATCTATCCAAATTGGGTGATTGGGTCAGCATGGCAGATAAATTTAAAGTAGATAAGTAGAAGGGAATGCAGGTAGGGGCAGTAGGATTGGGTGAGAATATTAACACATACTGGTACATTCTGAATTAGCTGGAGCCCCTTAAGGGAGATCTGAAGTTGTTACAGATCATTCCACAAAGGCATCTGCTCAAAGCATACCAGCAGTTAAAAAGCTGCTAGTAAAGAGGCAGACACACATAATGCTGGCATAGTGTACATCCATGAGGCAGACTGGGCAGGTTTGTGGTGGCTCTGAGCTGGTACCTTTCCCTAGTGTCTGCCAGTCTTTAAGATTGCACATAACTGGAAAGTCTGTTTTTAGCTGTGATGGTTCAAGGATAAGATTCTTGCTGAGAAATTCCCCTTTGCCACGTCATCCTTCTGTTACGTTGCAGCAGTGGTCCAGGAGATGGAGAGCAGATTCCTCCTCCACCAGTCACCTGGAATCAGGTGTCAGGCCTGAGACCCTTCCTGGAGACCAATCTGAGGAGGTCTGTCCAGGAAATATCCCGACTGGAAACCTGGCAAGCTCTCCAGCCTCTTACAACAACATACATCATCTACTTGGGGGTTTACTACAGCATTTGCAGCCAACAGGTAAGGCCTGTTACAGAGCCAGGACATCCTTCCATGTTACCTGCCTGTGTGTTTTCTTCCTAACTCCTGAATTCCAAGCAAGGCTTGAAACGAGAGCAAGTTAGAAGGAAATGTAGCTGACAGCATGTTGAGGACTATACACTGATCGCCAGTCCTTAAATCCAGGTTGGCCAGCCTTTAAACTGCAGGCAACCATTGGCTGAACTGCCAATGTCCTTCACGTTCAGCAGTGCCCACAATCCTGTTTTCCCTGTGACTGAGTGTCATCCCATCAGTATTTGGAGTATAGGAACAATGAAGATGAGTGTATTTGCTGCCCATAGGGCATTTGAGGTAAAGTTCTGTAAAGATAGGGAGAGGAACCCAATAACTGGCATGGTATATGACCATCTTTAAAGTGCATTTTCTGAAACGTGTCAAGCCTCAAAATACATCAGCCTGATATCTTACATTTATTCACAGAAAAAGTATCAGACAGGCAACCACAGTGTAAGCATCCTCTGCACTGTCCTGCCAAAAGGCCTCAACCCTGACCTGGAAGAAATATTTCTTAAGGGTGTGGGATAATTTGGTATCTCCGGCCATTCAGTCTTTGCTGCCCCCTCCGAGAGTGCCCAAAACATGTGCACTGTAGTGCCAGTTCAAGTGGTGTGGAGACTTATCCACTAGGAAGTGGATGGAGAGCTTTGAAGCTCACTTCAAATAGGCCACCAAATAGCCAAAAGATGCTAATGACTTTCAGCCGCTACAAACTTGGGGCTGGATTTGAACTGGTGGCATTAGTGTTTGACATCTCTAGCACTCATTGTCAGACATTTATGCCGTCCAGTCCTGGAATATTTGGAAATCATTTTTTTAGAACCTTGAACTCTTAATTCTAGAATGTGTTTTCCTTTAGAAAGAAAGAAAATTGTGTGTAAGACCCTGCCAGTACAAAGATTACTTATCCCCAATAATGTTCTTGTGGTTACATGAGATGAAAAAATATGCAAAACATTAATTGGCTGGTCCGAAAATCTGTCTCTGTTATTGTCACAGTTCACGGCAATTGCACCTTTATTTTCCCCTTCTGTGGTGTAGCAAGGGCACCTCATCTAGCTCCCCAGACATTGCCTCTCTTGGAGGGAGACATGTCTCTTTCTCCCTTCTGACCAGGGTATTTCCAGCCTGCACAGTCCCCTGACTATACTATGATATCCCCCACAAAAGACAGGCTGCCTATGCAGACTTCTTTTGCCTTCTCTTTAGAGACAGTAGACAGTGTAATTGCTAGTTATCAGTTACCACACAGGCTCTGTATAAGCAAGCACATTTTACTCTTAAGGTAAAAGCATTACAGAGAAAACATACAGAAAACAATAAAAGAACCTATACGCATGCTAACAAGCTTACTAGAGATCACTCCAACAACAAGGCCTCTGACAGGTCAGCAATGCTTCAAACCCCCGTGCAGGAGTTTTCCTGTAGCTGCAAGTTCATAAGACCCTTTGCTCAGAATAAGAACCCTCATGATTTTGAGAGTTACTCAGTTATCTGGTTTGGGCCTTTGAAGAGACCGTGAATAGGTAATCAGCTAAACAATGGTTTTCTGCTCAAGGTGCAGCTTCAAAAGGATGGATTTCAAGGTGGATCGTTTGCATTCCCCTGACCCCAAGTGTTTTCTAGGCAATCCACTTCACACGTATTGTCCCCAAAAGTCCTTTGAAGTCCCCAGTACTTCCCAGAAATTGCATGAATCCTGTGTTCCTCCTTAAGAAGTTCTATATAGTCCACAATAGTACAAAAATATTTGCATTTTTAATACAATGGACTCTTCAAATACTTAATTCCATAAGGTTTGTCTGGGATATTGAAGGATATTGTCATATCTGTCTCAGTAGCAATCATACAGTGGTGACTATCATGGCTTCCTTATGCCATGCCCATTAGAAGGCGCAGAACTGAGGTGTGCATCTCCACTTCACTGAATAATCAGCTGAAGTCTCTTTCTTGAGAGGGATTTAGTTTGTTCTTTGTGGGGTGACTGCATTCTGGTGAGGTGAAGGAGATGCAAAATTCTCTGCAATGCTTCTTTAATCTCAAGTGTTCCTTATTGAGGGCAGGAGAAATGGAAAGGTCCCCTAAAGGCCCTGCGTTGGGAGTGTAAAATGTTATCATGTGCATTGCTCATCTAGGATGATGTTTGGCTATACTGGGAACTATTCAGCCTCCGTGGCTAAACTGATCTCCTTGTGTGCTGCTGATTCTCTTGAAGTCTTTGATAACACTGCACTAGAGCTACCCACCTTTAAATAACAAGGCAGTTACATTAGCTCTTGTGTTGTATTGCAGTCCTTCAGTCCTGAAACAGACAACATAGTTTTGTATCTATGTGTTTAATGGAAAGGTCAGCACATTGGGGTCTCATTGGTGTAGTGGGAGGCTTATCCACCTGTAGCAACTTACTGTAACCCAGGGTATCATCGCTAAGCAAAAATCTGTGTGTAAAGGGCAAAGAGCTATTTTAAACAAAAGTGGGGGGAGGGGGCGGGGGGGAGATAAATCTAGCTGTCTCTTCCCCAAGAATAGTTTGGTCACGTCATTTGAATGTCTTCAGACATGCCCTTTTTTCAATGATTTCTGCAGCCATCACTAAATTCAGTTGACTGCCTGGAGGAAGTGGAGCGTTTGACATCTGAGGTGCTGCTGCCTCTCCTCAGCCAGCCTGCCATGCACAGAATGTGGGATCTGCTCAGGTAAAACCACTCCAAGCCAGACTGCTGCTACAGCTTGAGAAGTTAGGTGCAGTCCCATTTCTGACCTGTTTGAGCAGCAGTGCAGGGAGAAGCGCAGTTGTGTGACTGAGAACATTTCTTATAAAAATAAAGAAACCCCCTAGTATGTGCCTTAAATATGTGAAAAGTGTAGTTTTAAGAGCGTTACAAATTCCTACTCTGCTGAAAGTGCTGAGCTTAGCAATTCTGTGTCATGAGTGTGCCCTTGTGATCATTAGTTTGGAAGGTGGTTGATGTGCAAACAGCCTTCTTAAACAAAATTCTACAGATGAAGATTTGTTTTAAAGGGATGAGAGAATGCTGAAGCGCTCACTTCTCGCACACCAGAGATGTGTGAGGAGGCACTCTGAAAAATCCAGCATATTTTCCAATTCCTGTGTTCTAGGTAGGGGCTGGCTTCCTCAGTCTTTGTGGGTAGGATTTTCTTTGGCAATTTGGGTCACGCTTACCTATGGAAAAATGTTAGTCTGTTTGGGTATCTATGGCTAGTAGTTCTGAATGCACAACATAAGAGATGGGGTTTTGTGCTCCGTGTTCCTGGACTCTGTGAACAGTTCAGCAAAAGATTGGAATCCATTAGAACCAACATGTTACATTATTTGGTATTGCAGTACTGCCTAACAGCACCAATTAATGCCCCATATTGCTGGGTATTGTACATGCACGCAATCCCTCGGATACTCCATTTGGCTACAGTTTATTGTATGGGTGTTTCTGAGATGTGAGATTCTATCTGCAACTTACTACCAAAGCTGTCAGTGAAATGAGTGCCCATGACCTGATTTCCATGTCTCTCTTCACACAGGCCGTGCTCTGCTCTATGCAATCCCCTGTCCTGTTCCCCAGCACCAGAGTCTGTCCCCAGCATTGTGTCTTTGAGTTGCACTGGAGGGAAACCGCAGATGAGTTTAGTTGGCTCCAAGTCGCCCTTCCCCTTCCTCACTGCCCTCCTCTTCCTCATCAACAACATCACCCGTATCCATAAAGGGCTGGTCAGCAAGGTGAGTGTTGGCTTCTGGCTATGAATGCTGCATGAGTGATAGCCCAGCAAGGGGGTAGGAACTGCATACGTGATTCAAAGGTAATAGTGTAGGGTAACTTATGCAGAACAATAGTTTCTTTTTGCTGAAGAGAAAACAAAGTAGTTAGTGGCAAGGAGTCCCCTCTCTATTCAGATCCTGTGAGATGACACCTCAAATAGCGTGTTCATTCGTGGGATCCTCAGTACCCGAAGGACTTAGAGATGCTGGAAATAACTTAGCGAAAAAATGATCACAGTGCTCAAAGGATTGATTTATAGGAAAAGATCAGAACAGATAAACATTTATAGTTCAGCTAAGTGATGGCTAAGGTGCAGGATATACCTGAATATTTGAATAATCTAAACACCGTGGAGTAGGGGTAGAGAATAATTGTTTAGGGTTGTCAAAGGAGATATAACTGGAGTAAGGGAAGAAATTAAAGAAAGAGACACTTAGGTTTTCTTGATACCCATCCTTTCTTCCAGCTAAGCCACTACATTGTGGAATAATCTCCTTAAAGAAGCAGAAGTTCATGGCCAGAGACATCTAAAAGTAGCCTAAAGCACTGGAGAATATATTGTGTTGAGATTTACTCTATATTAGCTCCCTGGGGATGAACTGTGTGACCTAATAGGTTTCTTCTAACTCTGATTTCTGTGAATGAAAAGATAGTGGCAGTGAGTAAATTCAAATGCATGTGAGCCGGCGATGACAGAAATCCCCCAAACCATACTCTGTACTTTGCTGGAGAGAAAATGATGGTACAGGCCCACCTCAAATCTGCTTTCTGGTCTTCTGCTAAAGTGACTTTGCAGCTGCATCCTCCTCATATAGCAACAGAAGCTATGTAAACCATTGTGCTGATTTTCCCCATGTGCCTTCTTTTGAAGCACTGTGGGATCTGGTACAGATGATTCTGATGTTCATACAAGGAGGCCTGGTTGTGACTGGATGTATGCAAGGTAAAGAAGTCAAAAGACTGGGAATCTCTGAAGTAGAGCCTCTTACTGCAGTGGAGAGGAGGGAGGTTTCATCAGGTCATCTGAGTGCATATGAATACCCCTACAGTTATTCTCTGTGGGGGATGAGGGGACAGATACAGGAGAGGATTTTCTCCCTGAGTGGAGTGTTGTTGATGCTATTTGCCTCCATTTCTGGTTCTACAGTACACCTCTGTGCTAGACTTCAAAGGTCTGAAGGACTACCTGCTCCAGAGCTGGCCCACCGGACCTCCCTCCATAACCCCTTCATCTGCCTGGATCCTGCGGCATGAATACCATCTGCAATACTTTGTGCTAGCATTGGCTCAGAAAATGGTAACCCCCCAGCACCTTAATCATTCTTACCCCAACAACTAGCCTCACCCTTGGCTCCCTTACCAGCTAACATACCAGGCAGGCAACTAATTCTTGAATCAGCTGGTCTTTGTCTTGCCTCTGACGGCCCAACTCACCTACTAGCCAAAACTATCATAATTTTACAGTTACTTATACAGAGCCTTAGATCCCAAATCACTTTGCAGACTGTAACTACAGGAATCCTTTCACCCACTATTGAAAGACAGCTGCCTCTGGACTTGAACACAGAGGGTGTTTTATTAATGTACAGAAACACTACCTAAAGGTCTAGGACAAAAAGGGAAGGTAAACTATCTCCATATGAAAACTGGCTGTTCCCGTGCTCTGACTCAACATCTAACTGATGTTCCACTGATGCCCCCAGGCCAGCTAACTGCCCCTCTGACTCATTGTAACTGCCTCCTTGAGACACGCTGCAATGTTCTCATCTGTTGGGTTTTTGTTTCCTGTGCAGGCAGGCATTTGTCCGGATTACGCTCAGCATGCCTCGCTCCATCACTGTGTTGCCATGGCATTGTTAAGCCGTCTGTTGCCAGGGAGTGAGCATCTGGCTCATGAGCTCCTTTTGGGTCTCGCCTTTAATCCAGAATTCATTCCGTAAGCTTTGCATTTTTTTCCCTTAAGAACCTCATTCCTTGCCTGTAGTTGGGATGTGGGAAATCTCTTGGAAAAGAAGGGAAAAAATGGATTCTTACATTCGATCGTAGTTATAATTTTCTCCTTTATGGGTGTGACTACACTGCAATTAAAAACCCACACCTCGTGCCAGCTGACTCCGGCTATGGGGCTGTTGAATTGCAGTGTACACATTCAGGCTTGGGCTGGCACCCAGCCTCTAGGTGGGAAGGTCCCAGAGCTTGGGCTACAGCCCAAGCCCAAACGTCTACTCCGTAGTTAAACAGCCTTAGCCTGAGCCCCACGAGCCCGAGTCAGCTGGAAGGGAGTAGCCCCGGATGTCTAATTGCAGTGTAGACATGTATGGCCTGAGTGAAGACAGACACCGTTGTGCGTTCCTCTGCAATGGGACCTGTTGGTGAAGGCTGGAGGCATGACTTTCAGGTTTCTCTCCAGCACACTGGTAATGAGAGAGACATGATGGTTTGCTTTCCCCCTCCTCTTAGTGGCAGGTGTCCTTCCATCCCCATCTAGTGGTCTCACCTTCCTGATAGCAGCGAAGCACCAATGCTGAGTCAAGATTTGGTAAGATCTGTGAAGCAGATGGAAATCTTGCCCACTACTGTTCTCTGCCCCCCATTGGAAGACCTTTCTAAATCTCCCTTCACCCTTAATGTTTAGCTACCTGCACAGTTTGCTCCAGTATGGTAAAGCTGAAGGTTTAAGAGGTAACCACAGATATTTTCTACCTCAAACTAGTGGAGACTGAGCGTCACAGATGTGAGGCTTTCAGTGTTTGGCAATGGGGACAGTTGGGCCGTGTATTGCTTCTGAGTGTCTCCTTGTAGCTTGCCGTGGAGCAATGGTACATCCCTGGAAGAGGCTGGATGAACCCACCTTAAAAATACTTCGGACTTCTCCAATTCTTTTTGTGTTCAAAGTGCTTTACAAACATGATCTAATCCTCCACAACAGCCTTCCCAGTAGTCTCCATCTAACAGTTAAGGAAGCTGTAGTTGGAATCAGTGACTGAGCTGAGATTAGATCCTGGGGGAGTTGATTTCTCTGTCCTGTAGTCTAAGCACTAGACCACATCTCTATCTCAATCCCTTATCAAAGCCAGCTGCAAAACCAGCAGAGTGAGTATTGCCCTGTCAATGCAAATGGGGCTCCTGCAGTGTGTGTTTTCTCACATCAGTGCCCTGACAGCACTGCGGAGCCAAGCTTGTTATCTACCTAGACAGATAACACCTGCTGGCACTTCATCCGGCACTGCAAGTTTCCGAAGATCATTGCTTCCCTTAAGAGTAGCAAGAACTCTACCGGTGTGTGTGTTTCTTTATGGCAATGGGCTGTGCTCTTGCCAGCTGAGAGCGCGTGATCTTCCTCACAGCAGCGACCTGCCAATGGCATCTGGGATGCCAGAAGTGTCATGTCATGCTAGCTGGGAGCCATAGACGGGTTCAGTGATGCTGGGTACTCCATTGTTCCTGACTTTGGAAAGGAAATATAGAGGCGCGCATTCTGATTTTGTTTGCGCACGAGCAGGGGTTAAGTACCAATATTTGTTATGTTTGTCTTTATTTTACAGAGAAGGGAAAACTGGAGGGCCAGAAGCAGCTGATTTCTCCGATATCCTACATCTGGGCACAAGCACAAAGCTGGCACAGCCTGGCTCAGTGGCCGCAGGTTTCCCCAAACCCCGCCGCGGTGTGTTGCTGGGAGAATCATACCAGCATCTCCCTTTCATTCGTGCCTGTTACCTCTCTCAGTTTGTTCACTTGGAGCCTGCTCTTGCCCGTTCCCAGGTAGCCTACCAAGGACGAACTTACCTCGTCCAATCGTTGCTGCTTCCTGAAGTCAAAGGGCCCATCCTACCTTCTGACTGGCCATTCCTTCCTCTTATCAGCCTCTACAACAAAGTGACCAGTGCAGAGACACGGGGGGCTGTACTGAACACTCTTCCACCTGATCTAGTGAACACTGTGACCCGGAATCTGCAGTGGGTCCTGCTCCTGGAAACGTGGCGTGCCAGAGTACTTCAGAACATCCCAGCTGCTGCCAAACTGGCACGGCTTATGTGTGTGTTCCTCACAGGTGGTGACCTGTTCCTGGAAGGACCTGTTCATTGCTACACAGCTGCCCTTCTTGCTCTCTATTGCCAACCCAAAGTCCTGGACTCCCTGGAATTGGATGCTCCTCTCCCTGGCTTGGCATCATTCCATGACCTCTATATAAGTGTTCTGGAGCAGTTTGAAGGAGTCTCTTTCGGTGACCCCCTTTTTGGAGCCTTTGTTCTCCTTCCTTTACAGAGGCGGTTCAGCATTCAGCTGCGGCTGGCAGTTTTTGGGGAGCATGTGAGCACCTTGAGAGCCCTGGGAGTGCCACTCAAACAGGTAACCTCTAGGCACACTACTTGGCAGTCACTTTATTCCCAAAACTGGGATATTGTCACTGTCATTATTCTTCCCTTTCTGCATTGGGCATTCTAGCTGTCTCTTTCCTGTGTGGCAGTTGTACTTTCTTAGTTGGCAAGTTCTTTGTTCCTGCTGAAGAAATCCAATATGTAGAACATTAAATGTCACGTGGACTGAAGGTGATATTCCTTCAGTTCAGGGCTATTGTAGCAGTTGCCGGTAGTGCCTGCTGTAGTCAAGGTCCTCGGTACTCTCTGCCAAACTGAACCGAACCTCAAGGTGGATGGAGGGGTGGTTCCTGGATTCTGTGGCACTCTGTTGCTGGAGTGCTGGAAATTCTGCAGCAGCTTCAGTTAAATAACCAAATCAGAGGTTTTTACTGAATTCAGTGGGAAATTGAATAATACAACCTGCATAGAAGGTTGTATTAATTAATACAATAGAACCTGTATTAATTTCAGTGTATTTTACACTCTCCGCATATCTTTGGTATATTATATGCCAAAGATTTTTTTTATTGACAACTCCGCTTCTATGATTAAGTTTATTGAGGGCTGCTGGACGTTTTAGCCACTATGTAGGGATCATTTGGGGCTTACAGCAATGGGCAGGAGCTGGAAAGGTGTTAGGATTGTGGCCTGAGCTCACACGCTGGTTCTTTTTAATAAAATGATTAGGAGTGCAATAGCAACATGTTGGCATTTAAGTTGTTGTCCCTTTTAAATGAGCGCTTTAATTTTGGAGCACACTGCTATGGTCTGGCGTGGATTCCACAGCCACAAAACTATGGAATACAGGGGCTTCTGACTAGCAAAGGTTACAGAAAATTTTCAATTCTGATCCCTTGTTTTCACATGCTCATGCTTTTATGGAGCATTAAATATTTAGGTTGATATTTTCCATGCTTTGTCACTGCTCGAAAATTAATTTTGTTTTGGAAAGTTTGAACAAAATCCCTCCTTTTTTTAAGTTATAGGAGAGGTGGAAAAAATACTTTAAACGAGGGGAAAAATTCCAGTGACACTGTTGCTACAACAAAGACTGAAGCTTGAAACTTGGCACGCACATCCTTTTGTCAGTGAGGACTGTTGCCTTTACTTGATTTAAAAAGTAATTGGAATTGATTTAGCAGAGATGATCCTCCTAACATTGCATACTTGAGGAAAATCAGCTGAAAATTATATTTTCGAAGACCCTAGGAAGTTAGGTCAAAAAGCTTTGTTAATGCTTTTTTAAGGTGGACAGTTAAGTCAGGAAATGCAAAGGTGAAGCTTCCAACAGTAGTGTAGACTCTGCCCCATTGTCTGCTTGCCCCTTTCTGGTTAGATGCATATATCAATGTATTAATCTCACTGTCACATTAGCGGGGTGCAGTGATGCTAGAGTGACTCTCCTTCATAACTTGAATGTGCTTCACCTGCCAGCTCCTCACTGTTTCATTCACTACCCACAAGCATAAAGGCAACCAAAATTTTGTATCCAATAGAATGTTCTTCAGTCTAGCAGACAAAGGTATAACATGATCCAATAGCTAGAACTTGAAGCTAATCAATTCAGCCTGGCTATAAAGGATAAATTTTTAACAGTGAAGGTAATTAACCATTGCAACAACTGGAATTGTGCTGGATTCTCCATCCCTGGCAATTTTTAAATCAAGACTGGATGTTTTTCTAAAAGATCTGCTCTAGGAATTATTTTGGGGAAGTTCTATGGCCCATTTTAGACACAAGGTCAGACTAAATGATCACAATGGCCCTTTCTCTTCTTGGAATCTGACTGTTTTGTCTGTAAGCAGAGGAGGTATTTGAGGACGCTCTGCAGAGGAGCTTTTCCTGTCGGTCCGTGACACAAACACTTCGGGAAGGGTGATGGTGTTGTTTTGGCTTTATTGCAGTTTCCTGTGCCGCTGGAGCGGTACACCTTGCCTCCCGAGGACAACCTGAACCTCTTGAGACAGTATTTCCGAACACTGGTCACTGGTGCGCTGCGTCATACCTGGTGCCCTGTTCTTTATGCTGTGGCTGTGGCTCATGTGAATAGCTTCATTTTCTCTCAGGATAGCACAACACAGGTATGTCATGGATAATTTTGGGGTTCAGCTACAGGGCTAGGAGTTGTGCAGTCCATGCTCCTGGTCCCTTGCTCTATGCACTAGATTGCTCCTCTCCATTATATAATGCATGAGGCCTGAGAGTTGAAATACCAAGAGGCAAGAGTAGAGTTTCAGCTGTGGCAATTTGAGAGCGACCCTATTGACCCCACTGCCTCCAAAATCTTCCTCGCTTGGGGAAAAAGAGGAGGGGTGGGGTGGGGGTGGGGTCACAGCTACTGCATATTCAGCTGTTCTGTTCTAGAACAAATTGTTGTCTGATGCAGCATAGCAATAGGCAGAACTCCCTCAGGAGTGCTGCACCGTCTGAAGGAAAAATCTGAACACATCAGGCTTTGCTGCGTTGAGCTGAGATCTCTGTTTTGCTCCCAGGAGGCTGATACTGCTCGGAAAAGCATGCTGCGGAAGACCTGGCTGTTGGTGGATGAGGTAGGCTCCTCGGCACCCAACTGTTGTACTCGGAGCAGAATTATACTGGTGTTGAACAGCTTTAGCTATTGGACTCCCCATTTAGCCACCCTTGGTAGATTAAATATGAGTCACTGCTGTCTTGAGGAAGTGAAAATTTAGTGACAGGATTTTGGCTTCTAATGCCTAAACCTGAGCTCTGACAGCACTATACTGACCCCCCTACAAATGAATGAATGGCATAGATGCCTTTTGGGAGTGAGATGGGTTTCCTGTTCTCTCGTTCCATGAAACTGGCTTGAGCACTATTCTATCTGGATACCTCGAGATCTGGGGGGAGGTTCCATTCTAGCTCAGCCATGAGCAGGAGGCCAGCATGGGTTTCATGGCCCACTCTCCTCTGCTAACCTTCTAAAGTAGACTTAAAAAAAAAAAAAAAAAAAAAGTATAAAATAAGTTCACATGTTCTTCCCCCTTACCAGAAGTCATCTTTTCAAAGAAACAAAACCTCTTCCTTCTCAACCCAACTTGTCATGAAGCACCTTGCCAGTTTGTGGTGCTATATTTTTTATTACACAAATGATAAATATATACATTGTTAGTACCCATTGTCTAAGGTGGGCTCCCTGCGTCTCAGTCAGACCCCGTCTCTGAGTGCTGACAAGAGCAAGGACGTGGGGTGGGCATGGTGGTTGTATGCAAATGGGGTAACCTCAGGCAAATAGAGCATAGAGGAAGGAAGTGAATCTTCCTCAGAGAGAGCTAACACCCCACAGATTTTTCTCTTGTGTTGGGTGTGGGGTAGTAGTTACATCTGGGCTTCTAGCTGTGGTGAGTGGGTAGAATTTTAGATTCTCACTTGCTCCCACCACACTTAATGGCTGCTTTTTTCTTCAGGTATTGAAAAAGCATCTTCTCTACTACAAAGTGCCCAACCCAGAGAGCCCGATGGGCGTTGACCTTTATGAGCAGCTCCCTCCCATTCGACTGAAGTACCTGCAAATGGTGACCAAGAAAGAGCCCAAGGAGAACATGCAGATGTCAGACCCAGAGTGAAGCACCTCAGCTACAGAAGGACTGAGGGCCAGGAAAGGTCATTTTAGAAAAGCTGATGAAAAAGTTTAAGTGAACTCCATGGGGTGCAATGTTGCCTGGGCTCCTGGCCATATTGGCAAAGGGAAAGGCAAATAAACCCCTTCAGCACTGTGGCACATCACATGGCTTCTAAGGATGTGGATGACCTGTATGTAGCCTAGGTATGTCTAGTGCTGGAACATCCTTTTGGATTCTGTCTGACATACTGCTTCTTGGGGCTGGAGAGCGTGAACAAACATGCCTGTGAAGTGGAATGTGAGTGCAGACTGATTTAATAAACTAAATGAAGTGAAATAAAGTTCAGTCCTTTCTGATGGAAGTCTCATTTTCTTAATGTGATTTCCATGGCCATCCCCACTTTCTGAGTGCTAGCCTCTCCCTCGCTTTTCTGGATCCTGAGCTTTGCAGGGTTTTTTCTATACACTGGCATTGTGAGGGAAGGAAGAAGCTGGTTTTGGTGAAGTGTCCTTTTCTCCAGCAGTCTCTCTCAAAAAGTGCTGCGTGCACTCAGTTAGCCACCCAGTTGTACTGTGTCAAACCTCTAAGGATGCTATGCTAGAAACCTGGGCTCTGCGCAGATCCTCCCATGGCACTCTCTTGTATGGGCTGAGAGATGCTTTTTCTCCCCTTATTTTTTAATCTTACTAGATTTAACAACATTATCTCTCTGCAGGACAGGATGTTTAGCAGCTTCTACCACTCCCCATAAGAAAAAATAAGTATCTGATTGTTTGACTAGAATGCGCATTGATTGTCTTTTGGTGAAAGGAATTTAAGGCTTAAAGTGGAAGTTACTAGGCTAAAGGATCAGTATGTTTAATAATAAAACTCCCAACCCTTGACTAGCCTCCCTGTCCTAATCCTATATTTTAACCTTAGCTACCAGGGCTAGCAGTGTCGTGACAAAAATAACAGAGCCCATTGCCAGGCACAGCACTTACTACCAGGAGCAGTCACACTGGAGTCCATGCTTGCTGCTCTGAACAATCCACTCCCTTGCAGGCAACTAACTTGTTTTGTGTAGGCCACTGAGCTGCTGTGAGATGGTAATGACTTTGTAACTTGCTGCCAGCCTGGACTGAATTTGAACTAGTGACCTATACGTGAAGGTTGTATGCCTCTCTTTCCAGTCCAAAGTCCCCAGAAGGGTAAAAATCTCAGATTCTCCTGCAGCAGTTTTCCCCTCTTTTATTTCAAGCAGGATCTGGGCAGTGCTAGTGTTTCTTTTTTAATCCTTTTTCTATTCTTATCCTTTTTCGGTTGCAGTTTCTGATCTGAGGTCTTTCACAGCTGAAAATCAATAGCTCATAAAGCCAGACATGCAAGAAGTAGCCAGTATTGATTTTTTTTTCTTTTAAAGGTGCTAGCTATGATAAAACTTTTACTGAAACCTTTTCCAATTTAAAAAAACAACAACGAGGAGTCCTTGTGGCACCTTAGAGACTAACAAATTTATTTGGGCATAAGCTTTCGTGGGCTACAACCCACTTCATCAGATGCATAGAGTTGAAAATACAGTAAGCAGGTATAAATATACAGCACATGAAAAGATGGGAGTTGCCTTACCAAGTGAGGGGTCAGTGCTAACGAGGCCAATTCAATCATGGTGAATGTGACCCATTCCCAACAGTTGACAAGAAGGTGTGAGTATCAACAGGGAAAACAATTTTTTGTAGTGACCCAGCCACTCCCAGTCTTTATTCAGGCCTAATTTGATGGTGTCAAGTTTGCAAATTAATTCCAGTTCTGCAGTTTCTCTTTGAAGTCTGTTTTTGACGTTTGTTGTTGTTGAAGAATTGCCACTTTTCAGTCTGTTATTGAGTGTCCAGGGAGATGGAAGTGCTCTCCTACTGGTTTTTGAATGTTATAATTCTTGATGTCTGATTTGTGTCCATTTATTCTTTTTGCGTAGAGACTGTCCGGTTTGGCCAATGTACATGGTAGAGGGGCATTGCTGGCACATGATGGCATATATCACATTGGTAGATGTGCAGATGAATGAGCCCCTGATGGTGTGGCTGATGTGGTTAGGTCCTATGATGGTGTCCCTTGAATAGATATGCGGACAGAGTTGGCACTTTCCACTTTCTGTGTCTCACCATGACAAGGGACCCAGCTGTACTCTTCCAGGAAAAATATGGTGAAAGATTTAAGGGCTGCTAGTTGCCCATTAGATAATTGAGTTAGCTTATCACATAACTTGATGGCACAACCTCCTTTGCCAAAACCCTTCCAGTCCTTTGTTCTGTGCAAAGTGGAGTTTTGGAATGTACACAAATTATAAATAAACATTTATAGTTCCTTAGCTTTTTCAGAACTAAGGAGATGCTCATTCCCTCTCTTTATTTAACCTCTTACGTGAGGTTGGGTGGCCCTGTCACGGGCAGATGGTTAATACATTGGGAATACCATACAATATGAGAAATGATGGTGGCTCTGTGGATTCCTCTTCAAGTCAGAGGTTTGGAGTCCCCTGTGCTGGTATATGGGGCTTGCCTTGCCTACAGGTGGGTAGTTTGAATCCTGGTACTCAGAAACCTGGGTACTGAACCTTGGGTGCACATATAGTGGAGGGTTGTGTACCTATGAGTCACTGGAAGACCATGACTTATTTCTGGGAAGCACTGCTTGTTCTACTGACCTTCTCTCACCATTCCAAGAGCCAGTAATAGTGATGTTTGTGTGAGAGAATAGCTGCTGGAATGTGTCATCTGTAGGTATGTCTACACTGGAGTTTGAAGGTGTAATTTCCAGCTCAAGCAGACATACCTGCGCTAGCTCTGATCTAGTTAGCATACTAAAAATGGAAGTGTAGCCACCATGATGGAAGCCATAGGAGGGGCTAGCCACCCCAAGTAAAATCCTGTTTGAGACCCTAGGTATAGAATCAGAGCCGCTAGCCCAGTCCGCTGCTCACACTGCAGCAGCTACACTTCCGTTTTTAGTACACTAGCTTGACTTTCATGCCTTTAACAACAGGTGTTTAGGTGTTTTGAATTCAAATCACGTTTGCCCCACTGGAAGAGGTTCCCCACTTACAGTGTGCAGTGAAATGATACCACTGAGGCGACATATGAATGATAGTGGAAGAGGTTGGGTGGCATGTATTGGTGCACTCACAAACATGCCTGAAGTCTTCCAGTGGTCCTTGTTGCAAAAAGTGGATCAGACTATTTTTTGGCTTCCTCTGCCTCCAATGGTTCCTTAAATCACCAGTGATTGCTCCCTCCCTCCCCGCCCATCTTCATCTTTTTATGGGGACCTGAATTGCAAGTAGCAACCATGAAGTGGGAAACAGCAGATGGCTTTAGAGGCCACATTGTGTTACAGAATATGCTGACAATCTGCATCTCTACCGTAACTGTAAAAAGTTTGACCATGCCTTGGCATTGGCTATGGCACAAATGTAACAAAACTTCACAGCTTCAATTTTATAAGGCTTTGGGTAGCTGTATTCCCTCTGCAAAGCACCAGAGGGCACTGCTTAACCTACTTCAAATCCAATCTTTCTGGGCAGCTGCATATTCTGGGTTTGGGTAAGGTGGTTTAAAATTATTTCTGCTTCTTGAGTGCCTGCAAACTTTCACTAAGTTTTCTTTAAAGGTCTTTGAAAGCTTTTGTGTTTGGTTTTAGTTTTTGAGTGGTTGCTAAGGATCAATCAATGCTTTGCCAACAGAGAGAGAGAGAGAACACTTCTGAAATACCCATTGGTACAGTAAATGGAAATTGAAATGTAAATTGCCATTTTAAGCAGGGACAAAATGTGCTAGTTATGGTAATCCAGTTTAATCCTCATCAAAATAACATGTTAGAGGGGTTTGGTTATTGTGTTGGCATCTTTCGTTGGGTCAATATACAAAGTAAAAACAAACAAGTCAACCACTGGGCAAGGCTTGATATTTTAACTCCTTCTACACACACTGTTGTTGCCAGAGGTTTAAAGGTGCTCCAAAAAGAGGGTCATCTTGATGCTTCTGCTTATCCATCTAAAATAAGGCCTTAATTTCAGATCACGTTTTTGGGGTTGAAGTCATTCTAACCCAAGCACTGTATGTTGCTTGGTAATTCTGATCAGAGGACAAAGGGAAAACTTGTGCTACCTTCTACTTCCAGGGGAGGATAAAAACACCTTCTGGCCGAGGCTGGCTGGAAGTTACTTGGGATCGTCCCAGTGAAAGAAGGCCTGACATTTTAAAAACTTTGTTTTCTATTAGGAAATCCTGGTTCTGGTGAGGCCCGAAGACTCATTACTGGAGAGCTAGTGAAGTGATGTCAGCAGAGGAGGTAGAAAAAACAAAGTTGAGGAGCAGGGATTTTAATTAAACATGTAAAACTGGGGGCTTGGTTTTTATTGTTACCACCTATTTAGTTAAATACTAAGCTTTTGAATAAAGGAAGAGCTTCTTAAAGATTCAGCACTTTTTAACACCTTAACTGAAGGAGCAAAAGTTCCTAAAAAACTTTCCTGAGACTTTCAATAAGTCCTAAAAAACAAAAAAAACTGGGGAAGACGAGATTTGCTAATATTGCTAAGGTAAGAAGCACGCAAAGGGTGAAGAGAGAAACAAATTTTCCAGGCTTTAATTTTTCAGCATAAAAAAGGGGGAAAAATCCAGTTTTTCCAAAATTCTTTGTAGGTGACCTTTAAGAGTTTGCAGCATACACTCTGCTTTGTAACTGACCAGCTCAGCTGATTGGGGCTAAGAGACCCTCTATAACAGGTATACAGCTGTATATTGTAAAATAAACCCACAGGGCTGGTTGTGCAACCTTAAGGACTCAGGCGGAGTTTTTGGATAGTGAATGGTGATGTTAGCATTTCTGTAAGAGTAAAAATAACCTCTCATGCGTTGGGAAAAGTCTGCCTCTCTCCTCCTTTTTTTCGTCATTACTCATCTCCTACCTCTGCAGCATGTGTGGCAGATGCTGACCTTCTCCACGGAGCACCCATTTCAGTCCCCCTGTAATTCCCAAGGGTAGAATCTACCTCGGTGAATCACAATCCTTCATTTGCATGGGTTGCAGTTCCAGTGAGGTTAGAAGTGCGCATCTGAGCTGGTGGCAGGTCTATGCCACATGCCTGGACTTAGCATGGCAGAAAATCACGGAGGGTTCAAAATGTGAAAAGTCTAAAAATCAGAATTTCATTGCAAGAATTTACATATTGGGTATTATCAGTGCTTACATGACATTGTATCTAGTGACCCATATGCTGGACTGGGGCAGTTAGTTGAGAGATGCATACTGATTCTCTAGTCACATGTCATTCCAGCATGATATTTAATGTGAAAATAGTCCAAGACTATCACATGTTGTTTGTGAAGTGATGTGCAGATAACACAGGCCATGCGAGTTGGGGAAATAATTACCCTGCATATTCCTCTCCACTGTCAGATATGAAACACATTTCTAGAAATTGAGCAGAGGGGCCCTTGCTTTCCCCCAGTTTTTGAGAGCCCTATCCACAAATCTATCATAAAGGAAGTGCTCCAGTCTCATCAATTTTTAGGGCAAAACCTGTTTCTCTTCAGCCCCACAGAAGCTCACGTAAACTCTCCATTCACAGAGCTGGTCCTCCGATACACCTCATGCAAATAGTGCTATGGAAATTTCTCAGCCTTTGCCCTGGTTCTCAAAAGTTGCTTTTCTTTCCCTGCACGGGACCGTGAGTATGTATGTGAGCAGCCAGCCTGCTCTGCCTCTTCGCTGCTGCTGTTATTTGATCTAGCTAAGTCAAAGCTAGCACATGTAGATGTACCTGAGCTATAGTTACACTTCTGACTGCAGTGTAGACATACCCTGAGAAAACACGATATATCTCCCCTCTAACTTGCTCTGTCAGCTCTGTCTTTAAAAAATGGAGGCTATCCTTGCAGCAGGAATACATCACAGGGGGCAGCTCTAGTTTTTGTCATCTTTGCTGGTCCTCTTCCACTAACATGGATGTCAATAGGCCCCCACAGTTTCATCATGCTCAGGTCACTGGAGCCATTTGGAGAAGAGCTGGCATTGTTTCCCTGCTTTCTGTTCGCTCTTAAAAGCGGTGCAGGAAAAGGGGAAGATGTGAGGGAGTGTGAAGATTGAAGAGTGTGTTTGTTTAATATCTCATATATATTTAAAATATTTATACAGGGAAGCTTGGCTTGCTGACCATGCTGGCTTGCAATGAAATCTTAGCAGCAGCTCACACGCTTTCAAATGGTATGCGAAGCTCAGCAAAAAAAGAAAAAAAGTTCTGAGTAAAAAGTAGGGCACCTGAGGGTGGATACTTGGCCCTGTTTGTGGTCCCAAGATAATGGGAAGGGCCCTGTCATGGGGTGGGACTCACCGGTGCAGTGCCTCCTGCTGGCTGTCCAGGGAATTAACATTTCCAGCCTCCGGAGCGCCCTCTGCAGGCCGGTGTCCTGCTTGCCACTGGGCCTGAGTCCCTCCTGGACCCCGGTGCCCTTTTCAGGCTGGGGTACTGCCTCCTGGCAGTACCCCCCACAAATCTGGGTCTCCCCTCCCCGGGGAATCCCCACCTCGCCTCAGTCTATGGTCACTGCCGGTCATCAACTAGCCCCCGTTCCCTGGGGCAGACTGCAGTATAAGTGCCACTCATCACCGGCAAGGGGGGTTGGGACCTGCTGCCTCTGCCTACCCTTGGGCTGCCCTCTGCAACCCCAGTACCTTTCTTTGGCCTTTAACAAGGCCCGCAGCCTGGGGGGGTTCTAGGCTGGAGCTCCCCAGCTCCTCTGGCCTTCCCCCAGCCCTGCTCCAGTCTTGGTACCCTGCTTAGCTCCTAGCAGCCAGGCCCATCCCTCTCCACATCTAGAGAGAGAGTGTCGCAGCCTCAGCCCTCTCCCAGGGCTGATTTAAGCCTTTTAAGGCAGGAGCGGGTGACCACCCCGCTACAGGGCCCCACGGGGGATCAGGGATGGAGAGTTTCATGCAGGGAGCGCCCTTGATATCACAAGCTCCAAGAATAATAGAAATGTAGGGCTGGAAGGGACCTCAAGAGATCATCTAGTTCAGGCCCCGGCACTGAGGCAAGACCAAGTATAAACCTAGACCATCCCCAACAGGTATTTGTCCAACCTGTTCTTAAAAATGTCCAGTGCTAGGGATTCCACAACCTCCCAGTGCTTAACCATCCTTAGAGTTAGATTTTCCTAATATCTAACCCAAATCTCCCTTTCTGGAGATTAAGCCCATTGCTTCTTATCCTACCTTCAGTGGACTGGAGAACAATTGATCACTGCCCTCTTTATTACAGCTCTTAACATAGTTGAATACTATTACCAGGTCGCTCCTCAGTCGTCTTTTCTCAAGACTAAACATGCCCAATTTTTTAAGTCTTTCCTCCTAGGTCAGGTTTTCTAAACCTTTCATCATTTTTGTTGTTCTCCCCTGGACTCTCTCCAATTTATGCTCATCTTTCCCAAAGTGTGGTGCCCAGAATCGGACACATTATTCTAGCTGAGGCCTCACCAGTGCCATGTAGACTGGGACCATTACCTCCCGTGTCTTACATACGACACTCCTGTTAATACACGCCAGAAAGATATTTGCCTTTTTGCACCTGTATCACAATGTTGCTCATATTCAATTTGTGATCCACTGTAACCCCAGATGCTTTTCAGCAATACTATTGCCCAGCCAGTTATTCCCCATTTTGTAACTGTGCTTTTGATTTTTCCTTCCAAAGTTTAGTACTTTGCACTTGTCTTACTGAATTTTTTTCTTGTTGATTTCAGACCAATTGTCTAATTTGTCAAGGTTGTTTTGAATTCTAATCCTGTCCTCTAAAGTGCTTGAGATCCCTCCCAGCTTGGTGTCATCTACAGATTTTATAAGCGTACTCACCATGCCATTATCCAAGTCATTAATGAAAATATTGAATAGTACCTGACCCAGGACTGACTCCTGTGGGAGCCCATTAGATGCACCCTCCCAGTTTGACAGTGAACCACTGATAACTACTTTCTGAGTATGATCTTTCAACCAGTTGTGCACCAACCTTATAGTAATTTAATCTAGACCACATTTCCCTAGTTTGCTTATGGGAATTTCATGTGGGACAGTGTCAGAAACCTTACTAAAATCAAGATATATCACATCATCTGCTTTCCCCCTATCCACAGGCCCGTAATTCTGTCAAAAAAGACAATTAGGTTAGTTTGGCATGATTTGTTCTCGATTAAATCCATTCTGACTATTATCTTTTAGATGCTTACATCATAGGTGACAGGGCCTGAAGAGACCACTTGGTGGGTCATCCACTCTGATCATATGTAAGGATCCATGGGACTAAAACTCAGGTCAGCAGCGCCTGGGACAGCTGATGTTATGCAGGAGGCTATGCAGAGCCCCAGCTAAGAAGCACTGTGGAGATAAGGCACCACTAGAAGTACTACCCAAAGGGTCCAGAGTGACAGCACCCTGTAGCCCTCTGATTGGCCCATGCTCAGTCTTTAGCTAGGTAGAGTGGCTCAGGAAGTTGTTTGAGCAATGACACAGACTTCGGGTCTGCTGCGACTCCAAACTTCACCTCACCTCGCTCTCTGATCTCCAGCCTCCAACCCCAGCATGACTCTGATCCCAACTCTTGCCTCCCCGATTCCAGCCCGGTACCCCCTCTGATCTCCAGTCTCCAACCCCTGCCTGAATCTGATCCTGGCTCTTGCTTATGGATCCTGGCTCTAGCAACTACTCTGATCCTTGCTTGCTGTCTACTGCCGCATGGCCATCGTTGATCTGTGGACATCAGCCCAGCTGTGACCGCTAGGCCGGAATTCCTATGCCATAGTCCCTCACACCATGTGCATTTTGCGGGGACTCCTCTGCAATTAGCACATTATTCTCACTAGTGTCTTATGGATGGTGCCTCCACCACCTCCTTTGGAGGTCCCTTCCACTGCCAAGTTGCTCTGACTGTGAAGGAACAGTTCTTAATGTGGAAGCTTAAATTTTTCCTTCCTTAACTTCAAGCCATTGCTCCTTATCCTAGGGTCTTCTGCAGCTGCTTGCTTTGACTGCTCCTAAGGCCGGCTGCAGATGGAAGGCATAGTCAATCGGCTGTTCCAACCAACTGCACCAAATCAGTAGCTCAAAGCTCAGGCAGACACTTCCTTACTGGTTGCTGTAAGTTAGACTTTCCTGGGTGTCTTTTTGGCATGTTTTCTTTGCCAGTCTTTGTAGCACCCTGTCAATTTCATTTCACTCCTTGCATGAAATTGATCAGGAAGACTCAGCATGAAATCATCCTACCTGGGTTGGGTTCCCCTAGCCTGCAAAAGGAGGATGGAATTTCTACCAAAGAGTCCCATAGGAAAAAATAAGTGTCCTGGTGAAGTCCAAATGTTCTAGTCCTACATACACTTTACTAAACAAGTCTCAAATTGCTAAACAGCATCTTTCTTGAATCCCTCTTGCTAAGCTACTCTTGGCTCTCCTGGCTTTCCTCTAGCCCATGTCAGAAATGGCTCTATGATTGTGACAGTAAATGGACAAGAATCTGTCCTAATATTATTCTCTCACTGTGGCTTGATCTTGCTCCCAGGGAAGTCAATGACAAAACTCCCATAGGCTACAACTGGAATGGAATTAGGCTCTCAGTATAGTGAGGGTTTAAATGGCCACATAAGAAAGGCACATTTGAGCATTTCTCCAGTAATGAACTCCTCTCTTCATCTGACTCTCAAATAGTAAGTTAAGAGAATGTATTTGTTTCTGCAGATTGTGACAGGAGAGTTTAATTTAGAATACCAGTCTCTTGCTCAACTGCTAGCCAAATGAATGCTTAGGACAGGAAAATGTGAGTAGATGGATATCCAATGTCTGTAAAGGGTTAATACTTTCAGTGATGGATGCGGATACTCTTTTGCACTTTGATTGGAGTAAAAAACTCTGCTTTATTTCATTGGTATTTCATGTCTTCTGTAAATCAGGCTGTGACTCTCTAGGAGATTTTATTGCTGCTTAATATCATGAGGTTCTGCACTCTCCTGGGGGTGAATTATTCCACATGCTGGGGTCTCACTTCTTCCTAGGCAGTCCAGCTAAATGATTATTCAGTCTGTCTTAAGTTATTTAATTTTCTTCTCCCTCCCTCTTTGAATATTCTCAGGTGGGATTATTCAGTGGAAATGGCATAAACATTTTACCTTTTGAGGTTGCAGTTTCTCATTAACCGATGAGGGAAGATTGTGGGGGGGAGGGGAAGGGTTTGTTTAGTCTGGAGAAGAGAAGACTGAGAGGGGATATAACAGTTTTCAAGTACATAAAAGATTGTTACAAGGAGGTGGGAGAAAAATTGTTCTCCTTAACCTCTGAGGATAGGACAAGAAGTAATGGGCTTAAATTGCAGCAAGGACAGTTTAGGTTGGACATTAGGAAAAACTTCCTAATTGTCAGGGTGGTTAAACACTGGAATAAATTGCCGAGGGAGGTTGTGGGATCTCCATCATTGGAGATTTTTAAGAGCAGGTTGGACAAACACCTGTCAGGGATGGTCTAGATAATACTTAGTCCTGCCACGAGTGCAGGGGACTGGATTAGATGACCTCTCAAGGTCCCTTCCAGTCCTACAATTCTATGATTACTCAGCACTCTAAATTTCAGAAATCCCAATTACTGACCCCAGTGTGGAGAAGGTTCACACAGATGTAACCATGTTGAAGTGTGTAATTCTCTCCTCATCTATAGCACCTCAAAGCCCTTTACAAATATTAAGCCTCCTAACACACCAGTGAGGAAGGCAGAGGATGTACGTATAGAGATCACTTCATCTAGTACTGAAATAGAGAGGGGTAATGTAGCAGTCTACAGAAATACCATACAATACTTTAGCTCTGAAAGTAGAGGAGAATATCCTATTCAGTTGATGATTTAAGTGGCTACCTAAATTGGAATGTTTCCAGGCCACTGGGGTTAACAACCCTATTTTTGCAAGAAGTGCCATGAGATCCTTAATGATCACCAGAGGTCAGGACCTCAGTTTTATGTCTCATCTGAAAGACTATGAATTTATAACTGCTAACACTGTCACCACCTGATCTGGCCATCCATTTCAGAGACTGCTTTATTTGTGATGCCAGGAATATAAATGACCAGCAAGGTTTCCCCCCACCCAGTACTCCTTATCTGAAGGAATTTCCCTCTGTTCCTTTTTATCCTTTCCATGGTAGGCTCGTCTGAAATACTTAGGCATATTTCCCAGTTTGTAGTAATATGTGATTGTCATTAGCTGCTACACCCCACATACATTCTCTTATCCAGGGCTAAAAATAAATGAATTTCTGGGTTAGATGCAGTGATTTTACAGAAGCACAAAGATTGTTGGCAACCAGTGGCATATACATCCAAATCACTCACGGAGGCAGAAACCAGATATGCACAGATTGAGAGGGAGCTTTTAGGAATATTGTTTGCCTATGAGAGATTCAATCAGTATATTTATGACCAGATAGTGGAAGTTGAAATAGACCACAAGCCCCTGTTAGTGTTATTTAGTAAAGCACTAAATGATTGTACCTTAACGATTCAAAGAACGGTGAGAAAGCTACAAAAGTATGATTTGGTTGTGACTTCTACACCCAGTAAACTCATGTTCACTGCTGATGCACTTTCCAAAGCAGTGTGGCCCGTGAAACCAGAGAAGACTTTAGAGACAGAGATGCAAGCCTATGTAAATCTGATAGCTATGGAAATTGACTTTACAAACAGGAAACTGCAACAAATAAGAGAGGAAACGGGGAAAGATGAATCGTTGGGAATCCTTAAAGAAGTGATAATTAAAGGGTGGCCTGAAGAAATAAGCAGTTGCTGTCCAAGTATAAGAGACTATTGGAACTGCAGACATGAACTTACTGTGATAGATGGGGTGACTTTCAAGGGTAGTAAGGTTGTAATTCCAATGAGCCTATGAAAAGAAATGCTACAGAAGATCCATGAGGGTTATTTAGGAATTGAGAAGTGCAAACAATGAGCATGAGAGATGCTGTATTAGCCACAGATCAATCACAACATTACTAATGTGGTAGGAAACTGCTTTTCATGCTTGAAATACAAGCCATGCCAACAGGCAGAGCCACTGAGACTTCATCCAGTTCCACAAAGGCCTTATGAGAAGGTCAGCACTGACTTACTTACCTGGCAATCAAAGGTTTATTTAATAGTCACAGATTATTATTCTCTGTATCCAGAAATTTGCACGCTGACCAGTACTAATAGTAAGTCAGTGATTGCCGGCTTGAAGGGAATCTTCTCCAGACATGGAATTCCAGGTGAAGTCTTCAGTGATAATGGGCTGCCATTTTCCAATGCAGATTTTAGGCAATTTGCCATAGATTGGGACTTTCATCACAAAACATCAAGTCCAAATGATCCCCAATGAAATGGATTTGTGGAAAAGTCTATATAGACGGGTAAAGAACATTATGAAAAATACTTTTATTTTTGACAGTGGGGGTGATTTGTATACAGCATTACTATTTCACTGAAGTACACCCCTGGAGAATGGCTTTTCTCCACCTTAGCTGTTAATGGGAAGAAGGATCGGATCTAATTTACCAATTACTGATAACTTGCTGAAATCTCATAACAATGAAACTATACGGAAGATGAAAGAAACTCAGAAGTGGAAGCAGAAATATCATTTTGACAAAAGGGCCCATGAGCTCCCATCTCTTAACCCAGTTGATAGTGTGTGCCTGAGGAATCACACCTTTAATACTTGGAGCCAAAGGGGTACCATTAAAGAACAGCTGCATCCAAGGTTTTATGTAGTCCAGACAGGCCAGGGGGACACATTCTCAGGAGTGGCGCCAGGGTTTTTGCCGCCTTAGGTGGCAGCGCTCCTCCTCTGAGTATTCGGCGGCGGGGGTCCTTCCACTCCACATCTTCGGGGCACTTCGGCGGCAGGTCCCAGAGCGAGTGAAGGACCCGCCGCCGAATTTCCGCCGAGGGCGGCAAAATGCCATCCCCCAAATCTTGCCGCCTTAGGCGACCGCCTAGGGTCGCCTAGTGGAAGCGCATGCCCTGCACATTCTGATGTAATCGAAGGGATATACGAGTAATCCCAGAAAGTTCCAACACATTGACAGTAGATGTGGACTCTGGCATTTCCCATCTGACTGAGCCTTTAATCATGAACACACAAAGGAGAAACTGTCAAGGAACAAGAGAACAACTCAGACCATAATGAAAGGATGATACTGAGAAGATCAGAGCAAGAGATTAAACATCCTGAAAGACTCATAGAGACTTGCTAACCTGCCTGGAAAAGGGGTATTTGAGGAAAGTGAGTGGTACAGATTTACTCGAGAGTGATGTGCTGGTAACCTCTCCTCTCTAGATGGAAGACACATTGGGTTTATGGAAATGTACTACACGGATTGAGAATTTCATGCATGTGTATTAGATCGTTGTTAGCTGTTTATATATATATATGTGTATGTGTATATGAGTTAATTTGTTTTTCTTTCAGAGAGAAGATGTTGAGATATATTTGTAGACGATTATAATTTAGCGACACTCGGTCATAAGGGACAGTATTATGAACAGGAATTTGAAGATGTGCCCTGGAGGCGGGGTTGGGAACCCCGCATGGCTGTGTGCAGCAGTTCAGCAGAGAGTATAGTGGCCAGGTGTCTGGTTTTCTAAGAGAAAGTCCAGTTGAAAAGGGGACCTGACAGTGTCTGGTCAGTACTACTGACCAGACACCAAAAGTCCAGTTACCTCAGTAACCATCTGCAGTTGGTTTCCGTTCTGCCACCTGAAGAGCGGGAAGAGCAGCTGCTGCTGGAGCTGGAGGAGCTCTCAGGAACTGCCCGGCTCCAGCAGAGAGAGGTACTGGCGGCCAGCGCCCAGGGGGAGGGATCCTGAAGCGCGCGGTGTTTGACTCTAGGACAGTCCTGAAAGGTTGGCAACCCTACCCAGAGCCTGGCTCTCCCTCCCCCATCCTGCCCCAGTCATCCCCTTTCCACTCCCAGAGTGCAGCTCTCCCTTCCCCGTCCTGCCCCAGTCACCCCTCCCAGTCAAATTATGCTAGTGCCCTTGCTCAGCTGGTGGGGGGAGGGAGGTCGAGAGAGCAGCGATCAATAGGAAAGGGGGAAAAGAGGAGCAGGGGTTGGGGCTTGAGGGAATAGGCGGATCAGGGGGTGGGGCCTTGGGGGGAAGAGGCAGCGCAGAGTGTGGGGGAGGTTCCAGTGCTCAGTGTCCGGTTTTCACAAATTAGAAAGTTAGCCACCCAATCAGAGAGGCTTTCCAGTTTATTTTATTCCTTTCTCATTCACTGGTTTATTTAATGAACCTCAAGATCATTACAGTTCTAACTTCTAATCTTTTGTTCTGTAGTGCACGGAGTCAGGCATCTGCTCGACGCGTTACTTAGGAAGCTCTCCCGCCAGTGCAGCGCTGTCCTCACCTGCACTCACATCGGTGTAACTTATGTCGCTCCGGGGGGTAGTTTATTCACACCCCTGAGCAACATAAATTATGCCCACATAAGCTGTAGTGTAGACATAGCCTCACACTTTTTCTGTGTTGCTTTCCTCCCTTTAATCCCTTACTCTGTCACTTATGTGATCATTTCCCCACCTGGGTCTCCTCTCACATAAGCCTCCATCTTTTTTCTTTCTCCTCTTCTCTGCCACTATCTCCACATTATATACTTCACAATGCTTTTCATTTGGTTTTTAATGCTGTTGGGTTTTTTCATCTTTATGATCAATCCAAATATTCACCAGAATGTAAATATTTAACCAGCAGGGCTATGGGGTCCAGAGGCTGGAGACAATAGAGGAAGGGAAATATTCTCCTTTTTTGGAGTGCATAAGGAACTGGAAATGTGCCAGCTCACTCAATCAACTGATTACGATGCTCCGCTTCATCCCAAGTAGGTTACTGCCACACGTCATCTGCATTTTGAACTGCTTGATTCAGCAGCAACGGAAGTGAAATTGAAATCAGAAGGTCTTAATTTCAGAGACATGAAGGGCTTTTCTCTCTCAAGTCATCAAAATATTATTATTATTAATTAGATTTCGAAGCTATTTAAGATGCTCTACTCACATGATTAACTAATGGCCTGTATAACGTCATTGTTGACGTCCACATGAATGGTGAAATTTAAGGTGGACATACTACTCTGTCTAAATCAAGGGCTGTGAAAGCGTTCTGGACGTTCAGACGTTCTGGAAGTCCAGCCTATGGATCTAGGAACCAGGCTTTTGTTGGGTTTTGTATGACCAGTTAGTACATTAGTGTTGAGTGGCAGATCTGGTACAGCATGAAGAATTCCTATGCCCTGGTTGTAAAAGAGATTAAGAGACCTACCAGCTGTCATTCTATCAATAGCTCAGTTCTAATCAGCAAAACTAAATGGCCAAGGACTTTTCAAACAAACTGAACGGATGTGGCAAAGAATGTGAAGAGAAGACATTTTCAGCTGCTTGTATACCAAGGCTAGGAGTCTTGGTAACAAGCAAAAGGAATTGGAAATTCTCATTGATGAGAAGAAATTTGATATAATTGGCATTAGTTAGACTTGGTGAAGGTAACAGCAGGTTTGTAAGGCTGAAATCAGTCCCAGGCAAAATAATGGAAAAGCTGATACGGGATTCAATTAATAAAGAATTAAAGGATAGGAATATAATTGACATTGAACATGTTTTTATGGAAAATAAGTCTTATAAAACAAATCCAATTTCTTTGAGGAGATTACAACTTTGAGGAAGGTAACTGTGCTGATTTAATATATTTAGACTCTTGTAAAATGTTTGTCATAGTACTGCATGATGTTCTGAATAAAAAAAAATTAGCACTATCCAAAATTAACAAAGCACACATTAAATGTATTAAAAACAGGCTAAGTGATGGTTTTCAAAAAATAGTTGTCCATGTGGCATCATCATTGAATGGAAGTGTTTCTAAATCTGATGCAAATTTTCAACAGTGAGGGTGACTGACCATTGCAACAACCTTCCAAGTATTGGATTTTCCATCTCTTGTTGCCTTAAAATCAAGACTGGATGCATGGCTGGAGGATATGCTTTAGCTCGGGGGCAGGGCCGGCTCTAGGCACCAGCGTTCCAAGCATGTGCTTGGGGCAGAACTTTTCAAGGCAGTGGCACTCTGGTTTGCTTTTTTTTTTTTTTGCTTGAGGCGGCAAAAAACCTGGAGCCAGCCCTGCCCGGGGGGTGTCAAAATTTAGCAACCCAAAGACCCCCGTTTTGATTTAAAAATTTTCACGGATCCCCAAACCGCCTGCTCAGCCCCAGGCCCTTCCCCCCTCCATCCCTTCCCCCAAGGCCCCATCCCTGCCCCAGCTCTCCCCGCGCCCACTCCACCCCTGCCCCTCCTCTTCCCCGCCTTTTTCCACCCACTCCCCCAAGCGTGCCCTGTCCCTGTACCTCCCCCTCCCTCACAGCACCTCCTGCACGTCGCTGAACAGCTGTTCCCCGACATGCAAGAGGCTCTGCGAGAGAGGGGGGAGGAGTTGATCAGCGGGGCCCACGGACCCCCTGGAGTACCCTCGTGGACCCCAGTTTGCGAAACGCTGCTTTAGCCAAACACAAGTTATTGGGCTCATTACAGGGGTAACTGGGTGAAATTTAATGGCCTGTGATATACAGGAGGTCAGACTAGATGATCTAATGTTCCCTTCTGGCCTTAAACACTATGAAAACTAACATTTTTATACTAGCCTTTATTAAAGCATAGCGGCTGCCTGACAGCCTATTTTAAACTGGTATTCCCTGATCTTGCATGAAGCTCCAGCCACATGGACAGTTCCTCCTATGTGGCATCCCATTTTAGCCTCTGCACAGGCACATCCCTTTGCGGGTTTGGGGACTAAGGTTGTTTTATATTTGTTTTAACTGTTGTGATGGCCGCCTGATGCCATAGCAGCAGCTCTGCATAAAAATACATAAATATCAAGGAAGACATGGTTGCTTAATTTGGCTATAATTTATTGGATGAAAGGAATGCAGTAGATGCCATGTATTTGGATTCTATTAAAGCATTTGATACCCAATGCAAAGGGTTGCAAAGGGATCTTACTAAACTAGGTGACGGGGCAACTAAATGGCAGATGAAATTCAGTGTTGATAAGTGCAAAGCAATGCACACTGGAAAAAATAATCCAAACTATACATACAAAATGATGGGGTCTAAATTACCTGTTACCACTCAAGAAAGAGATCTTGGAGTCATCATGGATAGTTCTTGGAAAACATCTGCTCGATGTGCAGCGGCAGTCAAAAAAAAGCGAACAGACTATTAGGAACCATTAGGAAAGGGATAGATAATAAAACAGAAAATATCATAATGCCACTATACAAATCCATTGAATGCTCACACCTTGAATACTGCATGTAGTTCTGTCACCCCATCTCAAAAAAGATATAATAGAATTGGAGAAGGTACAGAGAAGGGCAACAAAAATGATTGGGGACATGGAACAGCTTACAGATGAGAACGAAGGCCAAAAATATGACTGGGTTAAAAAAAAAAGAATGAGATAAGTTTCTGGAGGATAGATCCATTATAATGGCAACTAGCTAAGATGGTCAGGGATGCAACCCCATCTTTGGGGTGTCCCTAAACCTCCAACTGTCATAAGCTGGGAATGGGTAATAGGGGCTGGATCATTTGATGATTGCCCTGTTCTGTTCATTCCCTTTGAAGCATCTGGCATGGGCCACTGTCAGAGACAGGATATCCGCTAGATGGACCATTGGTCTGATCTAGTATGGCCATTCTTAATGGCCTAGAAAATCTAACTTGAAAAACATTCAAATTAGCGTGGATAATAGCACGGTCACATGGACTAGAAACTGGCTGAAGGATCATGGACACAAGGAAATGATAAACAGCAATGTGCCAAGCTGAGGGGAGGCATTCTTTGGAGAAGTACAAGGCTCAATTGTGGGTCTATTTTGTTTAAGAATTTAGCTAATGATTTGGAAGAAAGCACGTGAATTAAGGTCACTGATGCTACTAGTAGGAGAGGCATTGTAGACATCAGATAAATACAAGGGGGACCAAAGGAGTCTTGAAATTAACAGAGCAGAATTCCGCCTGGAACAATAACGTGGGGGGGGGGGGGATTCAATGAAATGCAGGTGCAACTGGATAAACAATCTTGGAAAACAGTAATGATGAAAGAGACCTTGGGTGACAGGGGACAGCCAGTTGTGAGATACAGCAGCAAACATCCTTTGATTTTTATTTCAGCTGTGTATAGAGAGGCATCCCTTTGCAGACCAAGGTGGTAGTACTAGCCCTTGCCTATACGACAATAGTGGAACACCACATAAGGTTTGATTCAGCTCCAATTGACTTCACAGGGGCAGGCTGTTGCCCTTGGAATATGGCGTATAGTGATCGCAGCCCCAGAAAAATGGGGATAGGACATACTGGAAGAAGTTCCGAGAACAGCAACAAAAGTGATTAAAGAGCTGGAAGGACTGACTCAGGCAAGATTAAAAATACCTGAATAGGTAGAGCTAAATTCCAAATAACTGAAGCTCTAATATCGGTTTACAAGTATTGGAAGGGTACAAACAGCAAAGAGGGAGAAAAATTAGGTAGGAGGGGATACATGGAGTATAACTAGGAGTAATGGGATAAAAATATGTATAGGAAAACAAATATCAAAGGGGGAAAGAACTCCTGCTAATTTATTGGCTTGTACAGAATAGTCTTCCAAAAAGAGACCTGAGGCATCCATGACTATACTGGATAAAGCATTGGCAGATGCACAGCTTGGAACTCACAACAGATTGGAAGCCCGAGTAACAATCTGTACAATTGGAAGGATCTTATTTTGCCTGAACGAGGGTGAGAGAGCCACATCTCCTCTCACCCCTTCATAATCACACTTGAACTTTTTTAGCCTCTTCTTAACAGTCAGGAACAATACCTGCCTCAGCTACAGTTTAAATTTTTGATGAGGCATCCAGTTCAAATGGCATCACACACAGCCACAGGTGTGCCCAGCTGCAACCGAGGGGACAGCTTTCAGCCCCAGATCATGTAACCCAGTGCGGTTCTTCAGTACTAACAGGATGGCTAATACAACCTGGTGCTGCTGGCAGTGGGATTTTCAAAGTAGTGTTCTGCATGAATCCCTTTGCCTTCACAGGCTATGCTGGCTTAATAAGGATACTCACCACTAAGGCTATGTCTACACTACAGACTTTACAGCGGCACAGCTGTACCACTGCAGCTGCACTGCTCTCCCGTCAGCATCATTAAACCCCTCCCCCAACGAACATCTGAGAGCCTCTCCTGTCGACATAGCGCTGTCCACACTGGGGCTTTTGTCAGTGAAACTTAGCTCGGTGTGTATTTTTCACACCCTGACTGACAAAAGTTTTACCGACAAAAGTGCTAGTGTAGTCAAAGCCTTAGTATCTTCCAAGAGCTGAACCAATAGTGGCTTTTTAATTAATCGTTTTCTTTGTTTGATGGGAAACAATATAGTTTTTACTGAATGTCTCTGGGCCTGTTTCTCGTGATCCAATTTTCAGACACTGTCCTACATTAGTCACACAGTCTTCCTTGGGGTTTACTGTCATCTGTGATCTGTTCTTTGAACAATGCCCACACGCATCTTTCATCTGTCAGGAGGACCCCCCGCCCCATAATTGTTGCCATTGTTTTGTTTGACGGCATCACTGTGAGTACACTTGTATGCTTAAGCGAGAAAAAAATCAATCTTCTATTTAATGAAAAGTACTACAGACAAAACTACTTGCCCGGAGGGTGGGGTGGGCACCCATGGATTTAATGCCCCGTTTTCCCAGCTCGACTGTTGCTAATGAATGAGCAGCTTGTTTAGGGCTTTTAATGAGGGTTAAACTGCTGGGCCCACAGCAAGGACTGCCACTGAGGGAGGGAGGTGATAAAGAGGACATGGAGGGTGGTGGGGATGGGGAGAAGAGCAATGCACAGGCACATTGGGGACATTATCTAGGGCTAGGCGACCAGTTCTACTTTATGTCCTCAAGCAGCCACTCCGTCATCAGCAAGGTCAGGATCCTCTGGCTCGATCGGAGAGGATGCTCTTTGACCAATGAGGCGCGAAATAACATTTGGGAAATGGCTTTATAAATATTGATTCAGAAATTGCTCTGGCCGCTGACTCCACGATTGGCCTGTTTATCCAGCAAGGGTAGAGAAATGGAAAAAAACTGTCCATTTCCCAGATAAGGTGGCACATGCATTTTTCATCAGTGTCCTATTTTCCCTATGCTGACTCGCACCCCCTAAGCACCTTCCCCCCCCCCCCCCCAATGAACATAGCAGCTAGCTATAGGGAGTGGGAGGAGGAGAAGAAAGTATGGAGCTCAACCCAGAATGGCATTAGGTCAGCACAAAGAGTATTTCAATACAAATTAATTTTAATGGGGTAGCCTGTGTAACTCTTGATCTCATTGTGGGCCCTTATCCCACAAGTAGTCCCATTGAACCCTCGAGGAAGGGTCACCCAATCTCTGTAAGAGGAGAAATGTCTTCTAAGCACGCAGGCTTGGCATCTCCCTATTAGAGAGAGATCTGAACCAAGCCCTGTAATACAAATACCCCAGAATGTTGTGGGAGTTCAAACCCAGACTTTAGGGCTGGTCCCTATTTTACCCACAGCACTGTTAACGTGACTGCCTTGCACATAGATGGCACTTTCTATTCCTGCTTTTCTTGTTAAATGTAAAGTTTAACACATTTTTTGTTTTTTAAAAATAATACAATATAAATCAGGCAAGGTTGGCAAATGTCATCGAGTTAACATTGCTGTTGGAACTTCAATTTTAAAATGTCCTGATTGTCTGTTATTTCAAACAGTGCAACCGTAATGTTGTAATGACAGGTTTTGGTTTATTTTCATTTAATATTCCTGGCTTAAAAAAATTATATGTATTACAGTAATACCTAGAGACTCCAATTGAAATCAGGGCCCCACCGTGCTAAACAGAATAAGAGACAGTTCGTGCCCTGAAAAGCTTACAATCTAAATAGACAAGACAGAAAAGGAAATATTCTCTCTCCATTTTACAGATGAATAACTGAGGCACCCAGAGATTAAGTGACTCATACAAGGTGAATCAGGAAGTCTGTGTCAGAAGGCTACCCCTTAAATTAATCTGGTGTAATTGGGCAGGCCAAAAAAAAAAAAAGAATTTGAAGAGCAACGAGCAAAAGGCACAAAAACTAACAGCAAAAATTGTTTTAAGTACAACAGAAGCAGGAAACCTGCCAAACAATCAGTGGGGCCATTGGACAATCAAAGTGCTAAAGGAGCAGTAAAGAAAGACAAAGCCATTGTGGAAAAGCTAAATGAATTCTTTGCATTGGTCTTCACTGCAGAGGATGTGAGCGAGATTCCCACACCTGAGTCATTTTTTAAGTGACGAATCTAAGGAACTGTCCCAGATTGAGGTGTCAATAGAGGAGGTTTTGGAACAAATTGACAAATTAAACAGTAATAAGTCACCAGGACCAGATGATATTCACCCAAGAGTTACGAAGGAACTCAAATATGAAATTGCAGAACTATTAAGTGTAGTATGTAACCTATCACTTAAATCGTCCTCTGTTCAAAATGACTAGAGGATAGCTAATGTAATGCCAATTTTTTTAAAAGGTTCCCAAGGTGATCCTGGCAATTAGAGGCAACAAAAATTATTAGAGGTATGGAACAGCTAAGGTTGCCCATTTTGGTTGGACCTATTCCTGGAGGTTTCATCACATGACATAATCTTAAATTCCTGGAGACTCCAGGACAATCCTGGAGGGTTGGCAACCCTATGAACAGCTTCTTTATGAGGAGAGATTTAAAAGACTGGACTGTTCAGCTTGGAAAAGAGATGCCTAAGAGGGGCTATGATAGAAGTCTATAAAATCATGAGTGGTGTGGTGAAAGTGAATAGGGAAGTGTTATTTACCCCTTCACATAATACAAGAACCAGTGCCACCCAATGAAATTAATAGGCATCAGGTTCAAAATAAATGAAATTAAGTACTTCTTCACACAATACACAGTCAACCTGTGGACCTCATTTCCAGGGGATGTTGTGAAGGCCAAAAATATAAATGGATTCAAAAAAGAATAAGAGAAGTTCCTGGAGGATAGGTTCACGAAAAGATGGTCAGGGATGCAACCCCATGCTCTGGGTGTCTCTAAGCCTCTGAGTGCCAGAAGATGGGACTGGATAACAGGGCGGATCACTCAATAACTGCCCTGTTCTGTTCATTCCCTCTGGGGCACCTGGCATTGGCCACTGTCGGTAGACAGGATACTGGGCTGGATGGACCTTTGGCCTGACGCAGTATGGCCGTTCTTATGTTCTTAACTTTCTCATGAAGACAAGCCCTCATTGAGGCGGACTGTAATTACCCACAGTGGAACCTGGCTAAAGCTAGTACCCCTAATCTTGCAAAAAGTGGCCTGATTGTCTGGGGGACCAATTTTACCCATGTGTAACTTTACGGACTTCATTGGAGTTATGCCAGTGTAAAACCGGCGTTGCAGAGTAGAGAACCAGGCCCAGGGTCTTTACAGACCATAAGCAGACAAGACCTCAGGAGCACAGTACCCCTTAGCACCATGCTGGAGCATTGGCTCAGTGCCATTTACTGGATCACTAACGTGACTTCATGAAGCACCAGGGCTTGGTGCTGCTCGCCTGGTAAGATTTGATTAAATTGCAGCCTAAAGTGGTACAGTTACAGGCCAGCTCAAATTTTCTTTTTTTTAATCATTAGGATAAATGCACTAGGACCAGTTGCAGTCTGACCTGCCCCACCAATGCCTCCCTCCTGGACTGTAGGAAACAATTTCTACAGAGGCAGTAAGTAATTCACAGTCCATATAAACTTGTGCTGTGCCCTCTCCTGAACAAAGTCTGCTTAAAAACCATGTGGTTCTCTTGTGATATAGATTGCACTCTTTTGGGGACAGAATTGAGATAACAATCACATTTCCCCTTAAGATGTCTGGATAGATTTGAGATCTAGCCCCAGAGGTGGCATTAGTTAACCACTTTGTCACAAAACATGGATATTTCATACTACTGCTATAGCACGTCATCTTGTTTGCTGTTAGCATTGACAAGTTCTGTGTCCTGACCCCTGACCTTCCATTTCCTATGAAACTTGCATCTCAGCACTGTTTGTTGTGTGGCCTTTATAAGCTGCACACACAAAATGGCAGCCCCTTCCAGTTTGTTTAGGTGGAAATAAAAATCAAGGTACAGACCTGCTCTGAAAATCGGATGTTAATCCCAAACAGGCAGATGTTTGTATCCAGACACTGGGTGTCCTCTCACATATAAATCTCCCTTCTTGGAGCACAACCTTCACAGGTCATTGTGCAGAAATATACTGCCCTGTCTGATAACCTCCTTCAACTAGCTTGGTAATGAGTTGCTTGTGGAGAGGGAAACCAGTTTATTATATCTGATTAGAGGGAAAGTAGGCTTCAGTGGAGAGATATAGACCTGTGGGAAAGAGAGAGACACATAGAACATACAGACAGATTCAAGTCTGATGGTCTGAGTTTCAAAAATGCTGGGCAAACACACGTGCCCTGAAATAACGGGGAGCTGTGTGTGTGGGGGGGGGGGGGGGGAGGGGGGGTGTCAATATATTGGGAAAATCAGGCCATTAACAACAGAAAATTTGTGATACTGTACTACGTGCTAACCTATTTGAAAGAATTGTCATTGTTTTCATTGCCTTATTGACCAGAGTTCTGTACATCAAGACTACCCTATCTAATCCATCATTTATAGCTGGGCTTGCTGATGTAATTCATATTTAAAGAGGCGCCGTCCTAGCTGATGTTAGCAGTATCCTGGTGGGTAGCAGTCCACGCTGCAGAATTCTCAGCTGGCGCTGTTTGTGAATGCTGTGCTCTGCTACAGTGTGTAATGGTGGTCTCTCAGCGTGGGACATTCCTGGTACTGCTGTGCAGTGATAAACCAGAGGGGATGCAGTTGTGTTTTCAGTGCTGGAGATTCCCAAGTTCTTTGTACATCGGAAGTAATGCACTCATGCCTTAGTGCCGGTGGTTCTTGGGTACTGTACAGTAATACAGAAGGAGTCATTTAAATAACAGTGTCTCTGTGCTGGAGGTTTCTGGAAGAGTGCCATGATATAGTGGTGTTGATGTTTTCAGATGTCTTTTAAGCTCTGTTTGTTGGCGAGCTATTATAGTAGCAAGAAAGCGCTCCTAGCCCAGGTAGAGATCATCTGCTAAGGGCTTGTCTACAACTGAAAACTGACAGCAGCACAGTTGCAGCACTAAACTGCGCCACTGTAGTGCTTCGGAGTAGACACTACCTAGGCTGACGGGCAGGGTTCTCTTGTCACTGTAGTTAATCCACCTCCCCAAGAGGCAGTAGCCTGGTCAATGGAAGAATTCTTCTGTCAATCTAGTGCTGTCTAAACCATGGATTAGGTCGGCTTAACTACGTCGCTCAGGGGTATGGATTTTTTGCACCCTTGAGCAATGTATCTGGGTCAACTTAGCTTTTGAGTGTAGACCTGGCCTAAGAAGAGATAATTTGCTATAAAATTAGAATTAACCAAGCAGTGAATCAAGCAACTCACTGTACGCATACGAAGTAGGATAACCAGGCAAGCCCACCCTCCCCAGGTGGATTCCTCTCCTGGGGTCTTCCCCTGCTATCTCCATATGGCTTTGCTCTCACCCCAGAGTGATCCTTGTGGTGAAGAACAAATTTTTGTAGCCTGGGTAAAACATGTGAGGAGTGCCCCCAACTAGCATTCATGAACGTGCAAAGTCTCTTGAATTATTTGGCAATCAATTAACATGAGGTCAGAGTCTAGTGAAGGCAAAGCCAGAGGTTCTCCTCTCACATCTGATTGTGAGGATGCTTTTTTCCTGGAGACTGCAGACGTATAGCCGGCCGGGCCACACACTAGATATTTGCAGCTGCAAAGACAGTGGTGTTTCCTATGTTTATGAACTTGATGACCTCTGGGGAGGTGGGAAGAGCAAGCCTGTGCTAAGTTCTTAATGACTTCTTGTGTTCCTAAATATTTGTTCGGAGCTCACCGGACCATAAGCTGGTCGTGAACTTGCCACAATAGATAAACCACTGGCCTTCATACCAGGGAATTGGGCATTTAATCAAACTTTGTTCCCAGAATCCAGCCTCCATCCTACCTCCTTTACCCAAACTTTCTCAAAGGAGGCCCATTGCATTAGGTCTCCAGTGCATCTTGGGCAGTTTGCCATCATCTTGTTTATAATGACCCAGGAGTCACAATGGAAGTGAGATGAGGTGGTGGCAAGCAGTTTATGGTCTCAGCTGATCTTTACCATAAAGGATGGGATCTTGTTGGAGGTCAGAAAATTATCAGGGTTGTATTGGGTCAACTTGGAATGGAAGACCTTTCAAGAAAACACTGGTGTTTCAGGAAAGGTCGTTAGTGCTCTTCACTGACAGCAATGAACCAATCTCCTTCATGCCAGTAAGGTGCACCACATTTAGTAGGAGACTTAAAACTAATCTGTTGAGCACTTGAGATGCCTAGCAGCCTGTTGGTTTAGTCAACTCCGAAATTTCTGACCTCTCAAAAAGTAGCCCTGCACTAGTGTACTGTGTGTGCCAACTCTGCATCCATAGTACTCATTCTTGAAATGGCCTCAGCAACCCAAGTTGATTCTCCTTTGAAGTAGTTACACTGAATGGCCTGTAGCTGCTGAGGTATTCTCTTAATGAACAGAAACACAAGGTTATTAAGACAGTGGGTTGGAGGTTCTGCCAAGGGATTGCTATAATAATACCGAGCACTTTTAATCATTGGCTATCATTAACTCTATTTTACAGCTAGAGAAATGAGGGGAAATGACTGGCCCAAGGTCACCCAGCAGCAAAGCCAGGATTGGAACCCACTTTTCCTGCGTCCTAGTCCAGGGCTCAATCCACTAGGTCACACTGCTATAACTGATTTCTATGGCACAATATACTGCTGAATCTTGACCATCTGGATTATGATGTGAGGGTGTAAACCCTCTGCCTCAGTAACAGGAAACCCGTATTATTGTTGTTAATTTTCAATTACAGCTGCTTTTCACCCAAGGATCTCAAAACGCTAATGACTAAACCCTCACGAGTACCTGTGCAGTATTATCCTCTTCACTCTTATAGACTGGGAAACCGAGGCAGAGATGTGACATGACTTACCAAGGTGACACGGCAAGTCAGTAGCAGAGCTGAGCACATTAAGCTGTGCTCCCTCAAGCCTTGCATATATTGGTTAGAATTTAAAAGCTCACTGCTACTGACAAGCCAGGACTCAGGAACTGCTAGCAGAGAACTGCAAATGTTGTCATGATACACATGCACTCACACAATTCTGCTGGCATTTCCCCATTGCTCCCAGTGGCAGGAATTGAATGGAAGAGGTGTAGGATAGGTGGGAGAAGGCAGAAAGGAAAGGCTGAAAGAGAATGGGGGAGCGAAAATATTAGCTTTAAAACATGTTTTCAATAAGGAAAAAGAGATGGGGAAGTGGAGATGGAAACAGAGGCAGAAGAACGTGACTGATCCTCATTATCTGTATCCTCTCTCTGGCTGGCAGGGGTTTTGCACTTGCCAATAAGTGCAGCAGCTGGTTCAATTTGGACCTTTTCCTGCCTGGGGCTCTGGAGCCACTGAAGCATGTGGATGTTTGCATGCAGCCTAATTAGTGCCATTAGAATTGTCGTTAACTGCTTTTAATGAAGAACAGATGGTTCATTAAGGTCTCAAGCGGTGAAAACCACTGACCCGTTGGTGCTAAAAGGGGGGAGGAGCCCTTCATCAGAGTCAAAGAAGTATTGCCCGTAGGTTGGAAGCATTAGATTCTGCTGTGCAACTGGTTACACAGACACTGACAGACCACTCTCTCTCTTCCTGTAAGGAGATGCAGGGAATTCTAGTATTTGTGTGTTTTCTCATGGTGCACTGCAGTATCCGTTATCTTAGTCATGCCTGAGCCAAGATTTCCATAGTGGGGAAGACAGGAAGAGGACTGGGAGGAGGCAGGGACTAATGTGATAGGACCATATCTAGGGAAGGGGTGGTACTAGCATGCTGAGTTAAAGCTGAGGAATGAAGGGAGAGACCGAGAATAAAAACACAAAGGGAGGGATTTTCAATAGTGTCTAAGGGTGGAATTCACAAGGAGGACTTAGGTACCTAATTGCCATGTTAGGCACAGTAATCCAACATCTAGATCCTCAAAACTCCTGCTCAGTTGCCACAAAACCCTGTAGGCACCTAAAATCCCTAGGTGCCTAGGTTTCCACTGGTGATGTGCCCTGCTTTTCTGTGGGTGGGCTTGTGCACAGTCACCTCAGCCCTGAGGCCCCAAACAGCTTGGTACCTATTGCACGCCTCAGCCCCAGCAGGACTCACAAAGGAGGCACTCCCTCATTAGTACGGGACCTCATGCCCATTACGTCAATCTGTTCTATCAAGTTCTTTTTAGACTTTCAGATGTAAGAAGATACATTCTGGATCTGATCTGGGCTGATATTGGCCCAATCCCAACCATCTTTATGTTGAAATTGGTACCTTTCCATTTTCTCAATAAGACAAAATAGACTTACTGTGGTGATACACCATAGGAGACTAATGGATCCTATCAGAACTATAGGGGATAATATTATCCAGCTGCTAGAGCAGAATACTGTGAGGCCTGTAAGGACACTACAAGAATACAACTTGTGCGATGGCTCGTAACTGCCCCTTCTTTCCACATCACCTTCACAAGACACCCTGGTTTTCCAACTACCTGAGCCAGAGACAGCAAGAGTGGAGAGATTAGATTGTCACTGGCAAGGATCCACTGCTGAATCTACTCAGCTGCAGCACAGGACATTTTTGCAATCCTGTGCCAAATTATGGCCGTGGTTAATGGTTCTTTCTATCCTCTACCCCAGCACATATTAAGTCCCAACAAGATGCCTTACAAACCTAGATTTCCTTTACCAGGCTGCAGAATCAAATATTTCTCATTGTGAGACCTTTTCAATCTACCTCACAGATAAGACTTCCGTCAGCTTCCCAGCAGTCTCTCTGGCGCTGTGAAAGCAAGGGGAGAGCAGTAGGGAGCAAATGCGCTCTTGTTCTGGTAGAGTTCCATCCAGCCTCACAACTGGAGGGCCTCTGAGCTCAGCTACCACCATGCTGGATCCATGCCGCTCAAGCCCGAAGAGAACAATGGGATAGCCTGAGCCCTTTATTGGTGAGGGTTATTAATACCTCCCTAGGGGAGGGCGAGTTGCTGACAACCTTTAAACATGCTGTAAGGGGCGTGCGCAAGGAGGGGGAAGCAGGGGCATGGGCCCTCCCAATCAGCAGGGGCACAGAACTCCTCTGGGGTCAGGGCAGGGAGAACGAGCTCCTCCGGCCCTGGGCTGGGGCTTGAGATGACAGCTTCTCCGGCCCCGGGACTGTGAGGGGAGGGAGGGAGAGGCAGCTCCGCTGGTGCTGTGGCCGGGAAAGACAGCTCTTCTGGCTACTGGGAGCGGGGGAAGGCAGCTCCTCCAGCCACAGTGGGCACAGAAAGTGCCCCTCCAAAAGTGGCCAAATTTTTATTCCTGTGCACACCCCTGGGTCCAGCCCTTGCTTGAGAAAAGTCTCTTGACTGTAACAACCTCACCAGTTGTCACTCTTAGCTGTCCCTTTCTGGGGAAGTTCATTTGATGGGCCAACTGTAGCAAAGCACCTGGTAAAAATCATAAATACAATTACAAATAGCAATACAGGACGGTTATTCATGTTGCTGTGGAACATGGCTGCACAGAGCCAACTAACAGGAATACGCTTGCATGCCGACAGCTGTTATTCACACACACAAATATGCCTTCATACACTCTGACACAAAGATGTGCACACTCACAATTGTCTCTGTCGCTCACAGTCTCCTGCACAAACACCCACTGTCTCTCATTAGTGAGCAAAGTCTCTATAGTAGGGAAGCAATAGAAGATGGGAAAACCCCCTGAAAACCCCAGCATTCTGTGATTGGTTAGTTTGAGTGAAAACACTTTCACAGGGATATAAGAACATAGGAACTGTCATACTGGATCAGACCAATAACACATTTAGGTTCCACCAGATATTTCACAATAAAACCCAGTATGGGGGAAGCTTCTTCATCACCCCAGGCATTTATCATTGGGTAGTCTTGGATTAGAAAAGCCAAGAAACACTGGACCATGGGGTTGTGAGAGAACATTGGTGGACTCTCAGTCTGGAGACCTGGCCCGAGCTGTGTCCACACTGCAAAATGATAGAGTTTGGACCCATGTCCCAGGTGGATTAGTGCTCGGGCCCACCCCCATGGTGGGTCGTAGGGCCCGGGTCCTGAAGGCTTACATTCCACAGTCAGACAGATCCATGTGTGTACGGAAGGTGGGTTTGGGCTCAAGCCTGAGTCTTAGCCTGGGCTTACATTGCAGTGTAGACATACCCTTAGTGGCTGACTATGAAGCATGAGGGTTTTTTTTATTAAAGTCACTTAGTCTTTTCATCCTATCTAATGTAACAATTGATATTCTTGTTAGTCACATAAATGTCTAATTTTTTTAATTCTGCTAAACTTTAGACCCAGTGGTATCTTTTGGTGCTACTATGTGTCCTTAACTCTCATTCTAAATGTTTTAATTTCTCAGCTTTTGTCCTTTAGGTTCTTTCTAACTAACGTCCTCATTTTTTTAGAAGTATTTTAAGTCCCCTGTCCTACAATTTAGAGTCAGTGCTATTTTTTTTTTTTTTTGTAATGATCCTCCCATAAGGCTATTGGCAATAATATAAGTTCAGTATTGCAAAGTGGCTTCCCTGCAGTGTTGAAGACTTCGAAATGCAGCTCATTCAGTTAAAAAGCTGAGAATTGTGGGCATCAAAGTTTGGAGATCTGCAGAGTGCACTTGAAGCTACCGAGAGAGATCATGGGGCCTCTATTCTGACCTGCTGGATGTCCCTGCCAGTGAAATTTAACTGTTTGAAGAAAACTGCATTTGCAACACTTTCAGCATTTGGATCCACATACCTGTGTGAACAGGTATTTTCACACATGAAATCTGTGTCACTCAGAAGCCTGCGTGCAGCTTAAAGTATCCAAATACATGCCAGATATTGGAAAGTGTAGGGGACAATTTCCTGGTGCAAGTGCTGGAGGAACCAACTAGGGGCAGAGCTTTTCTTGACCTGCTGCTCACAAACAGGGAAGAATTAGTAGGGGAAGCAAAAGTGGATGGGAACCTGGGAGGCAGTGACCATGAGATGGTCGAGTTCAGGATCCTGACACAAGGAAGAAAGGAGAGCAGCAGAATACGGACCCTGGACTTCAGAAAAGCAGACTTTGACTCCCTCAGGGAACAGATGGGCAGGATCCCCTGGGAGAATAACTTGAAGGGCAAAGGGGTCCAGGAGAGCTGGCTGTATTTTAAAGAATCCTTATTGCGGTTGCAGGAACAAACCATCCCGATGTGTAGAAAGAATAGTAAATATGGCAGGCGACCAGCTTGGCTAAACAGTGAAATCCTTGCTGATCTTAAACGCAAAAAAGAAGCTTACAAGAAGTGGAAGATTGGACAAATGACCAGGGAGGAGTATAAAACTATTGCTCAGGCATGCAGGAATGAAATCAGGAAGGCCAAATCACACTTGGAGTTGCAGCTAGCAAGAGATGTTAAGAGTAACAAGAAGGGTTTCTTCAGGTATGTTAGCAACAAGAAGAAAGTCAAGGAAAGTGTGGGCCCCTTACTGAATGAGGGAGGCAACCTAGTGACCGAGGATGTGGAAAAAGCTAATGTACTCAATGCTTTTTTTGCCTCTGTCTTCACGAACAAGGTCAGCTCCCAGACTGCTGCACTGGGCAGCACAATATGGGGAGAAGGTGACCAGCCCTATGTGGAGAAAGAAGTGGTTCGGGACTATTTAGAAAAACTGGACATGCACAAGTCCATGGGGCCGGATGCGCTGCATCCGAGGGTGCTAAAGGAGTTGGCGGATGAGATTGCAGAGCCATTAGCCATTATTTTTGAAAACTCATGGCGATCGGGGGAGGTCCCGGATAACTGGAAAAAGGCTAATGTAGTGCCCATCTTTAAAAAAGGGAAGAAGGAGGATCCGGGGAACTACAGGCCAGTCAGCCTCACCTCAGTCCCTGGAAAAATCATGGAACAGGTCCTCAAGGAATCAATTATGAAACACTTAGAGGAGAGGAAAGTGATCAGGAACAGTCAGCATGGATTCACCAAGGGCAAGTCGTGCCTGACTAACCTAATTGCCTTCTATGAGGAGATAACTGGCTCTGTGGATGAGGGGAAAGCAGTGGATGTGTTATTCCTTGACTTTAGCAAAGCTTTTGATACGGTCTCCCACAGTATTCTTGCCGCCAAGTTAAAGAAGTATGGGCTGGATGAATGGACTGTAAGGTGGATAGAAAGCTGGCTAGATCGTCGGGCTCAACGGGTAGTGATCAATGGCTCCATGTCTAGTTGGCAGCCGGTTTCAAGTGGAGTGCCTCAAGGGTCGGTCCTGGGGCCGGTTTTGTTTAATATCTTTATTAATGATCTGGAGGATGGTGTGGACTGCACTGTCAGCAAGTTTGCAGATGACACTAAACTAGGAGGCGTGGTAGATACACTAGAGGGTAGGGATCGGATACAGAGGGACCTAGACAAATTAGAGGATTGGGCCAAAAAAAACCTGATGAGGTTCAACAAGGATAAGTGCAGAGTCCTGCACTTAGGACGGAAGAATCCCATGCACTGCTACAGACTAGGGACCGAATGGCTAGGTAGCAGTTCTGCAGAAAAGGACCTAGGGGTCACAGTGGACGAGAAGCTGGATATGAGTCAACAGTGTGCTCTTGTTGCCAAGAAGGCTAATGGCATTTTGGGCTGTATAAGTAGGGGCATTGCCAGCAGATCGAGGAACGTGATCGTTCCCCTTTATTCGACATTGGTGAGGCCTCATCTGGAATACTGTGTCCAGTTTTGGGCCCCACACTACAAGAAGGATGTGGAAAAATTGGAAAGAGTCCAGCGGAGGGCAACAAAAATGATTAGGGGTCTGGAGCGCATGACTTATGAGGAGAGGCTGAGGGAACTGGGATTGTTTAGTCTCCAGAAGAGAAGAATGAGGGGGGATTTGATAGCAGCCTTCAACTACCTGAAGGGGGGTTCCAAAGAGGATGGAGCTCGGCTGTTCTCAGTGATGGCAGATGACAGAACAAGGAGCAATGGTCTCAAGTTGCAGTGGGGGAGGTCCAGGTTGGATATTAGGAAACACTATTTCACTAGGAGGGTGGTGAAGCACTGGAATGCGTTACCTAGGGAGGTGGTGGAGTCTCCTTCCTTGGAGGTTTTTAAGGCCCGGCTTGACAAAGCCCTGGCTGGGTTGATTTAGTTGGGAATTGGTCCTGCTTTGAGCAGGAGGTTGGACTAGATGACCTCTTGAGGTCCCTTCCAACCCTGATATTCTATGATTCTATGATTCTAAAGCTCAGCAAGGAAAAGCAAGGGCAAGGATCACACTAAACTGACAAGATCTGCATTTTAATTTAATTTTAAATGAAGCTTCTTAAACATTTTAAAACCCTTATTTACTTTACATACAACAATAGTTTAGTTATATATTATAGACCTATAGAAAGAGACCTTATAAAATTGTTAAAATGTATTACTGGCACGTGAAACCTTAAATTAGAGTGAATAAATGAAGACTCGGCACACCACTTCTGAAAGGTTGCCGACCCCTGTTTTAGAGCTTCTCTCACCCTAACCAAAGCAGCACTAGTAACTGGTCTAGTCTCTGGCTGCTTGAAATTAGCAGTCAGCCTCTCCGCTCACTTTCTCAACCAGACAGAAGCATTTCTCCATGTGTTTCACAAATAGTATGTAGTGCACAGAGGCAGGTATGACAGATTGGATATTTTCCTTGCTGAGATCAAGTTATGTCACTAAATTCTTCCACCTGCCCTTCAGCCTTCCAAAGGCACCCTCCACATTCATTCTGCCCTGCTTGGGTAATAGCTAATTAGTTCCTTCCTTTTGTCCAGCCTACAGATATATGGCTTCATCCAACAGGAAAACAAAGGGTAGGCAGGGTCACTCAAAATCACAACTGGCACAGAAACCCTACCATCTGGTAGCAATCTGGGAGTGCAAGCTTCCATGCTGCAATCACCACTGGCTTCTCAACTGTAAGGGCAGCTCTCAGCCTGGTGTTTCTGTGCTGCAGGGCAGAAGCTAGCTTGACACACAACTCTAGGAATGGGGCCTTTTGCATTCTGAAGTTCTGGAGCCACAGCTGCTCATCCCAGATCTGCATAGCGATCGCCTCTCACCATTCAGTGCTTGTTGGATGAGCCCGAAAGTGTTGCTACACCAAGTGCAGCCATCCCCCAAATAGATGAAGCAGGAGTGCACCCACTGCCTTCACGTGCGAGTCAGCCTGTAAAAAGCCCACTTGCCCATGTTGTCCTTCTCAATATAATAGGATCATATGTCCTAACAATGAAGAAGAGCACTGAGTTCCTCTGTGCATCATTCATGCTGGCAGTGAGCTATTTGGAAATGGTGCGAATGAGTGGTCAATTATTAGTTTAATCATCTGGGAATCTGTTCAAGCTAAACTGCACTAAGCCACTCTTTAATTGAAATAATGGGCTTGCACTGGTTTAAGTTCAACTGGTTCAATCTGTCATGTAGAGAAGTCCTTCCAGAGGTGAGCTTAAATCCACCTAGGCCAGTTTTAAACTGCCATGAGATTGTCCACACACAAAGCTGCTCTGGTTTAGCATCACACCTGTAGGCCATGTCTACATTACAAAGTTATGTCGACCTAACTTACATTAGTATATAGCCACCACAGTTATTATATCGCTTGTGTGTGTTCACGCTTGGCTCCTTGTGTCGGCAGTGCACATCCTCACCAGGAGTGCTTGTATTGATTGTAATGTCAGTGTGGGATGGTTTCTGAAAACCAGTGACAGTCGCTGTGAGCAATGCAGTGTCGACACTGACACTGTGTTGGCCTAATTACATGGACCGTGACTCTAGGCCGCCTTGGGAGGTGGTGTTACTAAATCAGCAGAGAGAGGCACGTACGTCGGCAGGAGCCAAATTTAAATGAAGACACTTCCACAGCTAAGTTGATGCAAGGCAGCTTACATCGACCTAACTGTGTAGCTTAGAGCAGGCCTTAGTAAAACCAGTGCAGTATGTGTGTGTAGATAAGGAATAATCCTCAACCCTCTCTTGTTGTTGTACCGTTAGGGTGTGTGTGTGTGTGGGGGGGGACTATGCAATTATCATGGTCATGGGCTATGCAATTATCTGCCTTATTTGATCTTTCCTGCACCATTCCCATCGGTAGCTGTAACACTGATTGCATTCATGTGGTAAAATTGCTAACGCTCAATAATAAACAAGACATGACCCGTCCATATGAGAATATGCCAAGCCAAAAAGTTTCTAAAGGGGTTGTATTGGAGCCGCCCTAAAATCTGCTGCTTTTCTGTCAACAACAACATAAGCCATCCAAAAGCAATTACACAGGCACAGGACTGAAAAACAAAATGTAACAGGAAAAAAACAATTGAGAGTAGAGTATGTTGTAATTCTCCACGAGGGGGAGCTAGAGGTTAGTCAGGCAGATTATGGTAAGAGGATCAAGCTCGGTAATTAAGAGGATGGGGGAGCTCAGCACTGGAACTTTCTTTTTAAGAGCTCCTAACTGGATGTTAGAAGAAGTTGTTTCTGCTTTAATTTCAGGGCCCTGTCTGTGTTCTCACACATTCTCCGTTGTTTGTGTCCATATTTTGTATGTTTCAGACAAACACATACAAAGACAAGAGCTGAGTAGAGAGAAAGGTTGATAGGGTAGTTACTGGACTAGGAATCTGGAGATCTGGTTTCAATGTCTGGCTTTGTCATAGACTCTCCGTGCAATCCTGGGCAAGTCACTTAGTTTCTTTGTGCCTCAGTTCCCCATCTGTAAAACAGGGCTAATATATCCTTTCTCCCACTCTGTCTGTCCTGTCTCTTTACACTGTACGTTCTTCAGGGCAGGCATGGTCTCTTATTGTCTGTTTTGTACAGTACCTAGCACAAAGGGGCTCTGATCTTGGTTGGAATCACTAGGCACTATTATAATGCGAGTAATAAGAGCAGGCAGGGGAAGTTGCATGCATATAATGTGCCCATTGCTCTCCCCCGACCCCCAGAGCTCCCCATCAAACTCTGGACTGGAGCCACAATGTTATGGACAGAGTAAACTGGCCGCACACGTTTAGGCAGATTGTTGTTGAGATGGTGTACTTTTGTGTCCCCCCCTCCCTCCCGGCTCCCTGTTCCACTTCAGCCAATGAACATCCAGCCACTTCCCCATTCTGCATGTGCACACATACACACAGCATCCCAGCTGACAACAGCTCAAACTAGTGATGGACAAACCTTAAAAGCTTCCTTTTGGATAACCACCTAGAAATGAGGATGGTTATCCAACACGTTTAGGTCTATTAATCGTTGTGAAATCTCTCAGGAGCTAGGCTTTCCAACAATGTTTCAGTGCTGTAGCTTCCAGACGATGCTAGGCAGCAGAGAGGCATGAAAATAATAAAAACCAAGTCAAGTGGTAATGAGAGCTGGGCCCAATCCAGAACAGTGGATTCCAACCCCACTGAACTTTGGGAGCTTCAGTTCTGAATCTGAACAACTTCACGACTCGGCCACAAGTAGCCAAACTTTGCTGAGTGCTTCCAAAGGTTGGGTTTGAATTTCAGACAAAGGTTCAGCTCAATTCTCATTTTATCCAATCAGACTCGCCCATCCCTTGTTTAAGCCCCAATTTTCAGCAGCCAAAGCTGCTCCTGCAGTGGTCTGGGCTACCTATAGCTGCCCAGTATCAACCAGTTCACTCACTCTGTCACTTCTCTTTTAGTCTTATTTCTCCTTCACTCCCTCCTCTCTCCTTGTGCAGTTACCAGAAATCCAATTCCACAAGCATTTCACACCTCTTGCCAAGCTAAACTTCCTATCAACATTCTAATTGGATTTCATTTGAGTGACAGGTTTCAGAGTAGCAGCCGTGTTAGTCTGTATCCGCAAAAAGAACAGGAGTACTTGTGGCACCTTAGAGACTAACAAATTTATTAGAGCATAAGCTTTCGTGGGCTACAATTACGAGTGAGTGGCTGTCAGCACTGGGGCAGTCCCTCTGGGTCTTGCTCCGGCTGCTTGGATCACTCCAAGCGGACTGGCATCAAATTCTCTCCTTTATTCCCCACAGCTCTCTCTCCAGCCAGCGTCTGTTTGCATAGCCAGCAGACGCCAGCTTGTCGTTTGTATGCGCATATCCAATAGCTAATTGTGCAGTGCCCCTGCTGGCCCAGTGTTATTGCCCTTGCTTATTTTCAGTGGTAGCGGGCAGGAGAAAGAGGCAGCAGAGAAATAATTGAAATAAATGAAGCTGGATGATGCCTCATTTTGGCACATTGCTTATACGTTAAGATGTAATGTTCAGCCTGAAATTTAAATCTGTTTCACAAACTATGATAGTCTCCATTTCTAGGGGAGAGAGAAGTGAGAGCAAAGAACATGAACAAGGGAATATTCTTTCTTCCTTGCTGGGTTATTGCCATTCCTGACTTGTCAAAAGTTTAACCCTCTATTGGATCTTCCTAGTTCTGGTTTTGCCATTGCTGAGTATTACCTGGAAATAATCCACTGAGAGAGGCTGACCAGAGTGGCTTTGCCTATGGGTTTAAAACCTTCCAAAATGCACGTGCACGTACTCACATATTTTTTGCTCCCTTGGGATTGCAAAGATGGTGGAAGGGAAAGAGTTATTCCCTGCTGTCGGCAATAGCAGAACTAGATAGGTTCAACAGATTCTACAGCTTGAGCAGACGTACCCGGGCTAGCTCTGATCCAGCGAGCACGCTAAAAATGAAGTGTAGGTGCCGTGGTGTGAATGCCACACTAGTACAATCCCATTTGAAATCCTACGTACATACGTAGGTAGCTTGCTTGTCCCAATGCTTGCACCGAAGTGGCTACATTGCTATTTTTAGCACAGTAGCTCAATCCGAAATAGTGCAGGTGTGTCTACTCAAACTGGAATTTACACCTCTATAGTACACATGCCCACAGGCCATGCATTCGTCTTCCCAAAGGATCTCAGTCAACATAAACAGCTCAGTATGTGAGTTTGTTTTTACAGGCTTCTTCCCAACCCTGCTTTTCATGAGACTACTTATGGAGCCAAAACCAATACTTTGTATTTCTGTAACACCCCTAAGATGGAGGCAGGTGTTATAATGCCCATTTTACAGATGAGGAAACTAAAACCCAGGGAGGGAAAGCGACTTGCCCAAGGCTACATGCAACTAAGAATAGAATCCAAATCTTCTGACTAGAAGACAAATGAAAAGACCCCCAAATTTATTATTTTTAAAATTTTCATTAAATTTAAGCCAAACTCATGATGTGGGGAGTCTGACTTCTTTGAAGAATAAAGGTCAGTGCTTAAAGCACCAGACTGAGAACCGGGAGATTTGAGTCCCGCTTCTGGCTTTGACCCTAATTTGGTTGGTAACACTGGAACTGTAACTCTAATCTTCAAATTTAACCTGACTAACACGGCTGCTACTCTGAAACCTGTCATGTACAAGTGTGCATTCAAAAAGGCAGGCTCAGCAGTATGTCTAATTTGAACTGGCATTACAACTGCAAGTGCAAAATGAGTAATTGTATGTGCAAATGACCAGTTGCACATCTATAGTGAGATGGAGTGGCCTCCCACTGAGCCATAGGGGGAGGAGCCACTCTCAGATACCTGGTGGTCAGAGCCAGGCCAGGCCCGCCCCTCCCACCAGAAGCTAAGGGGTGGGATGGGAAGTATAAAAGGCAGGGCAATTAGCTCAGTTGAGCCTCATCCAAGGAAGGAAGCAGATGTCTCCAGCCTGCTGCAGAACTGAACCTGTGCTGTGCTACATCCAGCCCCTAGAAGAGACTGACCCAGCTGAAGAACTGCTGGGACTGCTGCTTGCTGTATACCCCAAGGAGACAGAGGACCACTGGACTATGGAACCCCTCATCCAGACCATGGTAGGAAGTAGTCCAGGGAAACCAGACGTTGGTCTGGTTTTGCTGTGAGAACCTGAGGCAGTGTGTTGTGGTAGGATCTCCACTGACCCAGTGGTTGGAACTCTCTGCCACTCTTATGGCCCTGGGCTGGGACTCAGTGGAGTAGGGTGGGCCCGGGTCCCCCTACCCACTGCTGCCAACCCGACCCCTGGGGTGGTAGCCTCCCCTACCTTAGGCAAGAGGCCTGTGTTTGTCTGCCATCTGCCTGAGCTAAGGCGACAGGGGATAGACTGCTTGGTTGCTTGCCCCTGCCTGAGGGCCTGTGCCCCTTAAGTGACTCGTTAAGTTACCCCTTAAGTGTTTGTTTGCCCTGCCCTGCCTGAGTCCCCTAACACTGTTTGTTTGTTCTGCCCTGGCCTAAGGCCTGAGGGGCCCAGACCATGTTATTGCTCGGCCCTGCCATGCCACCTGGGCTGCAGACCCTTCTGCTCAATTTGCTAATTCCCTGCTCGTGGGCAGCACCGCAGTGACATAGTGAGGCACAGTAGCCTGCCACTGAGCCAGAGGGGGAGGGACAACTGCTAACCCACTACAATATCTAACTGGTAACTTGCACACACAGTTTGTGCACAAAATTATGGTAACTGTATGTACATTAGGAGTGTAATTGTACAACATAAGATTCTGCATACCTAATTTGGAAAATCAGGCTCTTAATCAGTCCATGCTTCATTGTTCCAATCTATAAAATAGGTATAATAATACTTAGGTGTGGTACCTTGTAGAAGTGTTTTGAGATCAGGTTTGTAAAGCACTTTGGCATTTGCAGATAGAAGGTGCTCTAGAAAGGCAAGTACTGTTATTTTCAAAAAGGTGGGTCTTTGTTTCCTCACTGCTTCATACTTACGATGGCTGGTCCCAATTTCCTTTGGGGCTTAGTTAATGGCAATCCAGCTGGATCAGTCTTGCCATCTCCAGGATCCAATCAGTAAGCCCAGCCTTTTACAGTTCGGGGAATGAGTTACCAGGTTCAGGCACCAAACTGGGTTTGTTTGATTACCTGTTGGTTGTACAGGAGGTCACAGAGGCTATTCAAGCAATATCAGAACAGGAATGCTATCCACTGCAAATTTTACTCATAGAAAAATACTGTAACGTGTGCCTCCATGCCATTAATACCTGACTGACCACTTCATGGGGGCAGAATAAGCAAAGCATGGGCCCTCGCTTAGACATGAACCACAGACTTGGTGTCAGTAACCGAGGTAGGTACTGTACTGGACCCTGCTGCAGGGTACTGCTGTGAATGTCCCGGTACCCCAGTCCCCTCTGGATGCCTGGTAGCACACTCTGAGTACCACAGACTTGGAAGCAAGCGCTGTCGGCGCTCTGAGCACTAGGGCCTAGATCCACAAAGTTACTTAGGTACCTTGCTCCCAATAAAATCAATTAGGGAGTTAGGTGTCTAAATGCCTTTGAGGATCAGGGCATAGGGTCCTAAGGCTCCAGGCCTTTGCGGGTTCCCATAAACTCTCTCATGCTGTGCGGAACTGAGGATTTCTTTAGCTGGGCTGCCAGAAACCAAAAGGTGCAAATCCCTTAGGCTTGATGACTTAACTACTTTGATTTTCATTGTTACTGTAACAGTAACAGTACTCTAATCCAGCCCTTATGGGCAGTATAATACAGCCAGGGTCTAAGGATAAGAGTCTCATAACCCTTCCATAGTGGCTGGCCTACCTGCAGGCTGCCATCCTGTATCCACCTGCTGTAGGTCCTGTGGGTCCCCAGCAACCAATAGGGTGTGTCTGCCAAGCTCTCAGCCTTCCAGCTCCAGCACTCAGGCCATTTGCTGCCCACAACCAGCGCCCAAGCTGCTGACTTGGGCTACTGCTCTTACTCCCATGTGGCCGTCAGCTGCCTCCAGACACGGTGCCCTCTGACCTCAGGATATTACTTTGTGTTCCTGTGCTCTGGGGATTATGGAGCCCTCTATTGGTTGGATGTTGAACTGGGTGACACAGTCTCCGCCGCTGGTTAGAGCCTTTCCCTCCAGCTCAGCCAGGGCGGAAGGAAGGTGCCTCGTAATGAGCCAGCAAATTCACTACAGAATTATCCATCACCGAGACACAGTGAAAAGCTGTATGTTTTCCTATGGTGTGTGAGCTTTCAGGCAGTGCCCTTAGCCAAGCCTATGTTGGGAACTGTGCCAGGTTCTGTCTAATGCCAATACTGGGCTGACATTTTAGCCTCCACCCTAATGGAAACCACAGCGGATCCATCTAACTCCCAAAGCCATTAATTAGAGCTTAATGACCTCTCTCCAAGCAAAGGCCTCGGAAATGAGCTTCAGAGAATTTCCTACTAGCAATGTGCACTGTGCACCAGCCTGTCCTGCTTTGGCTCCGACTCTAACTGTGTATTCTAAAGCCTGTCTGTCTGTTTACAAAGTCTGCCCTGGATGTGTCCTCTTCTTACTGCAACCTAAAGCCATACAATCTGCCCTCTGTAGAAAGATAACATCTTATACCAATAAAGGCATCTCACATTCAGGAAGTGAAGGATTTAAACCTTGTTAACAGCCCCTGGGCTCTTGAGGAATAAAACTCCATTTACATCCAAAACTCCTCTGGGCATTAAACCTATTTACAGTGCCAGTCCCTTGCCGCATTGAACTGGGGGCAATTTCTGCCATAGCCGAGCTTTGCAGAAAAGCTGGTTGAAAAAGGGACCCATTTTTTGTGAAACCTAGTTAATAAAATGTCCCTTTTTTGGTTTAAAAATGTTGAATTTTGACATTTTTCAGCCAGCTCAGCTTTTGCACTTTTCACATTTCCTGTGCTCACAACAGACGTAGATTGAGAGGCCTCCACCAGGCATCATGGGCAGCTGCCAGCTTTCGCTCGTCTTTGATTGTGTCCATTTTCCCTTTTGGATACAGTTGAAGGGTTGGGGAAAGCCTTTCCAGAAAAGTGTCTGAGGCTTTAACCTTGAACAGTGCAGCTCTTACATGTATTTGTGTGCATCTTTGGTGGAGTATCTATCATACATGTTTGTCATTCACAAAGTGTGTGAGATGGCATTTGTGTGATGAAGGAGAGGGTAGATACATGATGGTGAATGACTCTATATGCCTACATATTTATTTAGAGTGTCTTAGCAAGTGACTGAGTGCATGCAATACCTGGGGACCATAAATGGCTGTGTAATATGGTAGTAGTCAAATGTATTGTATTGGTGATTTGTTTGAAACCAATTGTATACTGTTCTATTTAATAACTTTGTGTGTATGCAGGTCTTTCATGGTTTCTTTGCATTATTGTTTCTATTATTGAGATGCATCATCCCAGACTATGCTTTTCAATCTCATATAACAGGGTGAACTTTATTTAAAGTCCATAGTTAAATATACATTAGAATTAGATATTTATGTGTACGCATGTACAAAAATAAAATACTATGATGTGTGCTCTTGCAAGGATATTTACTCTTAAGTTTCAGTACCTCAGCTTTCATTTTAAGACACTTTGCCTGAAAATAAAGCTAGGATTTTCACAGGAGCCTAATGGACCTGAATTTGAATGGAATGGGTGCCTCACTCCTTTAGACTCCCTTGAAAATCCCAGCATAAACATGTACGGGGAAAGGGACAGAAGAAAAACAGTGAGTTCCCCTTTCATAATATATTTACAATCAGAAGCAAGAGCTAAAGATAAATAAAACTCAGAGTGAGAAAGATAATCAGTGGAGAAGCCATGCTGTGTGTGCACATAAGGAATGGGAAGAGGCTGGATTAGTTTGAGGCAGAATGAGAGCCTTTAACTAGGGATGGAGGAGAGGAGGGCTGGGAGATCTCAGAAAGGGTGTGGAATGATTCCAAATAGGATTACCATCTCCATAATCCTTGAGGAGAGATGCCATATGTACAAACACTGAGTCAAACAAGTGGTGTCCATAGCCGAGCAGTTCGTCGTGTGTGATACTAAAAGTTCTCCTTGCTTTTGGACATACTCACAAGTGGGTGTCTCAGTGGAGCTGTCATCTTTGCCTCTCTCACCCATTTCTTTTTCTTTTAAATTAATTAACCTCCCACTTTTGAGTCTTAGACCCCATAAATTTACCAGAGTGACTCACAGAATTAAATTCCCTCAGCACTTTAAGAAAAAGAAAATAGCATCCACAGCTCTGAGGCAAAAGGCTAATCGGACATGACTTCATGGTGAGTTTGACAGTACATTCTGATCATCTTTCTCCAGTGACAGTCTATCACATGGCTGACCCAGGAAGGAATTTTTAACAGCACTGATTCAATAAAGGCCTTCAGTTTCAGGCTTAGGAGCAGACAAAGAGAAGAGAAATAGTTACAGAAAATGCAACATCCGGAGGGGAGTAGGAAAGTGAGTGCTATAGATGCTTATTTTTCCTCACATGAGCATTACGAATTTACATTAAACCATTTTGATAGCTATGTCTTTTCTTTACAGAAGAACCACTATTTCTTAATTACTTAGGATAGGAGAACTCAAAAGGGTGAATTCTGGAATTAGAACAAAACTGAGCTTTTGACATTTGAGCTGTATTTGCTTCTGGCAATGCATGAGTTCTGATCTGAGATATGTGATATGCAATATTTTATTGTATTCCCCTGTCAGTAGAAGTGTGTCCTGATCACTGGGAAAGCTCCGATTTGAATTTTCTGGCGTGGGCCCAACTTTATCTGGTAGCCTTCGAAGCAGGGGGTGCTTTGCTTGCACAGCACAGGCTTCAATTTACCTAGAAATACAATTTTTAAAATTATATTTCTCTTGGGGGAGGGTTAAATTTTGTTTAAATTAAGCGCAGGAGAAGCAGTTTTGTGAACCACAAAGCTTTAGATTAAAAATATTGAAAGTTTTTTGTGTTTTACACAACACCAGGCCCCTCCGTCCCCTGATTTCCCCACACCCAAAAAATTATATGTGCCATTTTGGAGGCTCCTGCATACAGCCCACTTGATTTTGTGGAGCCCTTTTAAAATGTTTGTTTGACTCTTAAACAAAGCCTCAAGTACCTAATATTCTTCCTTCAACTGCTTGATTGCTGAATCCTGATACCCGAGATATAGGGCAAATCACCTGTAAGGCAATGCCCTCTGGGACTGGGTGCATCACTTTGAAGTGCTGACATTACAATGGAAGATCTACAGAACCTTAGGTATTGCCAGGATGCCCACCACAATAGTACCTAGGCTCTAATCTTGAGGTTGGCACTTCAAAGGAATGTGGCTTACAAAGGGGTTTAAAAAACCTGATTCCTGGCTACCGTGGAAATGGGGAGAGGGATTTTGGGTTGCAGGCATCAAAGCCCTTATCTGTTTTCTCAGTTGCCATCTTCCTTGTTATGCCCCCAAATATAAATTAGAGATCTCAGATAATGTCACCTGCCACAATTGCTAGAAATGGGCCCACGCTAAGCCCCCAGATCAGATCATGCTCAAACTTTGTGGAAATATGGATGCAGATCTGAACATTGTGCACCCTGCCCCGCCTTCCTCCCACACACTTCTTTTTTACAATGAGCCTAATGAAAGTAATGAATCCAAACTCCCCTGGACTGTGTGAAAGTTCTGATATGGCAAATAGTTCAGATCCTTGGGCCATCTCTACTTTTTCCCCCTGTTCCTGGGCAGGTCTGTTCATCCTTTAGTGTATTCCTCTGTGATGGGGTGTAAACCATACACTGGCACTGAAATGGTTAAGGGGAGCTGCAGAGCTTCATTAGGGCACCTGGTTACTGGTGAGTCAGGCCCAATTAAAGATGTGTCCCAGCTGGGTGGTTACTATAAAGCGAGGAAGCTTGGCTGAAAGAGCTGAGTGGGGGAGATTATCTGAGCCTAAGTGAGATCATGCAGGAATCTAACAAAAGTCTATTACAGAAGGAGAATGGATATAAAGAATGGGGGGAGGCAGAGGAAAGTAGAATCAGATGATGGTGATATTGGCCAAAAAAGCAAAGCTGAGGAAGGAAATAAACCAAAAATGCTATAATTTTAAGATTCCCTAGCCAAAGAAATAAGATTAGGTGATGTTAATGCTGTGAAAGTAGCAGATTAGTTTTTTTATATTTTTTTTAAAGCATAGGGATATAGTAAGAGTCAGGAAGTTGTGAGATGGGGATCTTTTAGTTAAATGTAAAAACAAAGAGTAGGCTAATAAACAGCTAAAAATTAAAATGCTAGGGAAAGTTAAAATAAGTTACCAGCTTCCAAAGCATTTGACTGAAATGGGGCATAATATATGGAGTGCTATTAGAACTGAGCAATGATAGAGACAACAAAAAGCATAGGAGAAGATAGTGTTAGTAATTAAGTGACTAATCAATGGGGAGGAGAAAGCAAGCCACCAACAGCAGCGCAGATTATATTTAAGGGATGATCACTAACTAACTAACACTAGGGTTTCAGATCTCTAGTACCAAGCCATATATCCCACCTCCCCTAAGGTGTTAAGTGCTAATGGTAGAAGAGAAATGTTTCTTTAAGGATTTATAATATCTCTAACCCATGTAGGAAATTAGAAAGCTTGGCATTACAAGAAATAGTGAAGAATGCTAAAATATATAGATATATATGGTGACCTAAATTGTCATAATAAATTGTGGTGCAGTAAGACAACTGATAACAGTGGCATATACTTAGGAAAGTTCTTTGAAAACAGTCTAGTGGTTTTAAATAATGGCACCCCAGCTAGATGTAGTGAGGCAGATGGTAGTTTTTCTTGCTTAAACCTGGGAATTATAACAACAGATATTGCAAATAAATGCAACTGGGAAATATATAAGGAAGAAGGAATGGGGAGTGACAATTTTGCTATGCTTATTACTTTTCAAGAGCAAGGGAAGGTTGAAGGTAATGGAAAATTGTCCACATGGAATTTTCAGAAAGCTAACTGGGAGCTCTTTACAAGTAAGTATACTGAATTTGTGAATGCTCATTGGGTGAGTGATGACACAGAGAATTTCAGTGACTGTGTAATAAAGGGTTTACAGCAGCTACAGTAGCCATTTCTAAGATATTGAAATGCCACAGAACTAAAAACTCACTTCCATGATGGAATGAGCCATGCAAAATGGCAACTAAAGAAAGGAACAAAGCCTATAAAAAGGCAAAAAATAAAATACAATGAATAGTAAAGATCTAATGAAGTATAATAAAAGTAAGGCAATAGTACATGGAATTATTTAAAAAAAAAAGACAATCGGAGGAAGAACTGATAAATGAAGATTCCAAGACATCAGAAATATACAGGAAAATTAGAAGAATGAATGGAATTCAGACTGAGTAGTTACAGGCCCAGGTCTTAATGGGACTGACAAAATAGTTAGAAGTTCTGATCATGTGAAAGCAAATGTTGTAGCAGAAACATTCTGAAATGAAACTTTAATGAAAATGAAAGTGCAGTTTTCCACCAGATTAAAAGGCAATTCATTGAAGAGAATCATGAACTATTGTGTAGGTGGGATAAACATAAAGATACCGTACTGAATGAATCATTTGATATATGGGAACTTTAGAAAGCTATTGATCTCAACAAGAATACATCCTTAGGTAAAGATAATATATGCCCCATATCTCTCTCTTAAAGCAGGTTGAGGGTTCTCTTGGAATTATATAATACTATATGGGAAAAAGGAATGATACTAGTAGAGTGGAAATATGCCATAATAATTCCAATATGAAAACCAGGCAAACGATTCACAAAAGTGGATGCCTATAGACCTATAGCCCTTATGTCCTATGTAGATAAAATTATGGAGAGAATGGTGAATGAAAGATTGATTGCCTACTTGAAAGACAATAGTATTGTAGAAAAAGTGCAAAGTGGTTTTAGGAGAGGAAGATGTACCATTCATCACACACTGTTACATTTCAAAGTGAAATACAAAAAAGTCTGAAGGACAAGGGTTTTATGATAACTGTCTTTCTAGCTATTGAAAAGGTATATGAAGTGCTATGGAGGCAAGGCTTGTACAAAGTAAGTGCACTACGGATAAGGGGAAGAATGTATGGGTGGACTAGAGACTTTTTTGAGTAAAAGGACCATGCATATCAGAATTGGGAAAGTTATGTTGACTATATATATTAACATTTCTTTGTGGTGTACCATTTTTATCAGCCTGACCTTATTTAATATTATGATAATTGATCTCCCAAAACAAGTGTCAGGGTAGATGCCACTCTAGATGCAGATGATTGTGTTCTGTGGGTTAGGAGCAGAAATATTGAGGTGGCAGAAAAGAGACTCAAAGCATTACGATAGAACTCTGATTGGGGAAATGCAGGGGTTTGAAGTTCTCCATTGCCAAAGGACTGATTTTTACAAAAAGATTTTTAAAAAAATTACAAGGGAATGTAAACTGTATGTGTATGGAGAGCAAATAAGTATAGTTAAAAGGTTTAAATTCCCAGGAGTCATATTTGATACTAAATTACTTGGAAAGATCATATAGACTATGTTAAAGATAAATCTACAGGAAGCATTAACCTGCTTAAAAGTCTTGCTGGGATGAATTGGGAGGTGGATAAGAAAAGGCTGCTAATGGTCTATAGAGGGGAGGCTAGCTCTGTTGTCAGAGAAGGGATGGAGGAGATGGTTAGGAAAAGGGCATAGACCCAAGTCTGATTTTTTCCATTGCCCTGTGTAGTAGTCGCTTCACACCAGTGCAAAATGAGTGTAAAATGCTGCTGCATCAGAATGGAAACATTTGCACTTTGCATTGGTGTAAATGAGTACACAAGGGGCAGGGCAACAGAGAATTGAGCACAATGTCTCCTTTGGTGATCCAAGGTCATTCTTCTGTCTTCTTCACTCATGGGGACACTCCAGCCCATCCCTCAAATGCCTGGGAGGCTGCCTTTCCAACCTGCTCTGAGACATCCCATGTGAGGCAGCTGGGTACATAGAACGACTCAAGAAAGTCATATGAAACTGCTGGATGTAAGAGGAGATCTCTGTCCATGTGTCTGTGAATGAGACAGCTTTGTATTGTCGGTATGTTAAAATACCCAAGGCCCTCTTTAAAGATGGGCTCAAACCAAACAGTGATGGTGAAACTCCTCACCCAGATCTGACTTTTGCAAACAGTCTCTGTCTCCGTAATGGGTTGAACCCAATACCTTGGATTCAAACTTCCTTGAATCTATGACTGCTCCTGAAGGGGGAACTTTTGCAGTTTGGACTCACCTCTGGTCCTTTCCATTTGTAACAGAAGCGTTAGGACTTGGTTAATGTTTGTAACAGTGTGGTTAGCGTCTCAGTTGTAGAGCAATGGCCAAGGGTGCTCTGCATTACAGACACAGGAACTGATCTGGAGGGGTGCTGAGCATTCAGCACTTCCATCAGGCTAAATCCCAAGGTCTGCACTCATTCCCTCCCCCCAACCCTGACCTCTCACTCAAGCAAATTCCCACTGAATTTGGCCCATCAACTAGAAGGATTTTGGTACCAAGTTGTTATGAACCCAATCTTGAGTCCTTTATTCAGGTTTTACTGAGTCCTAACCACTGACTTCAGTTGGAGGAGGGGGTTGACTGAGTGAGACCCTCAGGAGTTGGCCTGAAATAATTGTGTTATTTCAGTCTTGTGTGAAGAAACCCCTGTCTTGTCAGTGGAATGTTTTGTTTTGCTGTTGGCTATCCTGAGCCCAGTACAGGGAGAGGACTAATTCTTCTCTATGGAGACCAGGGCATGGGGTACCCAGCTGCTTTCATAGACAGCCGAGAATATGGGAATGTTGGCCCTTTCCTATGGCTTCACCCTTACAGAGTCTGAACTAGGAGGATGGTGGATTTTTTTCAATGGGGTGAGAGTGGGAGAAGGGGCTTACCTCTTCTTAGCAAGTCCAGGTGATGGTGGGAGGAAGGGGGAAATGCTGACCTTATTCCACAGTGCACGGGGGCAGGACTCTAACTCTTGGCCTTTCCAATCCCTAGAGCTGAAGAGAGTGTTGGCCATTCACAGGAACACTCCCTAGGGAGCCATCTGTGAAAAATGAAGCAGGTTGTTAATGCCCATTTTATTTGAGGGGAGAGGAGAAAAAAGTACCTAGGGCAGGGGGATGGCATCAGAACGAGTTGAAAGATTCATCCAGTCAGCACTTCTCCATCTCCAGGGACTGCTTTATGCACTTCCATCCAGTGCAGCTGCAACTTCACTTCAGGAAGAAAGAACAAGCCAAGTGATAAAGAGCAGATAGGATCTGACAGCTCTTGTGTCTCAGTCTTCCCTTTGCACTGGGCCACAAGTAGGACAAAACTCTCCTCCATGTCTGTTACGTTTCACACTGAACAGCGCTGCTGGAGCAAATGCAAAGTGTGGGAGCGAAAGAGGAGCTGATGGAACTGTGACCCTCCCAGCTGCCAGAGTGAGTTAGGCTTTCAGCCTTGCTCTGAGGCACATGTGCTGATCCTCCTCCTGAATGGGGCTGGAAGTTCTCCAGAATGGCAGATAAAAGGGAGACTGGACCAGCCACTCCTTAGCGCCTAGAAAAATAAATGACAATTGTGAATCCGCTGACATTTTGGTTCCAGTGAGACTGCCATTAGCAGCCAGGCTTGTGGACTTCATGTCAGCAAACCCCTTTCAGCTGAGGCAGTCCCAGCAGCGCCTCAGCCCCATTCCCAGCTATATCATGTCTTTGTATAAAACTCTAACATGAAGTAGAAGCAATTTCTCCCCACTGCAGGTGACCCAGAGGGAAAAGCAAAACCTTCATTATGCCCAAAGATTGGCATATTCCTAAATCTGCTTTTCCCCCTCTCTTGATTGCCCTTACTGAACATATCACCCAGCTGATGTGCAGCACATCTTGGAAAGACTGAAAAGCTAAGTCACAGGCATGGAAGTGCCTTTTTCAGACCTTGCTTTTTGCCGAGTCCTTGGGTGAGCATGGCCATCCATAGGCAGCTACGTGGTCCTTTTGCTTTCAGCAGTTTCACTGGCCATAGCAGGATGTTGGCAGAGGATTGCTGTACTTTCAGTGGCTCCATAGGCAAAAGTGGGCACCTGTAGGCAAATGGAATCTGTTTCTTATACTCTCAGTGGGTCTGTAGACCATAGTGGGCACCTGTCCCCCATGGTTTCATGTGATCTAGCTAAGGTTTTTATACAGCACTTTTTGTGGTGGTGTCCAGTGTTTGACACTGGTGACTCATCTGTTCTCCATCTGAGTGGCTTCATGGACAATAGTGCCAGATGGCAGCTTTTCCTTGTACTTGCAGCAGGTTCACGGGTGATAATGGGTGACAGAGGACACTCAGTGACATCGGATGCTTGTGTTTTCAGTGAGTTTCAGTGGGCAATACTGGACACCTGGCATCTTCCCTCTGTGTTTTCACCGGATCCAAAGTTGATAGTGGTTGATTCAAAGCAACCGAGAAGTGTTAACCAGGCTTCCAGCAGATCCACTGATGATAGTGGACATCCATGGACAGCTGGTATCTAGTGCCAGTGCTATTTTAACACCCTGCCATGTAAACAGCCCTGAGATGACAGCAACAGTTTTGAGAGCGGCAGGAAATACTTGGCTCTTTCAAATTTTTCTCATGTCCCTTCTGATTACTCAAGGTGACATTGCCCTCTGCCAAGTTGGATGTTCCATGACATGGGACAGCATAGCTCAAGCCCCGGTTAGCACAATGCATTAGAAGGTCTCACGTAAGCACATATGTCCTTTTTTCCCCATGGCTCCTCTCTGACCTCTCACTCTTGTTTTAGATTAATGCTATCAACAGCATTGAAGGTTCTCTGGGGAGGAGCCAATAATGAAGGGCTGTCACTCCAAGTACTTTGTATTCATTGAGTTGTACAGCACAAAAATGGAGTAACTTGCCCCTTGAAGTCAGGTGGTGGGGGAATAAGGAATTTATATGGACACAGTGGCACTGCTGCTTTAGTGTTCCAGCACACTTAGGGTGGCAGTACACATCTGCAGTGCATGCAATTCATGTAGCTGGCAAGAAGCGGGCATGGGTTACAAGGGGAAATGAAGCTATGCTGTAAGCATTCCCACTCCAAAGTGCACTGAGCAATGATTCTAGCAGAACATAAGGTAAGCAGCCTCAGGCAATTTATGCAACTTGAGTGTAGGATCCATATAGCTGGCCTTGCTTGTCATTGATAGTGTGTGCTAGTAGATGTACGATTAAAGAGCTGCATAACAGCCACTTGCTATGCATCACTGTGGAGTTGGTTTCTGTGAAGAGCTAAGCACTATTTTGGGTACATGAAAATATTTAATTATAGGCTGTGCTATTGCATAGTGGCACTTGCAGACTTTACGTCAAGACTGACTCTGTTTCTAATGATATCCTGTTGCTCAACAGAAGGTATGGGATTGAGGCAGAAATTATTGGGTGAGGTTCTCTGGCCTGTATTATCCAGGAGGTCAGACTAGATGATCACAGAAGTTTCCTTCTGGCCTTAAAATCTATGAATTACCAAATTACTTGAGGTCCTTAAAACGGAACACTGAAACACAAGAGTGAGGTACGTGAATGATGAGTTTTACAATGCCTGCCTGCCTGCTGTCTGACTGTTACACAGCACTGAATAAACCCCTATAATTGTATCTCCTAAGCACTGAGTTGAGTGTGAAACTTGGGATGGATTTTCAGAGGGCAGTCTTTGCTTTGATTGTTCCAAAGTCTTCCTCAGAAATCTTGAGGAGGATGTCCCTGGGGTATCATATGCACCTCAATTTTGTGTGTCTCTGGGCGCTGCATGGGTTTTTAGTGTGCAAGCGGACAGTCAGGGTCAGGATATGGTAGCTGTGAATTCTCCCCCATTGTGTATCTCAAATGGACACTAGAGCTCACCAGGCCATGTAGTGCTTAGGGGCTCCAACTAAGGTTGAAATCCCATTGTGCTAGGCACTGTACAAACAATGAGAAACCGTTCCTGCCAGAATGAGAAAAGGGGATCATGGCATAGGAAGGCTGACAGACTGAGAGGAAGGGGATGGGACAGAATGGGAGCAAGCAGAGAAGGAAGAAATATCCAGAGGAAAACTCTAAAAACCATTGGAGGCTGGTGAGATCTGAGGCTGCAGGTCCCTGCTTCAGTAGCTTTTCTCCACTGCTGGTGGCTCAATTTCTGGCTGGCTCCTCTAAGCTGTTCCTTGTATTCTTGAGCTTACTTAACTAGGGGGACAGTTGGGAGTCACATGGATCCTGGTGCCCCAGACTGGGGCTGTTTCTCCTGTGCACTTCTGGATCAGAGGGATGTTGGTGACAGGGGGGGTAACCCTATCTGGAGCTGTTGTATTAATCTAGATTAAATATTTGGGCCCAGAGAGGCAAAGATTTTAACATGACTCTGTCATTCTCCAACATTAAAGAGTGTTAAACAACAGCCAGGGTTTGATACACAGAGACTTCAGCCTGCTTAGCACCAGGCAAATACACCATTAAACAGCCTTTCAACGTTTGTTTGTTTGTTTGTTTGTTTTTGTTTTGCTTTTTAAAGATACGGAAAAGAAAGAAAAGCGTCTAAAATGTAAAGGATTGAGTAAGGCTTTCATTTTAATATCATCTCTTTCTCCCATTAGCTGGAGAGAATTTTTGCAAGGAAAAACCACCTTGTTTGATAGTCTTAGAGTTGGTCTTAAAGATGGTAATAACCCTCTCTTTTGAAGAAAAGAGAAGTTAAGATGGGCTGGAGTTTTGTTGCTGCTGTTGCTAAAGTTCAATCCTGTTGTCTACAAACAAGACAAATGTGCAAATGGGGAGAGAGAAGAATTTAAAAACTAGAAAATGCAGCTTAAAATAAATATATGGAGATATACCTCTCAGAACTGAAAGGTCATCAAAGTCCAGCCCCCTGCCTTCACTAGCAGGACCAAGTACTGATTTTGCCCCAGATCCCTAAGTGGCCCCCCTCAAGGACTGACGTCACAACCCTAGGTTTAGCAGGCCAATGCTCAAACCACTGAGCTACCCCTCCACCTTCTAGGTGTTGACTCTAATTTGCTATCTCATTGCTGGAAAACCATAGGCCTAGCCTATGGTCTTATCAGGCACTCTGAGACCTGGCAAACTTGTATCAGCATCAGGCTGTTTAGAGTCTTGCTTTTAGTGACCTCTTAGCAGTCTTGGCCAGTTAAGCTGGACTCTTATTAGAGAGAAGGAAGAAGGGGAGATAGGAAAGACAAGAACACATTGGGTGAGGGAAAGGTGGCAGATAGTCTCACATCCCAGGTGGTGTCTGGGATTTAGCCAGAGCTGATGGAGGTGACAGTGTCATCTGGGTCCCTCTCTTTGGCCCGGTCTTGTCAGGACATCTCTCAGGATTAGAACAAAGAAGGTCTGGGGTCCCAGGAGGAGATGGATGTGGCAGCCATGTAGTCAAATTTTCTCCCCAAAGTCTGTCTTTAAGGACACCAAAAGGGAGTGATGGGTGGAACAGCCCATCCCCTCACTATTTTGTCCACCAATTAGGCCATATATACAACGTACCAATTTTGGTTTATGAATTTTCACTCCTCAACTCCTCTTGTTTACCAGGCAGGATCTGACCACAGTGCTTGAGTTACATCATTACACCTTTTTGTTTTGGAGTAATCCAGCCGGTTTCCCTTTTGTACCTTTCCCCATCACAATTTGTTATTCTAGGTTATTGTGACATCTTATGAATTTTCACTTATGTTCTACAGGTGAGCTCACAATTAAGATAAATTTGTAGGGCCCGCTTATCACAACAGATCTCAACTATTCTTTCCCCTGTGGTATGGCTATACCTGCTTCAACATGCAGGGCCGGCTCTGGCTTTTTTGCCACCCCAGGCAAAAAAGCCTCCGCGCCCCCCCCCGCCCCCGGGGGGAGGGCGCCGGAGGGGAGGGCGGCCGGAGCCCTGGGAGGAGGGCAGCGAGCCCCGGCGGGGGCTCGGCTCTCCCCCTGGCGGCCAGAGCGCCGGGGGCAGGGCGGCGAGCCCCGGCGGGAGCTCGGCTCTCCCCCTGGCGGCCAGAGCGCCGGGGGCAGGGCGGCGAGCCCCGGCGGGGGCTCGGCTCTCCCCCCGGCGGCCGGGGGGAGGGCGCAGGGGAGGGAGGGCGGCCAGAGCGCTGGGGGGAGGGCGGCGAGCCCGGCTGTGGCCCCGCTCTCCCCGGCGGCCGGAGCACCGCGCCGCCCCCCTCCAGGTGCCGCCCCAAGCACCAGCTTGGTTGCCTGGTGCCTGGAGCCGGCCCTGTCAACATGGAATTTGCCTCTTACTGTAGTCGAGTGGTTCTTAAATTGGATCACGTGTGGGAGGCAGGAGAGAGGGGGAGGTAACAGAGCACTTGCTAGGGTACACCAAGAGGTAGCTGGTCTGCTGGCTCCTCAGTGTGTCTATTCACTATGTGACGTTAAATAGAACTTGTACACTAAACGTCTTAATATTACATTTCCCTGGAAGCCAGTGCTTTGGTTGCTCCAGAAATATGATTGATTGTTCTTAGGATGGAAGGTGGCCTATGCAATGGAAGAGGGGGAGGGTTGGCCAGGACACTAGATTGTCCAGGAAACACTCATTGATTTTAAAATGTGGTCTATGCTCTGAAAAGATTTGGGAGACCCTACCCTAACAGCTGTGTTTCAGGCTAAGATATTCCATTTCTCTCTCTGTTTTTCATGCCTGATTCTCTTCTTACTCTCAGAAGTGTAAATCAGAAGTCACTCCACTAATGTAAAATGGATATGAGGGGGAAGTCAAGACCACTGGGTTTTTTTTAAACATAGCCAAAAACAAGTAAGCTGCCAAAGCCAATTGGCGATTGTTGAATATGAGGTTCCAGAAGGTATTAATCACCCTGTTTGTCTGCTCAATTTTCAGCACCACATCCTTGATTTTTAGTCCTGTTTACCTTTAGCCTTGACTTTGACTTTGTGGAGCAAGTAAAACAGGTGGAGAGTTGCTAGGAAAAGGTGTTTCTTCTTTTAATGAATCTTTTAGGATGCTTCCAGCACGCTGCTGCTTGGTTTAGCCCCGTCCTATGAATTTTTTCTTCTCATTCCCCAGTAGGTCCATTTGGGTCAGCTCACCCTACCAGGCTCCCTGATATCCAGTAGTTAAAGTGGGTTAAAAGAGGAGGAGCTCTCATCGTTCCAGTCGAGGAGGAGGGGGAACTGTGCAGATGTCAAGGGCCTAATCAGCGGAATTGGCAGTACGTTGGAGAGTGGTCACTGAAAAATTACGTATTTGGACCCAGAGTTAGTGGGAAAGATTCAGTGCAAAACAAAGATGTATCAGTTACTGTGGTGTTGTCCTATGAGGATCAGCCACCATATAACTGCCCACTGTGCACAATGTTTTTTGTCTGGCAGTAAAATTCCCCATATCATCATGGCTGTAGTAGTGTGACCACTCCAAGATCCCCAGAATCCTGGACATTACAGTACTTCTGGAAAGAGTTTGGGGGGCACCAGGCAACCAAGCTGGTGCTTGGGGCGGCACCTGGAGGGGGGCGGCGCGGCGCTCCGGCCGCCGGGGAGAGCGGGGCCACAGCCGGGCTCGCCGCCCTCCCCCCAGCGCTCTGGCCACCCTCCCCCCGCCTGCGCTCTGGCCGCCGGGGGGAGAGCCGAGCCCCCGCCGGGGCTCGCCGCCCTGCCCCCGGCACTCTGGCTGCCGGGGGAGGGAGAGCCGAGCCCCCGCTGGGGCTCGCCGCCCTCCTCCCAGGGCTCCGGCCGCCCTCCCCTCCGGCGCCCTCCCCCCGGCCGCTGGGGGGGAGAGCGGAGCCCCCGCCGGGGCTCGCCGCCCTTGCCCCGGGGCTCCGGCCGCCCTCCCCCCCGGCGCCCTCCCCCCGGCCGCCGGGGGAGGAGCGGAGCCCATGCGGGGGGCGGAGGGGGGGCGGCCGGAGGCTTTTTTGCCTGGGGCGGCAAAAAAGCCAGAGCCGGCCCTGGCTCCCATTGGCCAGGAACGGTGAACCGCGGTCACTAGGAGCTGCAGGGGGCCATGCCTGTGGACAGTCAACGTAAACAAAATGTCTTGCGGCCCACCAGCGGATTACCCCGATGGGCCGTGTGCCAAAGGTTGCCGATCCCATTAATGCAGTTAATCCACAGGGCCTCTGTGTGTGGTGTTTTCATAGCTTGATTCGTGTGTGTGTGTGTGTGTGTGGTGTGTGTGTTACTGTGGCTAATCTATGTTTGTGCAGGTGGGTTTTTGTGCCCATTGGACCGGAGTCCAGTCTTGGTCCATGGGTGTTAGAGCTAGTCAAAAACCAGAATTTTCTTTCCACGATAAATTTTGAAATTTCCTTTCATCCTGAAGTGGAACAAAAAGTTGAAATCTTGCTGTTTCCTGCAAAACAAATTCCAAAGCAAAATTGTTTTGGAATTGTCAAAACAGCCTTACCAAAACATTGTTTCAATAAAGGTCAAAACACTTAATTTTGACGTTAATATAAATGTTGAAATTGAAGTTGAAACAAAGCCCTCTGACATTGTTGAAAAGAAGTGCTTTGATCACTGAAAACTTCAATGAAATTGATATATTCTTGCAAAACGGTCCGTTTGTCAAATTAGCGTTTTCCAGTTAAAAGCTCTTCCCTCGGAAAACTTTTAATAACCTCTAGTGTTTCTAAACGCACATAGCTATCATTAATGATTTTCTGTGTGCCTCACTCCGTGTATCTGGTTTTCCGTATGTGTGAGGATCTGTGTATGCACAGAGTTTTAGTGCATGTCTGTGTGGGTGACACAGACACTTCTTATGAAGGGCTCAGTCTCTTCTTCCTTTTTCACTGCTATTGGTACTCCGTACTGCACTACTGTGGTCCAGTCTCCATCCAGACCCCGCTGATGCTGTGGCTGCACAGCAGATGTATGTACAGCCATTTTTTTGGTGATGCTTCTGTTCTAGCATGACTGCAACCTGCTCTTCCAATAATTCCGTGGTTTTTTTTTTTTTTTTTTTAAGATCCTTCCATATTAGCATGGTCCTCCATGTGCTTCCCAGACACTGTGGGGTTCTCCTTTTCATGACAGACATTACAGGTGACTTATGTTCTGTAACAAAATGGCTTCAGCTATTAGACGGTATGCTGCTCTCATGACCTGCACCACTCCAGCTGCTGCCATCTCCTCTTATTTCATACTCCAAACTCCCATTCTCACATCTATTGGCTTTACTGCTTCCTTCATCTGTCTCTCTCACTCATTGTTATACTATCCCCTACTCTGAGAAGACTATTCCTTTTCCTGTCCACCATCTGCCCCCTTGTTCTCCTCCTCATGATCCCTCCTTTAAAACCTACTTCCAAAAATGTCTTTCACCTTGTTATCCTCATTGATGATCTCTCCACACCCTCACTTCCCTGGATTGTTTTAGGTTTTGTCTTGGGTTTGCTCTCAAGCTAGTTAGGACAGGGACCACGTCTATCTCTGTAAATTGATGGCACTGTATACAAGATTTTAATCATCATCATTCAAAATCCATAGATTCAATTCTAGGAGAGAGGGGAAAAAATGGACCAAGGCAGCAGGAGTGGAGGGTGTTGTCTTGTTTCTGAGGTGTGTCTGCAGATGGTGGGTGTTTGTAAGGGAGCATTAATTAGTACCCCCTTACACTTAGCTAGATTTCCCTAGTCTTACAATCGCAGTAAGGTGCGCAAGGGAGGCTAAGTTGATATGATTTACATGCTGAGGAGCTCTGGAGGCTTCTGTAATATGTATCTTGTTACATCTTCTAGTTTATCATGTAGTTGACTCCAGCCAAGACTCCTTATGTATCTATAGAGAGGGGGCTATGTAAGTTTAGGGGGAATCTAACTGTAGTGTAAGGGACTGCAACTTTTGTACCACCGTTCACATCACCTCTGAATTTGGTTCCTCATATCCAAGGTACTCCACAGCTTTGATAAGAGGTTTGCATGGGCGTTTATGTCCAAAAGCCATTTGTTAGCACAAACTTGTTTAACAATAGAACCAGGCATAACATTCTGGGTATCAGAGTTGTGTGAGTATGGGGGGGAGGGGGAAAGGTTTCGTGCTGTCCTGCCAATAAGCCTTAGCTTTATTTTGGAGGGACCATTTCTATGGATGAAAGGCTCATTCTGGCTCCATCCTATTCACATTTGGCTGCTGCTGTCACCTCCCAGTTTTTGTGATGTGGACACTTGTGTACTCGGAACTGGGCTGAGATGCCCAAACTTATTTCACATAGGCCACAGAATAGCTGCAGATGGAAATGACTTTTGGCTGTTACTGGACTGTGCTGGATTGAAATCAATAACAGGGAAGTGAGAGGGTTTGTAGCCCTTGAGCAGTCCCCAAGCCATCCATTTGTCTAATGTGGTATATTCTGGTCCCTGTGCTCTGTGAGCATCACGGAGCGAGAAGTACTGAACGTGACACTGGAACTGATAGGAGGTGCAGCATGAGGGGGTCTGGAAAGTACTGTGGCATTTGCAGACCTGTTATTGTGACCTAATCCCATGGCAACATGAGTCATTTTAAAGGACACATCAGTTGGAATTAAGCCCCCACCATCTGGTCTGCCCTATCATTACACCTGCCAAATAAAGGAGCATGACTCAAAATGGTACCATTGAAATTCCATATACAGCAAATGACTGAAATGCCATTGTTGGTTTGTCCTTCCAAGCACAGTGCGTTCACCTCCTGTACAGACATTCGTGGAGGCAGGAGAGACACTGTTATGAATGCCCTGATCGAGCGATTTTCTTTCCTGACAAAATAATAATTCCCTTTCTGAGTCTTTTGATGCCACTGGAGAGAGAAACTGAACCGCATGGGGCTTCAAAGTGTTAAAACCATGTTGAATGACTTGAGATTCCAAGAGCCACAGCTTCTCTTCATTGAATCAGAGTCTTTTCTGCTTCATTAAATCTCTCACCTCAACGGCGGCTGCAGCAGCAAACCTGAAGCAAAACTGATTAATTATGCATCACTGCTGTATTTGGGGGCTTTAAAATTGGAGTTAATATAACTGGGTGCTCAAGCAGGTTAGAGTAGTTAACGCTGCGCTAACAGACATGGGGTTCAGGAGGTGAGGGTGGAGCCAGGCTGGGGGATTTGAGCAGGGAAAGAAATGGAAAATTAACAAGCAGAATTCTACAGAGCTTTTGCATGGTGGCTCTCTGTATACTGATGAGCCTTTTTTTTAAAAGAAGCTACCTCCTGCATTAGAAGCGGGAGCAGGAGCTTTGATCATGGGAAGAGGTGGAGGAGAACTGTGCACTGTTAATGCATCTCAACTCACTTTATCTCAAATAATAAGGGCTCCCACTGTGAAAAGAATTGTGGGGCTCAGTCTGGTTTGTAGTTGACAGGTGTCTAGACAGCCATTATCCTAAACTGCTTCTAATTGATACTCAAGTTGCTAATCTCACCACAGAGGCCAAGGACTAAATGGGCCTTAAAAACTGAACTTCTCTCTTGCCCTCAGAAGCGTTTTCTCTGTACGGGGACTGAGGCCCTTGGCAGGACAGTGAGGGGGAAGCTTGCACTGCTGCTGCCTGTTGCTGTGTGTGCGTAGCGGCTAAAGAGAGGCCTTCATTCCTCAGGGCTGTCAAGCTGGCACTTAAAGCACTAAGCTCATGTATAATATGAAAGTGTTTATAGACAAGAGTTGTTGGGGGTGAGAATGGGGACCTTTAAGATAGGAATTGCATAACCAGATCTCCTCTAAAAGGTGTTACTCAGGGTGGTAACTTGGTTAAAAAGAATGTAGTTTGCTCAAGAAAGCAAAAATCCACTGCTTCTGTCAGTTCTAGAGGTTCTAAGAAGACTCCAGAGAGAGAGCTTCTTCAGGCATGTGCTGCAGAATGAATCCAGCTACTCTCAAAATTCAGCATGTTCATCTCACCAATGACTTGACTGCTGAGTCCCAGGTTACTCGAAGGAGCCTTTAATACTCAGTCAGAAGGTAAAGAATTAGAAGCTTTTGATTACACCTAGCTTAGACTGTAGGCTACATGGAACTAACTAGAACTACTGTCCCACCTTGCATGGGATCTGACTGAGGTTAGTTTCCTCAGGGGAAGTCTCTACGCCTGTTTTTTCAGTGGTCAGGAACAATGCGAGGATCTTTTCAAGACATTGCAACTTGGAAGCCGACATTCCCAGTTTTGAAGACTGTCCTCCTTAAACTGGGCTAAATACAAGTAGCACCAACCAGGAACAAGATGGATGTTTGGTAGGGCTTTTTTATCTATTCAATACTAAAAATTGCCCATCCAAGGGATTCATGCATTGAATTTTGCTGGAGCCCTTTGGCTTCACCTAATTTTCCTAAAATGGAAGAGATTTCATGCACCTTCTTAATAAGAATTGCAGGCTGTGAAAAGTACAAGTCCCAGAGTGCAGTTCTCTAGGGGGATCCAAGAGCCAGGTTGAGCATGCATACTGGGGTGCATACTTGGAGTCTCTGTGGTGACTCTTTTGTATTTGAGAGAAATGTGGTGGCAGGCTGGGTTATAGAATTCCCTGGCCTACATGATGCTCACAGACATCACTTTGGCCTCCCTAACTTAATGTAACCTAGATTCCCCAATGTATTGTAAATGGTTGTGTGTCCTAGCGAAAATCTTCTTCAGGATTACTGATTGGTCTAAACTAAGCAATAGTTTCTCTAAATCAGGTTGTTTTACTTACTGGCCTCGTGCTAGATGACTGTGCTGTGAGAAACTTAAAGAAACATAGAGATGATCATGAAATATGGCGTTTAAAAATGTATATGTAAGAACCAAACTACATTTCCCTTCTCCCTCAGGACAGATTTGGGATTATATAACATACTAGACAAAGTACTTTCAAGGTCATTCAACTATCTTTGTATTTTCTTTTACTGTAGTGTATGTTTGCACTTGGTATGTATCAAAAGGCAAGAGAAAAATATTGAAGTTTGTGAGAGCATTAGCATACAATGGCATGGAATTTTGGAGCTAAATTCTGCAACTTTGGGGCCCAATCCCACAATTTTTTACTCCCATAAGTAATTCTTACACAAGTTGTATAATTAACTTCAGTGGAACAATTCACATTAGTAAAGGTCGCAGGAGTGGGCATTTACTTTGTAGAATCTTTACTATCCGCTCACCCCTAAATACATAGTAATATCATATGGTTAGTGTTAGATAATAATAAAAAGGAGAGACCAATTGAGCATGGGAAAGGGGAGAGAAGAGGTTGTCAGCTGTGACTTGCAGTGAGATGGAGAAGCAGTGAAGCAGAAATGTACAGGAATTCTATTCCATGTGGGTAGCGCTGCAGAGGAGAAGGCTCTTGTATCAGCAATTGCAAGGGAGTGAGAGAATGTTGATGCTAAATAGAGTGGAAGGAGCAAGGAGGAAAGTGAGAGTCTTTGTATGATATATGTAGCATATTACCAAGACCCAAAAGAAAATATTTAAGGGGTGGAGGGGAACTTATGGATTGGCAATGAGGTGGGGAAGAACTGCAAGCTGTCTAGCTGAAGATGGGGGGAGAAGAGGGTGATGTGTATGCCCTGTTGCACAGTTCTTTGCTGGCTATACTTTTCATGACAGTGGCAGACTTATCAGTTCTTAAAGGACACTCATATCTCTTGAGCACTGGTGTTCTCTGGGGCAGTAATGTGAGAAGTATGTGGCTGCATTAGATCACTAGGGCCTGTTTTAAATTCTAACATGATTGAGACTCGTAACAGGATTCTTTTTCTCTTGCACTTTAAGTCTTTAGTGGGCAGCTTAATGGACATTTTAAAGATAAATGTGAATCTTGGAATATGCTAGTAAGTGATATTTTTAAGGAGATGCCCTATATACAACGATTTATTGGGGGCATTTTTTTTGGTGCATGAGGATGAGACATAATAAAGGAAGAACCTCTATGTTTATCCTTCTCTAACCACTTCTTGTATTGTCAGCCTGACCTGGAGGTCAGCATCTGCCATCCTTGATGCAGGGGCCATTCTTTCATAAGATAAGAGGGGAAATCATTCTTGAGGAGAACAGGAAAAGAGCTCTGTTAGATGAAAACAAGACTCCTATTCTTCATCAGCCTAATCCATTATGCTGGCTAATATCCGAGAACTTTAATACATCCCTTCTCAATGCAGTAATCTCTGCAGCATATGGATTTCATCTCCTATCAAGAGGAGATGGGGAGAGGAGGATTGGACTCAGCTCAGTACAGGTGCTATTCCAGGTTGGTTGCACTCATCCTCTCCCAGCCGGAGGTGCACAGCTCTCCGCTCCTTACTAACTTAACAACCTGCTATTCACCGAGGGAGCCCCCCCACAATATTCAAAATGAACGGCCTTCCTTTATCTTCCTTCTAACACAGCAGAAAACACAACTAGCCTATATCCTGATCTGTTCCTGGAACACGAAGCACTAGCCCACCTCAAAGCAGTCATGGTGCCAAATTCTGCTCTCCCTTATGCTCGTGAAACTCATTCAAGCCAATGGAGTTGCTCAGTTGTAGCTGAGGGTAGGATTTGGCCATACTGATACTACAATAATTGCACGGCCAAAAAGGACTTCGGGTTTGTCAGTAGTCTACACAACTTGGCCACTGAATTTCCTGTTGACAATAGGGATAAAACCCAAACCTTCCTGCTTCAAAACCACAGAGCTCTATCACTTGAGTTGAGGAGCTTCCATTAACAATTAGCAATGTGCAGCCTATGACAGAGTTGAACAGTTCTAGTTCCATCCAGTAGAGGGCACTGATAAACACTAGCCAGTTTACTCAAGTACACTGGAACAAAGGCTTATTGGTTTTGTATGGGGCTGTTTTGATATGAGGATGAATTAAAGGACATATGAGTTCTCTTCCCCTAGGCAATAATGTGTGTACTTGAGTTAGGAGGGCTCTGTCCACAAAGCCCAACAATGGACCTGATCCAGTGCCCATTTATGTCAATGGCAAAGCTCCCATTGATTTCCATGGTACATGATCAGAACCATGGTGAACAGCCTGAACTGGGGAGGAGGCAATATCTGATCAGAAGTTTGAAGGAAAACTGCTACCTAGTTTCAGGCTGAAGAGTAGGATGATGAATACTAGTGTGAATAGAGCTGATGACACTTTCTAAACACGTTCATTGTAAAAAAAGAACTGAAAATTAAAATATTCCCCTGCAAGCATGGGAAACCCAAACAAAACATGGACTTCTAGATTGCCACTCATCAGAGCCACCCATAACCAACCCAGGGATATGCAGAAATAGAGGTAAGGAGAGAGAGAAGAACAGCGCTACTGCTCTTCCTTATGTTTCTTGGGCTCAATCATACTAGTGTGGGCAAGAAAGTGCTAGGGCGAGTGACTGCCCCAAAATCTGTACAGAGAATGGCACAGTAGATCCTCAATGGTTTAAGTTCAGCCATGTGTGGGGCAGGGATGGATGGGGTAGATGTGACCGCTGGCTTATCCTGGAGTCAGATCTATTTGTGCTTTGAAGGGGGAGTGCACAGCCAGGTGTTGTGCCTTAGACACACAGGAGGGAATTGGTCCCTGTGCCAGGACTGAGGCCAGTGCAGCAACTGAGGACAGTTTGTGCCCCTCTGATTCTGGAGTTGCCACAGGCCAGCTCAACTCCCAGTGCAGCTCAGAGCTACCCTAACTTGCACCTGCTGCATATTGCCCCTGTGGGGCTTGTGGCAGGGAACAGGCAGGCATAGGAGCATGCTGCCCACACCTCATCCTGCCCTGAGCCCTCCCGCAAATGCACCAGGGGCTCCTGGAGTGGGGCTATGGAATCAACATCGTCAGATCTGTAGCTCACACAGAGGCCCCTACACGGGGATCATTGTCCTAGAGGGGAGCTAGGCAGGGGCATATAGCTGCCCTGTGGTCATTTTTCACCAGCCAACTGGCCCACAGTAACCACAGAACAACAGTGAATCAGGCGGCAGGGGGGCAGGACAAATTACCTGCTTTTGGTTATTTGCATTTCTATTCTGTGCAAAGAGCCAAGATAATCTGGCCTCTTGGCTTCCTGAGGGATAATGACAACAACATAGAGTAATAAACATTTCCTGCCATCTATATACCACCCAATTTTGCCTCCATTTAGTAGCATTAAAAATTACTCTTGGATGAATTGATTATATTTAAATGCTAAGTTTTAAGTATTATCATAATCAAATACTATATTTACATGTCCAAAATATCAGCTTTGAAATAAATTTCTGATTCTAAAGTGATTATTGTCCCATGATTTTGTTTTTAAAAGGGAATTCCTTCATAACATTTTTCACTATTGTAATGTTTAATCCAGGTTGCTTGAGTTCAGTTTTTCTTTAATTTAATTTGATTTTTTAAAAAAACTTTTAGATTCTCTCCATTCTGGTCTTGTATACTTTTCGCTAGATGCAATTGTTTTCTTCTAATATTTCAAAATATTTTTTCCTCTTTCTTTTTTCTAGGCTCTTATACCTTTTTCTGTGTGCTTTCAAACTGAGCCCCAGCCTGTCCCTAGACACCCCGCCCCCCCAAAAAAATCATTAGGCTGGGGTCTGCTGGCAGGGAGGAGTCGTATGCAGCTTCAGTTCCTTAGCCTTCCTCCTTAAGATTTCATAAAGCTGGTATCAATTTGTCAGCTGCTAGGAAAATAAAGAAACTTTGATTGAATCTGGCTGAATAGAGCTGTTTGTTAGTTTATGTTGTGGTCTGGACTCTTACTTATTGAGTTAAGGATCTCCGTGAAGGATCTGACAGTGTTTAAAGCTGTTCTAGGCAGGCAACATTAAGTAAAACCCATGATTAAGAAAAATTACATTTCCTATAATTGAATAAAATCCAGCAGGAATGTCTCTAATCATCCGCATTAGCCACTAACATATGTCTAAGGAGTTGGAGTACAAGGAGAAAGCTGATAAACTATTGGAAGGTCTAAGTACCTATTGGGGCATGTAGCCCTGAGCATAGAATGGCCTACAGTATCTGGTTAATTCTGAAACACGCTGAAGAGCACGTTTCAAAGGAGCATCTGACACAATATTTTAAATATTTTCTAGAAATCTTTGACATTTCAAACCCGCAGGAGACAGACTTTTACTGTAATGGCCTAAACAACATCATGCATAATCTTTCAAGAAACAAACTAATTGAACACAGTAGCATCTTAGAAATACCATTTAAGGGAGAACCAGTCTTCTAAAATAGTTTTTGTTTTTTTCATATGCAGCGGCACTTCAAGCCACAAGTGATAATCATAGCATGAGATATTATAGCATTCCCAGCAGAGTTTAAGGAGAGCCCCAAGAGATAATTGACTCAGACTTCAAATGACGAACGTGCCAAGATAGGAAGGTCCTTTCTTTCCTTAAAAATGAAGGGGGGAAATTTTCTCTTAAAGCTACACTTGGAATCTGTTACCCACCATGCAAATCACTATTGCATTCACTAGACTCCTTCCAACCACTGAACTCCCTTTGAGGTCCACAGAAGTTTCATGCATGGAAGGTGTGTGCAGGACATGCACCAGCAATAATTGGAGAGGATCAATATTGCTCATAGTGAAGTTTGATTGGAAAGTATATGCTTTGGATGTATAAGCACTAGCCCCTGGATTCCCCCCCCCCATGAATTATTTGCATTTAGGAGGGAGGTAGTGCAGTGGATAGAGCATAAGCTTGGGAGATAAGACACCAAGTTCTCTTCCTGCTTCTGACTCTGGTTTACTATGTACCATTGAGGAAAACTCTGGGGCAGTGAAAAACACTACTGCTAAGCATTATTAGTTGAAAACGGACAAGCTGAAAACTTGTTTAAATATTCCAAACAAACATCTTAGACTTTTTCATACAGAACATATACTCCTGATATACTCTTGTTGCATATTTAGGAGTATTTGACTTCTATACTGAGTGTGCAGTGTAAAGCACAAAAAGGGAGTTTAGAGGACTGCTCATGGCATTTGTATCTGGAGTGTACAATTATAAGCTCAGGAGAGACATAATTGGAAAGATACCTGGACCAAATTATTAAACGATCAATTTATAAGCACCTAGAGATAATAGAGTTATAAGGAATATTCCACATGGATTTGTCAAGAGCAAATCATGCCAAACCAATTTCCTTCTTTGACATAATTTCTGGCCTAGAGGATTGGGGGAAGCAGGAGATGTGATATATCTTGATTTTAATAAGGCTTGTGACACAGTCCCTCATGACATTCTTATAAGCAAACTAGGGAAATGTGGTCTAGATGAAATTACTATAAGGTAAGTGCACAGCTAATTGAAAGACCATACTCAAAGAGTAGTTATCGATGGTTCACTGTCAAACTGGGAGAGTGTATCTAGTGGTGTCCCACAGTAATCAGCCCTGTTACTAGTCAATATTTAAAGAATGAGGATCAATAGTTCCATGTCCACTGAAGGAAGGACCAGAAGTAACGGGCTTAATCTACAGCAAAGGAGATTTAGATTAGATCTTAGGAAAAACTTTCTAACTGTAAGGGTAGTTAAGCTCTTGAATAGGCTTCCAAGGAAGGATGTGGAATCCTTGTCACTGGAGGCTTTTAAGAACAAAACATTTGTCAGGGATGGTCTAGGTTTACTTGATCCTGTCTCAGCTCAGGGGGCTGGACTTGATGACCTCTCTAGGTCCTTTCCAGCCCTGTGATTCTATGACTATCTACTAGAAATCTGCAAAAATCACTTGAAACCTGGCCAAAAATGTCTGATAGTTAGTGTAACTGGCAGGCAGGCGGCTCTTCAAACATTTCAGTTATTTTATTCTTTGAATTTTATTTTTTTTGTTTGCACATAATTTGTACATGAGCAATGCAGTTAGCCAATACTAGTTCGCCACAATCACTTTCTAGGGAATTCTTACACTAAACCAGAGGTGAAGCAGCATCAGCAGTCTGTTCTCTTACTGTCTCTGAGGCTGCTTGGCACTGGATCTCTAACCACATACTGACATATGTTTCTCATAGGACGGTTTCCATTTTGTTTTCACATCAATTTGCATAATTCTGTAACTCCACAGATTTCACTCATGTATCAGTTTTGCTGCTAGGCAGCTTTGCACAACAGATCCCCGACTCGGTGTCCAGGGATGTGTCCGTACCAGGGAGACTGGGAACTTTTCTCTTGCTGCCACAAGACACTGAGAGCAGCCAGCAGCGCGAAAGCCAAGGATGAAGGAATCCTATGTTAAAGGTTATTAATATTTGAGATAAAGCTGATCTATCCACTAGGTTTTGATTCTGAATTCCTTAGCTTTGGTGGGCAGGAAGAACGTCTTTTACCCCTGGTAACACTTTCAGATATAGACATCTAAAGCCTGATCCTCCAAATTCTTACTGACACAAGTAGTCCCCCTGAAATCACTATTTGCATGAATACAAGCTTGTGGAGTTGGGACTTAGATTTTAAGTTCATTTATGTTTATCTTTGTTGCAATTTTCTTTAGCACACTTGTTAATATTGGGCCAGATACTCAATGGACCTATGCCGATTGACACTAGCTGAGAATCTGGCCAATTGTATTTAATCAATACAGAATGATGCCTTCACCTATAGGTTGATCAAACAAGGGAATCCAGCCTCAGCCAAAAGGAAATCAAAGGAGAAACACAACTATTGCCACATCCAGTTCCTTTAAAAAAATCTTTGCATATGTCCACATTTGGAATCAAATGTTTGTGAAAGATCATAAAAGATGCAGTGACAGTTCTCAGGGTACCCAGGAATGTGAGTCATCTTGTTATCTCCCTGCCTGCAGAAAGAGGAGGACATGATTATGCTTAACTGGCTGTCATCTCTCTGACATCATCACCCTGGTAGCCATCCAAGCACTCTCCTGTGAGCTATGCCAGCCTTTCCTTTCCCCTGCAGGTTAATAGGTGCACCCCAGTCCCTGAGCCCCTTTGAAGCATTCTCTTGTGGTGTTCAGTCCCTTATCCACTGATCAGTCACTAGAATACCAGGTCTGCTGTCCCCAAGGGAACAATGTACACACCAGCCTCCATGAGTCAAGTCAGGATCAGCGCCTTGCTGAGTATTGCAGCACTGAGATATATAAATAGTGAAAACAACAAGTTTATTATCAAAGACTCAAGAAATAATGAGTGAGGATATGAAAATGAAAGGTTACATATAAAAAAAAAAACATGTTTCCAAGACACTTAACAGGCTAAAAGTCCTTTGCAGTGTTTCAACCAATGCTGGCTGTGATTCCGTTTTCATGAATGTAATCATGCTGCCCAATTACTTCCTAGGAGCAGGATAAAGTGGCATTTTCCTTGACCTTCTCCTATCCCTCAAAGTTCATTTTCTGTACCCAGAGGCAAGATGATGCCCCCCCCCCCATGACTTATTCTCCGGTGTGCTGCCTCCCTGTTGATTTCATATCCCCTCGTTAATTTCATATGTAAAAGACTCTCCACTGTGTTAACTTACAATGCCTAATTTCCATACCGACAAGGAGACAGGGAAATAACATTTTTTATCTGACAGAAGACCTGTTTGTCAACTCTGCCTTGATACAGACTTTAGGAACATATTTTCAGCGTACATACATAGCTCCTTACATAGTATCTGTACATACATTTCACAGTGATATTAATGACCAGTGTGACCCTGGCTTTCATTTAAGACCTCACATGACATTCTTTGGCAAACCAGAATGTACAGACCAGAATCAGGATATTCTTATAACCCCCTTCACAGTTGGCATTGAAGGGTTTTTGCATCACAGATGTGTTAAAATGATATCTTAGCCACAAGTAAAAATTATACATCTAAGCTTTTATTGTCTAATAATATAATACTTTCCCTTTCTATCCAAAGATCTCAAAACTCTTTAAAAACATGAATGAATTAAGTGTCACATCATCTCTTGGCTGCAGGGAAGTCCGAGAGCTTTGGGAATCTTAAAAAATATTTTGCAGGCGAGTTTAATAATGAATTTGGGTTTGCTATGATTCCTTTTTGTGAATGTGCCAGTGATGTAGTTTTGCTTGCAGAAAGCTAATTTTAAGCACAGTCACTTGTACACTCAGAAATGGCAAACTTTAAACTGAAAGTGGTCTGCTTTATATGGTCCAGAATACAGCTTGATTCAGCAATGTGGTGTGATTCCCAGAGCCCTGGCACAGAAACAATTAAATGACTGCACCCTTCACAGTGAGGATCCCGAGAACACACAATTATTTTGCATGACTGTAACAGGAGCAATTTACAATGAAAGTCTGCCCCTGGCTGTTAAATCTTACATTAGCTTCATATTTTAGTAATGATGCTTCAAGGAAGGCCTGTCTGGGCCAGAAAAGAAAAGGTTTAAAAATGTGTAAAAGTTCTAGGTATGCAGTGTTGTTGCCATGTTGATCCCAGGATATTGGAGAGACAAGGTGGGTGAGATGATATCTTTCATTAGACCATACTTTCATTAGAGAAAGTACGTGCCAACTCAAGTCTGGGCACAGTGACCTTTTTAAACCACCAGCTGCACGTTTGCCATCACGTCGCCCATTATGGTCTCATCTGCCACGCCAGGATGTTAGGGTGGAAACACTCTGGCGAGAGGAATGGATCTCTCCAACCAGTCCCTCGTCGCCGATCCCACAATCTGCCTGCCTGGTTTTGACCTGCCCCTTTGCCAATGTTCCCTGTTGAACAGGTTCCGTACCGGGCAAGGTCTCTGTGCAGCCAACCAGTATCGCTGGGGCCTTTGTGACAGCCCTTTGTGCAGCTATGGCGCGACACAGACGATGACACACATTGCCAATGAATGCTGGCTGACTAGGTTCAGCGGTAGCCTAAAAAAACGACATCACGCCACTGAAGATACCATCACTTGGCTAGAAGACTATGCACACACTAAATAAAATTAAATTAGATCAACTTCTGTTGGTGAGAGAGACAAGCTTTCAAGCTACACAGAGCTCTTCTTCTGGTCTGGGAAAGGTACTCAGAGTGTCACAGCTAAATACAAGACCAAACAGCTAGTTTAGCATAAGTTGTTCACCTTAGAATATATGCTAAGTGGCCCCTGTAGTTATAAGACAAAAAGGGGGGTTGGTGGGTTAGACTGTTGTAATAGGCCAACAATCCACTGTCTTTATTAAGTATCAGAGGGGTAGCTGTGTTAGTCTGGATCTGTAAAAGCAGCAAAGAATCCTGTGGCACCTTATAGACTAATAGACGTATTGGAGCATGAGCTTTCGTGGGTGAATACCCACTTTGTCGCACTAAGAGTGTGATTTTTAGTGTCTAGCAAAGTCATGAATTTAAGCTCCCGAGCTCGTCTTTTGAAAGTGTTGCATAGGTTTCCTTTGAGGATGGGGACTCATAGGCAGTGATCACTTTGTGAAAACTGTTCACCCACAGGTGATGTGGTGTTTGTCTTATCATTTTCCTGTATGAGTTAATTTGAGAGCATAGTGATTGTCTGGTTTTACCCACATAATGTTATCACTTTTAGCCCGTACCAAAATTTCTTCCAAAAATCATTCATGTTACCTATTTTAAAGCATTTACCACCAGTACTAAATTCTTTGTTTTAACCCACAGATTGTAGTAAGACATAAAATTACTAGCAAATTTATGACAAGGAGGGCCTTCCAAATATGATTATCATACCATGCCTTCTGTCTAAACAGACCAGTTTGTTCAGCATTTATTGTATTCCTCATCCCCTCAGTAAAGGTTCTTAGTTTAGGTATGTCTTTGGGGTTTTGGCAAGGAAAGAGTGTATGGTGACCTTGGATATTACTGCCCCCCCCCCCGTGGATTTGCATTTCCTCTCCAGGGTTAAACCCATGGGAAGAATTCACCCTCCTGGGATTCCTTTATGTTGCTCACCCCCATTACTCAGTGTTTGATGCTTAGCTGGTGGGAGGGGTTTACCTGCCTGGGAAATGGCTGTCTCCTCCCCTTCCTTGGTGGTTCATTAGCATTTTAACTGGCAGTGGAGTGCTTGGGGGGAAAAAACCCACCCTGTCTTAAAGAGACAGAGTTAGTTTTCACAAGAACAGCAGGAAAAACATTTTGCATAAGTGGGATCTGGATTGGGGTACTCTCTGTCACCCCCTCTCTGTTCCTAAGAGGTTCCAGGAGGACAGTTACACAGTTTCCTCCTACATCCTGAGACACAGATGCTACTCCAGCAAAATGCTCCTGGATAAACCCTTCCCTGCAATAAATGGGGAAACATTTCTGCCCTTCCCTACATTCCTTCTTAACTTCCTTCTCTGGGCCCCCCTCTAAAGCACACACCTCTGTGCTCTTTAGAGAGGAATCTGACCCCTGTTCAGCTGTGTGCTAACAGCCAGAACAGACCCTTCACTGGTAAGCATTGTACCCTCCTCCCTCTTTGAATTGGGTTTGCCTCCAGTTACAGAGCCCATGGAATCTGCACCCACTGTAGAGGTTTCTAGGATTCCATTACCCTTCTTTAGGGTTCCCTCCAGGACACATTTCCCTTCTGTCTTGGACCAAGGCCCATCTTTAGCCACTGGGTAAGAGCTGGTTTCAACCACACCCACCCTTGTCAGCCGACAGTGTTCCACTGCTGCAGAGGAATTAAAAAGACATTCTCCCATTTCCCCCAGCAGTTTTACTCTTTCCCACTGGGGGCTTCAGCACAAAATTTCTCCTTGCTGCTGACAGACCCCTGGACAGCCTGAGCCACACTAAAAAACTCCTTAACCCAACTCAAATTATTTTGGGTATGAGGGACAGCTGCAACTGTCAACTCAGCTTGCAAATCCTCAGTTTCCATGTGCACTTTAGCCAAGGCACAAGGATTTTTGTGACCCCCTACTAGCAAAAGCTCTGCCATTTGTCCTAGCAGTATGTCTTTCTCCTGAACCAGGTCTCTCCTGACCACAGATTTCTGCACCAGTATCTCTCCATCCAGGGAATTCTTTGCCATTTACTCTGACAGCCTTTAGGTGTAGTGGCCACGTTTACAAACCCTGTGTGATAAGTGGCAATTGCCTGAGGTGCCTCGGTGCTCTGGGTAGCAGCATTTCCGTTAATTGCCTGTGCCTGTTCCCACTCAGCATAGGGCATTTATTCCTCAGGTGCTCAGTGGAATTACAATGATAGCACCTGCTTCTGGGCTTTTCTGCTTTTACAGGATATTTGGGACAAGGACTGGAGAAGTGAACTTGGGGAGGTGAGTATCCAGCCTCCCATCCACCTTCCTTCTTCCCAGGGGTAAAACAGAGACCTTGCTTCCCACCAAATTTAAACCCCTCTGCCTGTGATTTATTCCTACTAGGTGCTTGGGATTGTTCAAATTTATCTGTAAAAGTTGCAAGTTCTTTGACCGTTTCTACCTTTTTATCCCATAAACACTATTTTACAGCATCATTAGACATATTCAGGAACTATTCCTGAGCAACCAAATCACATGTTCCTTCAAAGCTTGTAATACCTTTTCCCCTTACCCACTTATCCAGTAGATCTTTCATTTGGTTCACATAAGCCACATTACTTAATACAGCCCCTCTCTTAAGGCTTCTAAATTTTACTCTATAAATTTCAGGTGTAATCTGAAACTATTTTAAAACCAAATTCTTAAATTTACCATAGTTGGAAGCATCACCAATTGGCATCTTATTGAATATACCCAGAGCTCTTCTAGACAACTTTGCAAACACAGTGGTCATCTGTTGATGCTCAGGAATTGCATGGAGCATATACAGCCTCTCAATGATGATGAAATATTCAGAAATGTCCCCAGACTCATTATAGGCCGGGCAGAACTGCTCCCACTTGTGGATTTTTGGAGAGGGGCCCCCCTGGTGTGGGGTTCTGTCTCTTCCACTCCATTACGGCCAGTTCATGCTTCATTTGTTTGTCTTTCAGTTCCAGGGCATTTTTATGCCTGGCTGCTCTGCTCCAATTTCTTTGTCAGCCTCCAGCTTTCTCCATTCTTGGGCTTCCTCAGCCTCTAGCTGTCTCAGTTCCATGGCTCTCTGATGTGCAGCATTTTGCCTAGCTGCTTCTGCTTTGGCTTGCATCTCCATGGCTAGCTTCTGGGCTTCCCTTTCCTTATCAACCTCAAGCTGTCTCAGTTCCATGGCTCTCTGGTGGGCTGATTTTTGCTCATCTATTTCCGTCTGTTTTAATTCCATCTGTCTCTTATGCTTCCTTTCATTTTTTTCTACTTGCAACCTGTGGAGCTCCAACTTTTTGGTAGCTTCACTTTCACTCATTTTCCTGTCCCTACTTCCCTACCCGAAATAAGCAAACAGAAAGTAACAAACCAGTAACCACTTTGTCTGTTCTCCAGCCAACACACTTAAAACTCACTTTAAATCACCACCAGTGTCTCAGAGCAATAAGTTGTGCACGTTACCCTGCTCGACTACACCACTGTGATGGGTTGCCCCACTTTAAGGCACCACCTAATGTACTGGGATACCATGAGCCCACCTGTTCCACCAGCTTGGGCCTCCTTTACCCTGTCTTGCTGACCCAGGCTCTTAAGCCGCCTCTAGCACACACACAGGCAGCGACACACAGCTGCAGAAAGACAGACTGGACTCCTGTCTCAGTCTGGACTCACCCCTGCCTTTTGCCCCAGGTTAGTTCCTTTTTCTTTTCAGGTACTTTCAGCGGTCCTCCTTCTTGAGTAGTAAATGGAGGAGAGACCTCCCCCTCCTTTTAGTGGAAATTTACTAGAAGTCCAAGATGGTCCTGCCACCTGGTACTAAAAACTACCTGACCTAGTAGTGCCACAGCTACATCGCATCCCAGGATGCCTCTCAGGAAGGAGAGAGATTAGTATCTTTAAAATCTTATTGTTTCTTCCTAATGGCCCATTGAGGCTGATGGCCTGTTGTCTGGTGGGTCTCTCCCAAATAAACACCCAGTTGTAATTGTTACATAGTCCATATTCCTAACTTTAGATACAGAAATGATATATGCATACTGAATGTGATTATCCAGTTTGTAACTTATAACCTTTCCAATGATACCTTACAAGACAGGGTGTAACATCACAACTGAATCTATGAAGATTAATCCTCTGACAACATCCAGGAAGTGTGACTTTGCTGGTTTGGACACCTAGAGAAGATGAATGAAGAGGATCTGGTGAAGATAGCATGGCAGGAGATGGTGGTAGAAAAGAGACACTGAGGAGGCAACAGATGGATTGCATCAAAGAAGACGGTAAGCAGATAGACCTTAGTGCCACCTTGGACAGATGAAGACGGCAGATGCTTGCATGATGCTTTGACCTCTGATGATAGAATAAGGGAAAGAAGAAAACTGTAATCCCAAAGTTCTAAGCATTTCAGAGGAGAAGTTTATAGGGGAAAGACTGTGGAGGGAAAGTTCCAGGCAGCATTTCACTGCTCTAACATTGACCTTTAAAAGTGCCATTCCCCTCTCCAAGAGGCAACACTGATGGCTTTTGTGCATTTTGTGTGAAGATCTCATATCTACACAGACTCTTCCCTGCTGACTCCCCAGTAACATTTATTCACAGGAAACAGGAATTGCGCCCATTTGTGAGCCTTTAAAAGGGACAGTATCTGCATTGTCATACAAAGACAGAATATGAGATTGTTTGTTGGTTTTTAAAGATCATTTCTGACATCCAGGCACTTGTCACAGACAGCCCTGGTAGAGCTCCCCCTGTTGAACACTCACCAGGCTGCTGTATTTGGGTAACAACACACTGAACCTATGTCCTCTTAAACTTCCCTTGGTCTGAGGATGCTGCAGCACTGTTTCTTTCCTTGACCCCTCTGGTATATATCTTGGGTATAAGATTTCTATCTTTTACCCTCTCCGGGAAATGGTACCACACAGTCCAGCTGCTTTAGGCCCCCAGGACCAGTGCTGACCCCCCTGGACTCTACGGTAGCTTAAGTACATCCTTTCCCAGAGCGCTAACCTTGGAAGTGCTCTGCATTTACAGTTCACCTCCTCAGGGACACGTGACAGTGAAAGGAAACAGACACACAGGCCTCGTAAGGCTTTCTAAACACAATTACTCTTTACTTAGATAGCATTGAGAGATCCAGATAAAACATCTATGTGCCATTCCCCTCACTGTAACTCACACGTCCCTTGGATGTCACTGGGGTCTGTGATGAGGTAGGCAGGGTTCCCCCCCACCTCATCAGGCTGCCGTTCAGTCTTGCTTCCTGCTCCAAAACCCTGGAGTCATTCTCTCTCCTCCAGCCAGTTTCCTTTGACCTTAGCTCATCTCTCAATCACACGTGTCCCCTTTCCCTCCAAAAGCCTGCCAAAGCTTCCTGTCCCCTTCTCTGTGAGTCCCTCGAGTTTATAAATCCTACCACCTATATGTTTCGTTTGTTCTGCTGTTGGAGATTTTCCACTTTCTAATACCCAGCCCTCTGCAAAGAGGTTGGAAGAACTAGTTCTCCCAGCTTCAGCCAGTCTATTGTGCCAAGGTGTTTCCACCTTGAATAGGCCACTATTAAGGTTTAACAACTCACCAATGTCCCTGGTCTGGCAGATATATGACACAACCCCTGTGAATTTATGACCAACTCACTACACATTGAGGCTTTCCATGATACAGCAATATCATACCATCAACCAGAAGTCATACGTTGAACAGAGAGGGGTCTCCAAATCACAGAAAGACTCATAGACTTTAAGATCAGAAGGGACCATCATGATCATCTAGTCTGACCTCGTGCATATTGCAAACATCTTCCTCCTTTCCCAGCTCTGCTTCCCTTTACCCACTCTTTTTTTCTTTCGATTTGCCGCTGCCTCCCTAGGTAGAGAACAGTGTCTCTTTAGAGTCATCAGCTTGAGTGCCTGAGAAATGCTACCTGCTCTGGACATTTGGGACTGTACCAAGACCCTGGTTTTGAACACCCATGAACTTTGGGAAAGCTTAGATCCAGCTGCAGACTTGAACTTCACAGCTGGACCCATACCCCTGCGATGGCCAATCCAAATGACAAAGCTGAACACCTTCGCTGTGTGGGAATGCTCAGAAAACTGGGTCTGAATGCTGAAGAGTAGAAAACCCTAGGACTTTATCCTCTTAATTAGTGATGGTGAACCTCAAAAAGGCTATAGGTTAATTTCACATAAGAAACAAAGGGGTAGGTTCTTGGGTATGGCCAAGAAATGCTGAGTGCAACTGGGGTGGGGGTGAGGTGGGGAATAAATTAGCTCTTTGTGCCTCTCCAAACCTATGGCCAGGTATGCACTGAACAACACCTGCTGCCAACAGCCTGCAGGGGCTTATCTGACAGCCAGGGATCACCATGGCCCCCAGCCACACCCCCTGCATAGATGGGGGGCATTGACATGGGGTGGCATAAGAACCTCGTATTCAGCCAGAGATGCCATCATTGGCTGGATACATACACTTGATGGACCCAGGAATCAGCCCGCACAATTCAGATTTGATCCTATTCTGTATAGGTTTTTATGCCACCCCGTCACCATATCTGAGTATCTGATTGTTATTCAAAGCATATCAGTCCTCTCTGAACCCCTGCAAAGCTGGCAGTATCACAAGAACAGGCTTTCTGGGGAGATTTCTAGTGCTTCCTGCTACAGAGGTAATGGGAAATACCACAAAAAGAGCCTTTCTCACAGTATTTTGGTGTGTTTGCTTCTGATCCTGGCTGGACATGCAAGGCAGAAGCACATGAGAATGAAAAACAATTGTATTTGAACAGGTTAATGGAACTTTCTGGAACCTTTAAAAAAAGTTTGGTTTGAGCTGTGGCTGAGTTAGTGGAGTGATCTCTGAGCCCAGGCAGGAATCCTCAGTAGAGGGCAGTATATATCAAACCCTGAGGCTCCTGACTCTGGGGATGCACTATTCTCCACTGAGGGAGGCCATGACAAAACAAGAGAAAACAAGTGAAGGGGCAGAAGCTTTGTTGAGACGAGAGAAGCATTGTTGATGGGGTGTTTTCCCTTCTTGCTGCAGGATTTTTATTCAGACTCAGTAAGAGTAGAGCCATCTCTTATGTGCTCAAAATGCAGTAGACATGGTTGTGCTTTTGCTGAGTGTGAGGTGGAAATGGCCAGGCAATGAACTAATAGTAACAGGCTGCCTTTCTACCATAAGAATGACACTCATAAACCTGACACTTCCTTTTCCCCAATAATCCCTTCCAAACAAACAAAAAACTAAAACCAAAGCCCTTTCCCCAAACAGTGTTCTGTTGCCATAAAGGGGAGAATTGCCAGAGACTCCAGGAAGCCCACTAGGGACTTGCTATTGATTTTATGTGGAAGGTGCTCAGATATTACAGTGGTGGACAGCAGAATAAAACCCCAAAAGAGAGAGTGTTGGAGTATGGGATTGGAAGTCCGGACATCTAGATTTTATTCCTTGTTCTGTCATCAATTTGTTATATGCACTGGCGTAAGTCACTTAACATCTTTGTTCCTCTTTGTCCCTATCTGCAAAAATGGTATAACATTATGCACCTATCTCACAAGGCTATTGTGAAGTATGAAGCTTAATGAATGCCTTTATTATCCTTGGATGATGGGTGATATGTAAGTATATTTGTGAAGTATATATTACTATTGGGTGCCATACTTACATGAGTCATTTGTATACTCCTCCTTGAGACCGACTTCCCTCCAGGTTCTGTTGACGGTGAGACACATGCCAGTATTGTCCCATTGATTCCGTCTGCCTCCCACACAACCCACCCAGTTAGAAAAGAAAAACAACATATGATGGACCAGATTAATCCCTGGTATAACTCCATTGATTGCAGGACAGTTATAGCAGGAATGAATTTGGCCTCAGCAAATATATGGAGATATATTAAAGTGGGTGATGAGCTTGTGCACAACTTGTATGTATAACCCAAAGGCACCCTGCAGGAGTTGGTGTTCTTGAAAGCACATCAGGAAGTGATAGAGAGAGAGAGAGAGAGTAGCATGAAGCTCAAGGTCCTGAGTTTGAATCCTTGGTGGTAGTTGAGATATGAATGTGTCTAAACTTGAGCTGTTGCAGGAGATGGGATCTCAAGTGAGAGAAATGGGGAGTTGTATATACAGTTGGGTGGGAATGGAGCAAGGCCTGTTGCTGAATCCAGTTTTGTGGGATTTTGCCCTGGAACCGTGTTTGTCCCCCCACAGATCTTACACCAAAGCCAAGTTCAAGAGGGAAGTTGGTGGTAGCAATAAATACAGGAAGGCACTCCAATGAGCAGTGGGTGCAGGTGGTAAAAACAATCTACACAAGAAGAGAAATACTTCTCCTCTAGATGCACACACAGACACCCTGCGAAAGGGGAGCATTAATCTATAACTGCAGTCAACCTGTTTTTCAGCATGCCGGTACTAATCACTAGAACTATCAGGTAATTAACGTTTACAATGTTATGCACCTTAATGACCTCAGAATATAGTAAATTTGCTGCAATTGCAGGAATCCGCGCAACCTCATTCCATGCAGTGTATGATGAAAGGTTTCACTCTGATGTCATCCTCTCTTGTATTCAACAAGACCAGAGTGGTCCAGCAAAGATAACTCATTCATCTTGCTGTCACTGATGAGACCTGTGCTGTGTCTACTACTCACAGGCTTCTATTGTTTCTTGTCACTTGACCAGGCCACTGTCACTTTTAGTCTGTTCAGCAGTGTTGGCTCAAGGGAGGCCTGCAATTTCCTATGTCTCCACAGGAAGAGCTGTGCTGGAAGGGGGATTCACTGCTGGGGGAAGTTAGGTAGCTGTGTAACCCATGTGCCTAATAGGGAAATATCTCTTTAAGAGACGCATTCAGGGGAGGTAGGAGTGAGTTGTGCCTGTCTGAGTCATTGTTGCTAGGCAGATTAAGCACTCCACATGCAGAAGCTTCTGGAATTGGGTGTGGTAGTTTTGGGTATGCTCCAGTAGGTTCGCTGTTGCTGGGGTCAAACTCCATGAGGGCAAACCGTCAGGGCAGCTGCTTTGCAGAAGGCCATGTGCCCTGTTTGAGTTGGGAGAAGCTGAGCCCAGGAGCAGGAAGCAGGCTGTTGTCCTTAACTCTGAAACATTTTGCATCAAGTTAGTGATATTGTTAACCCTCTAACAGGGAAGCCTGGGCAATGCTAATTATAGCAAGGGGAAACTGGGACAGAAAAAAAACTTCTATTTTAATTGTATGCTTTGAATGTTTTGATTTTAGCCAAACTGTTCTAGTTAAATTGTCTCAACTAGTCTGGAGTAGAGGCAGGCTGGGGTTTCCTTAACACCCACTGGGGAAGTGGCATAATCTGGGCAATGCGACTGCAGATTTCCTGAGACATTTGTCAAGTGGGACTTTGCTACCTTGGAAGTGAAAATCAGCAGTAAGCTGGCTGGAGGGCCAAGCCATAAAGAGGGAGTGCCCTGAATTACGAAGCGCGCACTCACTCACACACACACACACTCTCTCTCTCTCTCTCTCTCTCTCTCTTCCCCTTCCCCTTCCCCTTCCCCTTAAGGAAGGTGGTGTCAGACTGGTCCAGAGCTAATATGGATATGGCCACAATGAGGTGCCATAGCAGTGACTAGTTAACCCTGTGACAAAGTCTCATTGGTAGAGACTGCTCAAGAGATGTGCTGAATCATCACATCTTCCAGATGCCCTGGCTATGCTGTTTTCCTGATTAGCACCTTCCAATTCTGGACTGTACCAGTCAGCTCCAGGCCTCCCAAGGTGGAGGAGGGAGTTGTGGGCAGCGTCCCTACCACCTCTTGCCACTAAGCATGGTTCCATCGGTGGGGTAAGTCGAGTTGTCAAGGTGGGCTTCTGTGGACATGGTAACAGAAGTGCATATGCAATGATTCCAATCAAGAGGGCGCTTCCTCTCCAGGATGTGTGTGCTTGGCACTGCTTGCACGTATATTAATACAAGTTATTGTTTGTTATTTCTGTTGTGATGGCACCTAAATACCCTGATCTGGGTCCTGTTGTGTTAGGCACTATACAAACTCTTAGAAAGATACAATTCCTGCCCTGAAACGATTGCAATCTAAAATATGTTGAGGCCTGAATTCATCCCAGGCTTACCTCTGAGATAAATATTGCCCATAACTACAATGAAGTTAACATCCAAAACCTGGAATAAGTATTTGGATGGTTGACGGAAACAGCATGCACCTAGTCTAATGTAGCTCTTCTGGGTGTCATATAAAGCCTATAAATATTAATCATCACAAACCCTAGTCCCAGCTGATCCAGATGCCAGGGACAATATCTCAATAGTGTGGTATTAGGACTGTACGGCAGAGTTGGGGGGGGGTGTGTGTGTAGTGGTGTAATACAGTGGCAAATGGCCTTGTAGTTCGTATAATGTTTGGAGATATGAGAATCAGGAAGCTAATTTTCATGGGTCACTAGATATTCTGCCGCACTGGGTTCCTACGGCTGTAAGCAGCACACTAGTAGAGCTCCTTTTGGCCACTCATGGGCTCCTCTTATTCACTGATCTTCAGAATTGCTTAAACTAGCAGTGGCATCTAGCATATCAGCAGTACCTCGCTTCATGATGTTTCCATCTCTAGAGGAGGATACTAGATGGGGAGGACTCTGAGTTACTATAGAGAATTCTTTCCCAGGTATCTGGCTGGTGGGTCTTGCCCACATGCTCACTATCGCTCACTGATCACCATATTTGGGGTCGGGCAGGAATTTTCTCTTGGGTCAGATTGGCAGAGACCCTGGGGGGATTTCACCTTCCTCTGTAGCATGGGGCATGGTTTATTTGCTGATTTTAAACTAGAGTAAATGGCGGATTCCCTGTAACTTGAAGTCTTTAAATCATTGAGGACTTCAGTAACTCAGCCAGAGGTTATGGGCCTATTGCTGGAGTGGGTGGGGTAGGTTCTATGGCCTGCAAAGTGCAGGAGATCAGACTAGATGATCATGATGGTCTCTTCTGGCCTTAAATCCGCTATCGAGACACAAGCAGGAGAACAGAGTTGCAGCGGAAGTGGTGGATGACGACGGGATGCCACGAGAATAGATATTTATAAAGAACAACGAGAGGACCTGCGAGGTCGATTCATGGCAGCAGGAGAGCAGAGTTGCAGCGGAAGTGGTGGTTGGATGACGATGGTTAGCAGTCCTACTGCACCGTCTGCTGAAGGCAGTATGGCGTCTGCATGGAAAAAAGGCGCAAAATGATTGTCTGCCTTTGCTTTCACTGAAGGAGGGGTGACTGACGACATGTACCCAAAACCACCTGCTACAATGTTTTTGCCCCATCAGGCATTGGGAGCTCAACCCAGAATTCAAACGGGCAGCAGAGACTGCGGGAACTGTGGGATAGTTACCCACAGTGCAATGCTCCGAAAGTCAATGGGGGTGGGGGGAGGGAGAAAAAGGGGCAAGACAAGGTGTGGGCACTGAGGGAAGGAGGCAGAGATGGGAGGGGAGATGATTCATTGAGGAAGGGGGATCAAAATGACAAGGGGTCTGATGGCTTCTTCCTGTAGAATCAGAGACAGAAAAGTGAGTATTAGAGGGGGAAGAGGAAAGGGAGACTGTATTTTGAGAGAGAGGGGGCAAAGAGGAGAAATCATCAGCATATGAAAAACAGAGGGAAAACAAAACAAGAGACTGCAAAAAGTACATAGAGTTCAGAAAATGCAGCAGCAGCAGGAGGCGGAGAAGGCTGGAGACAAGAGAGACAGGGACTGGTAATGGAAAATCTGAAAGATTTTTATGATTTTACTGGGAAAACATAAAAAGGAACCATTACTGAATGCAAACAGCCCAGCATTCAACCTCAGACAATAAACAGGGCTAAACAATACTCAACAGGGAAACAGTGAGTAGACAACATAAACTCTTGGCATATGAGAAACACTGGATTGCAGAGTTGAATTGCCTTTGCGTCTCCAAAGAACCATTGGTAAAACTAATAAACATTTCAGTGATCCAATTACTTTGGAGAGGTTTTTCTTTGAGAGTAAGTGCTCCAAGAAAGAGGGGCATCTGGCCAATGATGACCTTGTTTAAGTGACCCTTATCTAAAGGCTTGCAAGTTAGACACCCAAGATGGAGGATTATTTATTATAGAGCCAGTACAATGCAAAACACTATTTGCCCATTAATAGAGTTCTATGCATGGTTGGTTAAATGCAACAGTTTGTTTTCTCTACTTGTGTAGTATTCAAACTCCTGGAATAGTAGTAATAATATCCTACATTTCCATAGCATCTTTTCATCCTGAAGTTACCTACCTCAGTAGTGCAATGTTAGTACAGTTATAAAACTTGGTTCTCTCTCTTTTCTTTGCATTCTAGTTATGATTTCTCACTGAACACTTATTAAAAGGGTGCAAGTACCTAAGTAATGCAAACCAGCATCTAACAATACTATTTTTGCAAATATATAGTTCCTCTCATCCAAGTTCTCAAAGTGCTTTACAAAAGAGGGGAAATATTATCCCTATTCTATAGATGGGGCTACAGAGGCTCAGAGAAGTCTTGCCCAAGGTCATACAATAACTGAGTGGTACAGTCAGGACTAGAACCCTGGGTTATTAACCCCCTTCCAGTGCTCCAGCCACAAGACTGTAATTTGTTAGTGTACCTTATCTAATATATCATATCGTGTAGCTTTTATGTAGTAAAAGTTCCCCTTTGTCACCCAAGGAGTCTACATTTGAATGTTGATAACCAGGACAATTGAGGGCTGGGAGAGCTGCATAGATAGTGTCTTCAGCTTTGAGGGCTGGAAGCTTCGAGTGGAAAGAGGCAACACTAATCATCTATGGCTCACAAGAAGGAGCATCTTTGATGTGCTACATCCAGCCCTTCTTACAGTTGGTAAAGTCACTGTAATACAGTCCTTTGAAAGTGGTGGGAAGGGAAATGATAGATCCCAGAGGGCTCTTCCCACAGATCAAAGAGCAAGAGTGCGTGTGTGTGCGTGTGTGTGCGTGTGTGTGTGTGAGAGAGAGAGAGAGAAAACCTACTTCATGCCAATCTTTTTTTTCTTACATTGAGATATTCTCTTTGTTTATGCCCCCAGCTGTAATGGAATGTTTATCCAGGAAGAAAACAAATTTGCTGGGCACCAATACAGGCTCCCTGAGGTTCAGAGAGTGGCACAAGATGACACCTGTGGAGGAAAAGTCCTTTATTGCTGAGGAATCCTAGCTGCTCACTAGTTATTGAGTTGGACATAGAATACATAACAGGAAGTTATTATTTTTGTGGCAGAGTTTTTTGGTGGGGCTCTTTAACTCACCGTATCTCTATACAGTCTAATTTATGAAGAACATGTTTGAAATGTCCCTTGGAGCTGTCTGTGAATGACAGGACTTCATTGAACAGCCTATCACTTTGAGGTCCTTGTTAAAATGCTTCTACCTACCTCCATAATATACAGAGTAAATGGAGTGGCAGCAGCCATGTTTGCTTTTGGCTGCCTCCCTTGGCTGGAAATGTGTTGTCTACATCATCTCTGCACTTCATAGTTCATCTCTATAGAACATGCTTTCTGAGTGCACATCTCCATTTCCATTCCTATACCTGTATGTTGGGTTATTCACGATGAGCATTGCTTCTTGGCACCAACCCTATATTCATAACTCTGCCTCTTTACCCTGTGGTCCCTATCACCCTCCGGACTTGTAACTCAAGATACCCTTTGTTCCTAGTGCTTTATGGCTACTGGCCAGAGGTGTGTGTACCATTGCTTTTGCAGCAGTTCTGTCCACATCTTCTATAACCACGGGTGGGCATTGTCTGTTACAAGAAGCTCTGCCTATTCCTGATTCACAATGGGATAGCTTTATGCATGTCGCAATTGTGTGAGTTAGATTCTCAGCTTGTATACATCAGCATAGCTCCATTGATGTCAATGAAGCTATGCAAGTTTGTGCCAGCTGAGATCTGGTGTCATGTTTTATGAATAGCTTTTTCTCTGGGAGGGCATTTTGCACAAAAAGGGTTAATAGATCACTTGTAAAAGAGAGTTGTTTGTAGTGAAAATTCAGGACTGGGCCTCAAACTTGCTGTCTTACCTTATCAATTACTCTCTCTGGCAGGGGCTTTCCTGGGACTATGGGAATTAGGTGCCCAGCTCCAATTGAAAGTCCATGGGAATTGGACACTTAACTCCTTTTAGTGCCCTATGAAAATCCATCTCTGTGCCTAAGTTTTCACCCTGTGAAAAATAGGAATAATAACACTTCCCCACCTGTGAAGCTAAATTAACTTGTGATTGCAAAGAGGTTTGAGCTCCCTGGATGGAAAACACTAAAATTAAGTGGATAATACTATACTAATGATTTGATCTATTATTAATGACTAACAATAATGCAAAGATATTTTATTAAGTCGAGGGGAATAAATTTCAAAAGAACAAGGAAGGAAGAAGTCAAAGGGTGTGAAAGAGATACCAGTGGAAACAAAAATGGCAGAGAGTTAAGGAAGTGCAAAGAAATGGAGGACAAACAATGCCACACAAGTGAGAGCAAAATCAAGGAAGTAGGAAGACAGGGTATTTGTACAAAGCTTAGCACAATGGCGTCCTAGTCCATGACTAAGGCTTCTCAGGGCAGATCTACACTAGAAGCGCTACATTGGCGCAGCTGCGCCACTGTAGTGCGTCTGGTGAAGACGCTCTATGCTGATGGGAGAGTGTTCTCCATGAGAGGTGGAAGCTATATTGGTGGGAGAGCATCTCCCACTGACGTAGCGCCAGTATGGACAACGCTTAGGTCGCTGTAACTTGTATTGCTCAGGGGGGTGTCGCAAGTTAGATCAATTTAAGTGGTAGTGTAGACCTGCCATCAGTGCTACAGAATACAAAGAAAAAGTGGAAGGACAAGAAAGAAGTAGAAAGGAGAGATGCTGTGAGTAAAAGAATAGGAGACAGAAAAAGAGGCAACTAGATTGAGTGAGGGTCAGTTTATCACTGTTCAGGCCAGCTTGTATGCCACTGCCTTATATAGGAGAAACCATAGGAGTTCTTCACTTTGACTGCAGGTAGCAAATCCTGGAGGGTCTCTTTGTTACATTTCCTTCAGAAAAGTCAGGAAATGCTAAGTGTGCGAAAGTCTGAGGCTGAAGAGATGTTGGTCAAAATTGGTACATAGAGAGGTTCTTCTGTGATTTTCTTCTTGTGGTGTGTGGCTGAAGAGATCACACACCAGAGAAGAGGGAGGCTTGTCCACTCGTTAGAGCAGTAGTCTGGCACTTGAGAGACCCAGGTTAAGTCCCTGCTCTTGCCTCAGACTTCTTGTGTGCCCCTGGTCAAGTAATTTAGGGTGTGTCTGCACTGCAGCCTCTACACATGTTCGTGTGTATGGATGTGCCCAACCCCTCCTCCCCGCATATTGTCCACACTGAAATGTGCATCTTGGGCTGAATAGATCCCAAGCTAACTACCTCATCTGAGGGGTGTGGATATGTGCTTGGGTGAGCTGTGACCTGCCCCTGTACCAGCTAACTTTGTAGGGTGGCTGTTTCAAAGGTGCTGGTACCTGGTCTTGAGCCTGACTCCTCCTCTACTCCCATTCCCACAATTCCCTGTACCCATATCTTCCTGCCTGTCTGTAATGTTCCTACTCCCCCTGTATGCAATGAAAGTTACATGCTGCAGCCTACAACATTTACAACAACTGAAAATGGCTACAAGCCGGCGAGCAACTAGTTGGCCAGAGGAGGACACTTAATTTTAATTAATATATGGCAGGAGTATAGCCTGGAGCACAATTTTACTCCGAGCATCAGCTCCAGAAACATCCTTCTATATACTCATACATTTAGAAGGCTGGCGGAGTTGAGCATTGAGTGTATTGCTGTTCAGTGCCGAGAGAGAATGAAGCACTTGGAGCAGCAGTACTGGAGGGCTGGAACTCAAACAGTCAGGAAACATGCTCTCCACTTGCCCATTTTATTCTGAACGGGGGGGAACTCTCAAGGGCCCCAGTGTTGTCAGTAGCTACCGGTGTGGTGCTCTGCTCTTGTTTGATGATGATAACAGTCGGCTGCGTGCGTGTTCCCTCTGTGTGCTGCCCCAGTTCTGCGCAGATCGCTGACACAGCAAACCCCGAGAGAACCCCCAAAGACTACAGACTCTAGTAAGGTACGAAGGAACCCGAGCCAGGTTTATTGTCAAACGAAGCACAGTAATAGTTTCCCATAGACTCTACAAGACATACTATGAATTTGTGCCCCCTGGCAATGGACCGGCTCAGTCAGTGGCGGGACTTTCCACTGCCTCCTAGGCAGGGTGGGTGCAAGGATGTTTCGCGCCCTAGGTGAAATTTCCACCTTGCGCGCGCCGCCGCCGCCCCCCCCCCCCCCCCCCCCCCCCCCCCCCCCCCCCCCCCCCCGGGGCCCCCCCCCCCCCCCCGCAGCAGCTCTCCCCGGCCCGGGGAGCCATGCGGCAGCTCCCCGTCCCAGCTCACCTCTGCTCTGCCTCCTCCCCAAGTACGCCGTCGCCGCTCCACTTCTCCCGCCTCCCAGGCTTGCGGCGCCAATCAGCTGTTTGGCACCGCAAGCCTGGGAGGGAGAGAAGCAGAGCGGGGCAGCGTGCTCAGGGGAGGAGGCGAAGCAGAGGTGAGCTGGGGCTGAGAGTTCCTCTGCGTGCCGCCCCCTCCCCCTTACTTGCTGCAGGCGGCTCTCCCCACGCCACCCTGCCCCAGCTTCCTCCGCCTAAATGCCGCCGACGACCGGGGCGGCCGAAGATCCGGCCGCCACGGTCACCGCTGAAGGACCCGAAATGCCGCGCCCCAAATGCTAGTGTCCTAGGCGACCGCCTAGGTCGCCTAATGGGTTGCACCGGCCCTGCCCCTTGGCCAGACAAAGATGCGCACTCCGGGACCTACTTTTATACAGTTACAGGACAGATTACTCATCCCTACTGACATATTGAGGTACAGCCCCTTGGCTCATTAGGGTGCTGTCTCCTCCTCCTCGTTGTTTCAAACAAACAGATCTATCCATCATGCTGTCTTTTGGACCCTGTCTTTAAGATGCACCTATCTGTTCCTTGTTATGTCTGTGGAGTGTCCTCGTATCGGGATGTCCAGGTGCCATCTTGGCACAAGTTCCTCTTATTAGCACTTATATGTGAATGCACCTGCTTCTAACAACCCTCTTCTAGCCAACTTCTGTGAGCGGAGCCTGCCTCTGGCTCATAGCCCAGCTTTTGCTTAGCAATGCCTGGAAGTACTTTGGTTCAGGCCTCAGACTGGGCCTCTGACACAAGAGTTTGTTTCAGGGCCTCATCTTACTACACCCAGCACTGAGCCTACTGTCATTCATGTCTTGATGAACATTGGTAAGTTCATTATGAGACAGGATAGCAAGAGTGATGCCACAGCTGGAACAATGAAGATCCCATGGATGAGGCCAGGACGTGGTTCTCTATTTATATCTGGAGGATCAATTTGAAGAAGTCGTTACTAAAGATACTGGAAAGGGAGTTGTGCCTGACCAGGGATTGGAAGCCCAGGCTGGTAAGTTCTGCCTTGTGGTGTCCATCCTGCAGGTCCCTGCAACTTTCCACTTTTTTTCTGGAGAAATTGTACTGAGGGCACTGGAAATTTCTGTTGGATAACTTTCTTTCATGGATAATAGACTGTATGGCGATGGATATAATACAGAAACCACATCATTTGCAAGGGGTATAGTACAGAAACCACATCATTTGCATGGCCTGTCCCCCTATCTCCCTCCTCCTCCTTCCCACCCCTCCAACTACCCTCTGCAATGCCTGGTCCAAAATGTACACCGAGGGAAAAAATACTAAATTATAACATTACTATATATTAAAGAACCACGAGTACAGGTTGTGCTAAAAGGCACAATCCTTAGAAAGTTGGACAAGTGAGATCAGTATCCCTCTGAATCCGTCCATTTCATGGTGGGTGTGCAGGCAAATGGGGATGGGGGCAGGAGGGGTTTGAACTCTGCTTGAATCAGTGCTCGCCATACTACGTCAGCATGGGCTGAAACTCCTTTGGCAGCAATGCTTGTGCTGAAGTCCGCAGTCCTTTATTTATTTACTTCTTTACTCTATGGTCTTCAGCTATAATTTTTGGATGTAAATCTCCATTGTACTATTGATCTTTTAAAATGACTTATTCAAGGTAAATGAGTAAATTACTTCTTTTAGTCTTGTCTTTAATGTGGTGATTTCATCTCCGTACACAACAGTGTAGGGAAATTGAATCAACACATTAAGGTACAGGAATAAAATAAATAATTTATTCATTGACCTTAATTTATTGGTGTAATTTCCCTGCGCTGTTGTGTACGGAAATGCAATCAATACATTTAAGGTACATGAACGAACGAATTAATTTACTCATTTACCTTGTATAAATTATTTTAAAAGATCAATAATAGAATGGACAGTTATATCCATTATTCTAGCAGAACTCCTCATTCTATTACAGATCATATTTAATGATTTATACAAAGTGAATGAATAAATTATCTAGTTTAGTCATGTACCTTTAAATATTGATTTCATTTCCATACACAACAGCGCAGGGAAATTACACCAAAGTAAAGGAAAAGTAAATCGATACATTTAAGGTACATGAATAATTAAATCATTAATTTACCCTAATTTATTGATAAATTAAGGTAAATGAATAATTAAATAATTTATTCATGTGCCTCGATGTGTTGATTTCATTGCACTAGACTGTTGGGTACATTTTTCGTAAGGGCAAAAGAGTAGTGAAAGGGTAATGGAAAAAAATCATTGTGCTGTTGTCATGCAGCGACTATTCTGGGCATTCTGAGTTTCTGCACATACTCCATCCACCCCTCAGTGACTGAAGGTTTTCTAGGGGCATTTGAAGGTGATGTGTATGTTCTACCTTATGTCATTGCATTGAGTTACAAAGTTTGCAGGGATTCATTTAAATATTGTTCTGAATCAATTCTGACTTATATTAATTCTAGCTCGGGAGCCAGATTTAGTTACAGTACGAAGAGAGGGAAGTATACTGGTGAGCGGGGTTATATTGGCCATTCTCTGAGTCAATGATTCGCAAACGCAGACTGGGGAGGGTTGTTGAACCGGAGGACGAGGGGGACACCCCGAAGCCTCCAGGTGTGGTGGTTGAGTGTTTGTTAAGACAGGTGTTTAAAAGCTTGGCATCTGATCCATGTCTAGCTGATGCCGTCCCCACACTGCATGAGAAAGTTTTGGACAACTTGCTGTTGCTGTATCGAAAGGGTTACACTCCCAAGAAAGCCCAAACAGCAGCACATGTCATCTGTGCTATGTATTGTGCTGCAGATAAGCTTGTAAGGGAGCGAGATGTTTTGGAATGTCAGCGAGATGTTGTGCAAGAAGTTTGGAACAGGAATTGGAAAAACTAAAATTGCAGAACGAAAGCCTGAAACGTGACTTGCAAACTGCTGTAGCACAAAATGTAACCAAGGCTCAGCAGATAACAGCTTTATCCCATACATGTACAGGTGGAAGAGGAGCTCCGTCCAGGGCCTCTGGCAGCCCAGCCAGTAGTGATAGCAAAAATAAAACCCCTCACGGCATATACAAGAGGAAGTAAATCATCCTCTGACTGAAACTAAAAAACAGGCACTGGCTAAACAAATGGACTCTTTGATTAAAAGAACATGTTTGTCTTGGCTGTTGGAATACATGGTTAGAAAACCTTTATATCTTGAAGATTTAAGAGAACTGACAATAACTTGTGCTGGCCCTACAGAAGGAACGGCTTTGTTGGCAGAAATTGAGGCAGAGTTAAACAAAGGTGACAGACACGTTGCTATCCAGAAGGTAGCCCGATACTTTCTTACCTCCTCTGAATTGAGAAGGACGGCTTTGTTGATACATCAGAAGGAAGGAGAATCTGTTATGGCTTATTGTACTAGGTTGTTGTTGGCATGCTCTCTGGCTGAAATTAAGGAGAAACAGCTGACAGATTTAATCTATGATGGTTTAAGGAAACCTATTAAGGTGTTCGTAGGATCCTGGATGAATTTAGATCAGGTTGAATTGATTAAAGCGGCTCGGGAGTCAGAAAGGGTAGTAAGTGGAGCAGGTAGTTCTTCTCAGAAAGTGATTAGTGAGGCTCCCTACAGCAATCAAGCAGGCTATAATGGCTCCAGCCACATGGATATGGGACGTGATAGTTGCAATGAAATAGGCCAAGGCCGAGGATGGTATGGTAGAAGACGTGGGGTGTGTAGTGGGAGATCGTTGCGAGCACAGGTATGGGCTCAACTTCAGGAAAGGGGCAGATATGGCCTGTTTGGATGGGCAACCGCTGAAGACTTTGCTAGCTGCTTTAAGTGATTTGATGGCAAGGACTAGATCACAGTCAATGCTGCAACCAGGGCTTAAGGCTGTTGATACTGTGGGAACAGGTACAGAAGATCGGCCGGTGAGTTCTTATGGCTTGTTATCCCCAGAATTGGCTCAGATGAAATTGGCAGCTCCCTGTCAGGGTGGCTCCATGTTTCAGTAAAAATGCCTCGCCCTTAGCAACCTCTGTCCCCAAAGGTAAATGTTAGTAGCCAAATTAAAGCCCCACATAATTGGTAAATCTTACATGGAAGAGGGGACAGAAGGAAACATATAATGGTTGCTGGCATTAATTAATACAGGAGCAAAGGCAACTTTAAGTATTAAAACACCTGCCGTGGGTAGTAGATCAAACTAAATTTGAAATAAATACAGTGGTTTGTAACAGCATAACTGAAAAAGCTGTATTAAAAGTAGATATGGCACAACTGGAAAAGTAAATGATTAATTTGGCAGAAGGGCTGGTTGTGAAGAAAGAGGCTGTAAATAATCAGGTTGCTTCAGCAGGATTAAGAAAGTGAGCCTGTAAAGCTATGGCAGCTGTGGCACTGCCAGACAGTAACTGGATAAGGGAATTTCTCATGGTTTGAGCTAAAAAGAAAAGGCAGTGGTAAAGATGGGGGGGGGGGGGGATGTGTAAAGCCAGCTCCTCAGTATTCTGATCCAGCAGAAGCTGTTCCCCACATTAAAAAAAAACAAAAAAACCTGTTGCGGGATCTAAAAGCACAAGGGGTCGTAGTAAGTGTCAAAGCCCCTTCAACTCCCCAATCTGGCTTGTACAGAAACCGGATGGCAGATGACATCCCATGATTATATTATAAAAATTATAATTGTAAATCTACCCTTGTAGCCAACCTTCCAACTACAATGGCCAGAGCAGTGCCAGGGCTAACTGGTTCTCTGTACTGAATTTATGTGTTAATTGTTTCTTTGGTATGTTATTAACCTCTTTGAATTCATAACAGGCTAAATTATAAGAATTCCTGAGTTCCTGTTAACACCAAAGAAACAAATGCCTGAGCAGGTACAGAAGAAGATCTGGGTAGCAAATTTGATGCAAACACTGGAAATAATTTGGACAGAGAAATCAACACAAACAAAAGGAAGAGCCAAAGGAATAATTAAAATATAGATGAAAAATTGAAAACACAGTGATGCTTAAAAACAAAGGTAAAATAAACCCCGTATAAATAAAACCCTTTCCAGTTAACAGTTAAGTATATGGCCAATCCTGTGGCAGTTTTAGTAACCATTCTGGATGGAGATGTATAAAAACATTCTGATCAAATCTAATTATACTTGCCAAGGGACTAAATATAACAATTTTCAGAAATTAATGCCCAGTATGTACTAACCTATAAGGTCTGGTCAGAGGCCTTGTGTGTTTTGTTTTTGTTTTGTTTGCTTATGTTTTTTCAGGTTAATCTATAAATTTATGGAAGCAAGAAGTATGCTGTGAAATTTGCTATGGCTTGTTGGCGATGTGATTACTAGACCTGTCTGTGCTACAGGATTCCATCTGAAGAATAAGCCAGAAGATTGTTAAGTTACTTAAATTTCAATACAACGAGCACACTTCTTAGGGGCACAAGCATAAAAACATGCTGGGTCAAACTAAAGGTCCATCTAGCCCAGCATCCTGTCTTTTAACAATGACCAATGCCAGGTGTTTCAGAGAAAATGAACAGAACAGGCAATGATCAAGTAATAATTGCAGCCCATTCCCAGCTTCTAGCAAACAGAGGCCAGGGACACCATCCCTGCCCATCTTGGCTAATAGCCTCTATTAATTTATCTCTTCCTTGTATTTGAAACCTGCTGCTTAGCAATCTTAACTGGTAACCCCTAGTTCTTGTATTATAAAAAAAAAAAGAAGTAAATAACTTATTTACTTTCTCAACAACAGTCAGGATTTCATAGACCTCTATTGTATTCCCCCTTTAGTTATCTCTTTTCCAAGTTGGAAAGTCCCAGTCTTGTTAATCTTTTCTTATATAAAGTTGTTCCAGACTCCTAATTATTTTTGTTGCTTTTTTTTTGGTGTGCTTTTGTTTCCGATATGACTATTGCACATTAACTGAATGTTTTTAGGGATCTATACACAGTGATTCCAGAACGACTACTACTTTTTTTTGGGTGGTAACAGCTAATTTAGACCCCATTCTTTTATATGTCTAGTTGGAATTATGTTTTTCCAACATGCATTACTTTGCATTTGTCAGCATTGAATGTCATCTGCTTAGTCACCCAGTTTTGTAAGATCCCTTTACAACTCTTTAAAGTCTGTTTTGGACTTGGCTATCTTGAAGTTTTGTATCATCTTCAAATTTTTGACACTTCATTGTTTGCTTTTTTTTATATAGACTCATTTAACAGTACTGCCTTTTCTCAGTACAGACCCCTGGAAACACCACTGTTTACCTCTCTCCATTCTAAAAACTAACCAGTTATTCTTGCCTTTTGTCTCTTATCTTTTAAACAGTTATTGATCCACTTTCTCTCGTATCCTATAACAGCTCACCTTGCCTAAAAACCTTCAATAAGGGTTCTATATCCTTGTTAATCCTCTCAAAGAATTCTAGTCAACTAATCTTTACTATAATTTCTTAACTGTAAAGATGAATGCAAATTTCTTTAGTTCTTCTATATTGGCTTTATTCTTCTTGGGTGTTCCAAGGTGCTAAGGAGACCTTAATTACCCAGTGGCCTCACTGGTTGTGTAATAGGCTTCCTGCTTTTCATATACTATCAGTATAGGAAAATCTCAAAATCCAAAAGCAGCCATGTACCATGGAAATCAATGGGAGCTTTGCCATTGACATAAATGGGCACTGGATCAGGTCCATTGTTGGGCTTTGTGGACAGAGCCCTCCTAACCCAAGTACACACATTATTGCCTAGGGGAAGAGAACTCATATGTCCTTTAATTCATCCAAGATATTAACAAAAGGGTGTCAAGAAACTTCAGAAAAACATACTTTAGTAGTTAAGAGGGAATATAATCCAACTAACAAAAGGTGTTTAGGGACCTCAAGTGTAACAAATGGTGCATATGCATTGGAGGCCAAAGTATCCCAAGCAATGAATCCCAAACATGGGGAATTGTGGGACCCACCTACACCACATAAAGAACCCCTCAGACACACGAACACCATCAGGAAAAAGGACCCAAAGAATATATAATTCAAGGGGCTTGGGTTTAAAATAAAACTAAAATTCCAGTCATAAATATAGGATCAACTGTAAAATTGTATAACATCACTGAGAATATGGAAATATGTCAATGAAGATGTAATTGGTGCACACAGAACACATGTTTACGGGGGTATGGAAATAAATCTGTATTTAAAGTGTCCAAACAAAAGTACCCTAACATAAATATGCTTTAAGATGCCATACCTCATATGGGGACAATATGTAATATATGGGAGGATAAACATGGGTTAATGTAACCAAATCAACATAAGAATGTCACAATGTTCCTAAAAGTATAAAATGGTTAATTCCAGATTGTAATCATAGTGTATATATACACAACAAATCTAAATTTAAGATTTCTGTAATCTTAGTCCCTAAGAAGTGGATAATCAACAGTCTGTCACAGAGTCACCAGGTTAATGCTCTAAAACTGTTCTCTAAAAAGACAGTCAAAACCCTGGTAAGGCATGCCTCCCCTCACACTGTTGCTGGGGCAAAAAAGCCTAAGTGGTCTTGGCCTTCCTGTGTCTGACCTCGGGGCATTTGGCATCCCCTCAGTGAATTTGCCTGGGCATGGCTCCTGGGGAAGCCTGTACCTCAACGCCGTAGTCAGCTGTAACTCTCAGCCAACATTGTAAAACGGAGGGTTTATTAATTAACAGGTACACAACGTGGAACAGACTTGTTGGCATGGGAATCGGTAACTTTTAGCCAAGTCCATCTTGGACTCCCTGCCTCTCTCCCAACCACCAACTGCCCAGCTTCTAGTGACCCGACCTCCAACACGCCCATTGCCCCTCCTCCTGGTCTTTGGCTCAATTCCCAGGCAAAGTGTCAACTGGTCGCATCCCCCCTCCTAGGCTTTAGGTTACGAAGAGCATCTTTTATAGCTTACAGTGCAGGCAACTGGAGTAGCCTTATCTGCCCCCCCGGGGTCTTAGCAAATCACACATCTAGTGCAACACACAGAAAAACTAAGGCAACGCACAGAAAAACTAAGGCAGCACACAGTATTTATGCAAAACAGTCAAAACTCACATAGACTCACTTACAACAAAAAGTGTACCAGGTAATATATGCCAGCACCTAAAAAAATAAAACAGGGTATTATAAAATAGTACCAAAAGGAAATGGATTATGGTAAATACCCAAAGTGAAATGGAAACAAATAATAGGAGCCCAGTAAAAACAGGGCACCTTAATCACAGAAGGAAATTGGAATTTGGAATGGAAAGGAGATAACCTCACCATGAATTTACAGTGGAACAATGGTTGGTGGGAATTATATAAAATAAACCAAGATATATGTTGGCATCAAAAGGAAAAGGGTAATGTAGTAATAAATAACCTGGTTTATGGACCAAGGGATGTGGTGTACTCGTGGAGATATAACTCATTTCCAGTACGAACAATATCAATGGCAACCTCAGATAACTAAAATCTTTATGACTTACCCTAAATTAACATTGCCAAATTTAAGGGAAATAGAATGAAATAATACAGATTGGGATATGAAAATACAAACTAATCAAGATGCACTAGACCAAATAGAATAGTCAGCTAGACACTATACTACCTGTAAAAGGTATGCTTGGTCAAAAATATAAAATTGTTGAAAAAGCTGTAGAAAAAATAAGATCTCAAATGTGTACTTGGTATAATGTTGTATGTCAAGTAACAGCATGATATGGAGTTAAAAGGGCAATGTTATTTTAAATTTCTGAAACTGCAGCATTATTCCTTGTATGTTTCTGTTTTGAATATCAGATGTGTAAGCACTATATAAAAAAAACTTTGCAAAAAGTTATAACATTAAATTGTTGAATTATGCTACTAAAAATCATAAGATAATGCTTTCTGTTTTATAAAAAACAGAAAAGGAGATACATGGTCTAATAGTTAGCATACAAATTGTGGGTATGATTGATGCGATATTACAATTATCTTTGGTAACTGAATATTGAATGGGGGACTGTTGGGATGGTGCTGAATTGGTGTGAGAACATGGCTTGACATGACTGAACTGTGAAAGAGGATTCTGGGAGCAGAATCCTTCTCTTAGAATCAGGCAGATGGCAGAGGTGAAACTGATTGGCTCCATGCTGCGTGTATGATCAATACTGATGTTTAAGTCAGCAAATAGGTCTACTTCAAAGCAAACAACACATGTAGAACATCCTGAGTGGAGCATGGGCTGACTGGGGCATCTCAATCCTGTTGAGGGATATCACGCAGGGGGCTGAAGTGAATGATTGTTAAGGGAGTGAATGTGGGGTAATGTTAAGTTGGCACCACTCTGCAGTCTCCTCCTAAAAATACTAATTAGGTAAAAATTAGTAACCACACGCCCGCTGGACATGCTTTTAAGACATGTGACTCCTTTGAGGAAAAAGAGTATAAAAATCAAGCAAATTAAATTACTGTTGGGATTCCTTAATTAACGCTTAAAGAAGCAACACTGCTAAACAGAGTAGCCAAAACTCTGCTCCGTGGGCTCGAGTAGAACTGTGAAACAGAGGGGTCTCAAGGCAGCCAAGGCCTTGCCTCGAGAGAATCCGAGACAGACCAGAAGGCTGAGAAGAACAAACAAGGAGAGAAGAAGCCGTCTATAAAATTGGTAACCACCTTCTCTGTTTGCCAAGCAGGAACTGCGTGAGGCTAGACAGTAATCTGCTCTGCCGGGAGCCAGTAAAGATCCATTTCAGAGGTAGTAGCGCCCATTGTTTTCAACAAAATTGAACTCTTTTTCCAGGGTCCCTGACATTAGGGTATGGTTTCATGAGCCTTGGCAGGAAGAGATATGCGAGGTCCTCCAGAATAACAGTTGGCACAGATTCATTGTTCATAACAGTATCATTGGTGTGGAAGAAGGTCCCTGCTTTCTCCTTCAGGTACAAGCCAGATCACCTCAGAACCCTGGCATCATGTGTCTTTCCTATACTGCCAATGTTAGTGATCATGAACCTGCCTCTGTGCTTGACCAAAGCCCTAAAGAACAATGGAATAGTACCCTTTGTGGTTCACGTACTCACTTGCCCATCTGGCGGACAAACCATGGGCACGTGAGTGCCATCAGTGGCCCCACCGCAGTTTGGGAACCCCATCTTCTGAAAGCCAGCTCTTATTTCAGGCACATTTCTTATGTCCACAGGGGTAAACCCCAGTGTTAATCACAAACCTCCATTACCACACCCCCAGCAGTTGACTTGCCAACACCAAAAAGGTCCACTGCAGACCTGTAGCTGGCTGGGGTAGCCAGCTTCCAGAGGGCAATAGCAGCCCACTTCTGTACCGATAAAGCTTCTTTCAATGGACTGTTCTTGCACTGGAGTTTTGTTGCATGTTCCTCCTATATATCCATGTGGGTCTGTTTTCTCGTGCACAAGTTCTGGAGCCACTGCTGACCATCCGAGGCTGCCGCACAATGTGATCCCACCACCCCATGCTAGTTCTCCTGCACCAGAAGCGATGGTAAACCCAAAGGGGATTCCACATGGCAACAGCAGCATTCCTCATGCCTGTGCAATCTGTTATGACTGAACTGTCTTCATCTCCCAAGTCTTGCTGCCTTCAGTGTGTCAAAAACTGCTACTGAAATGCTATCCGGCATCTCAACTAGCGCCTACCCCACTGCATAAACATTTTACTCTGAAGAAGGAGCAGGAGCTGCTCATCCAATAGATCCATGGCTTTGACCCACTGTTAAATGGACAGAAATGAGGAGTGACCTCATCTGGAAGAGCCACTAGTAAATGTGAAGGCAGGAAAAATCTCTCTTTCTCACAGGGGTCCAGGAATGACAGGAACATACTACCCACAACACACCACTACAAACTGGTTCCTAGAGTATCTGCATCTGATGCAAAGAACCTGCAATATGCTCCCTAAAATCATAGCGCTCAGCTTGTGTCCCTAGCGTAGCCATGTGGATGTGGATAAATAGGGTTCCATGCAAATGTGGAGTCTAGGGCGGGTTTGCCTGGCTTGCTCCTGCATGCACATGATCCAGGGCATACCTTTAGTCTCTCTCTGCCTCCGTTCCCCCTCTGTTTAAAAAAAGGGGCAGGGATAATAGTATTTCTCTACTTTAGAGGGGTATTCTGTGAATATGCTCAAATACTATGTTAATGGGGGCCATATAAGTATGTAAGATGGATGGATAAAGAAGGGAAGGGGTGAAAGAAACAACAAAGGAGAACACAACTCTTCCATATATGGGTGTCTTATTCAGAAAGGAAATCCCTATAATAGTATAAATGTCCTCATGCTTAAGCAATGAGTGGGTTGCCTGATGACCCTATATTAACACTCAAGTCTTATTGTCTAACAGATGTCTTGCTCTAGGGACAGAGATGGTAACAGGCCAGTAAGGGGTTGACCCCTCCCTATGCCCTTTCCTGTCAAATAATAGATTCTGATCAGTATGCATAAACACCTGCAATAATTGGTAAAAGTCTGTCCTAGGTCTGCCTGATGACAAGATCACATGCTTAGCTTCCAGGCCAGTAGGCCAAATTGAATGATAATGATCTTACATGTAGACAGCCACACATCTTGGGATAAAAGTGGCCAGTTGTCTCCCAATCCGCCAGGAATAACGAGAAATGTCAGAGGAGGAATTCTCCCTGGAATTCAGCCATGATGTCAGATGGTTGGTACCTCTCCTGTTAGAAATGTCAAGTGTCTGCTGGTTTTCCTTTGACCAGTAGTACTCAACACTCAGCCTCATGTTCCAATCCAGAGCAGCAAGTCTATGAAGCCCACCTACACACGTTAGCTTCCCCCCACTACTGGACCAATGAATCCAGGGCCGGCTCTAGGCACAAGCCTTCCAAGCATGTGCTTGGGGCGGCACTTTTCAAGGGGCAGCACTCCAGCCTGTTTTTGTTTTTGTTTTTTGCTTTAGCTGAGGCACTCTGGCTTTTTTTTTTGCTTGGGGCGGCAAGAAACCCGGAGCCGGCCCTGAATGCACCTTCTCGCTGCCTTCATTGTAGAGTCCCTTCCTTCTTCTGCTCCAGGATCTCCAGCTGCTGACAGCAAGTGAGAACAGATGTCTCTTGTATCCTCATGTAGCAGTCAGTCATATTCTCAGTTCTTTTACTAATGAGAGAGGCAGACAGATGCGGGCGTGTTGAAGATAAGTGAAGGCTGTGTCTGTCGCCTGCTTGAAGGGACTTGGCTTTTATCAGCATCACTATTTGCCTGCCTTTGTCCATGGAGAAGCTTCTTGTGGATTTTTGGAACAGTCTGCCCATCTCCTGAGATACTTTCTTTTCCCAATCTCTCTGGAGTAATTTGTGCCTTGTGACTGACAATGTAGAGCAGTGGGTCCAACTTTCTCAGCCAGTAGCCCAACATATTATTTCAATGTGCCAAGGAACCACAGCTCTGCTTCAAGATGCCTTTCCCACCCCACCCTGCACCCTCTCTAGCCCCTTCTCTCTCCTAAGTTCTTAAGAAATTGAACTGGGAGCCTAAAAGCAGCTCCTAACTTGGGTTCCTAACTCCAAACGGTGGGTCCAGAACAGTAGCTCAGAGGTTGCTTTGTACTTCATTCCCCTTTGTAATCAAATGCAAATTTTCTTCTTAACACAATCTCCCTTGAGGGTCACAATTAAGAGTCTTGAGGGCCCCAAGGTCCAGAGGTTGGATACTTCTGATCTAGAGCAAGGTGCTCAGATAATGGGATAAATAAAGTACTAAAATGTCTGAATCCCTATCTCCAAGAGAGGTCACATCAAAGAGCCCAGAAGCTAGGGTCATGGGCCTGGGATGCCTCGACCCCTAAGAGGCCAGGAATCAAGACACACAACTACCTCACTGCTGCTTTCTCTGCTATTGAAGTTCTCACTAGCAATGAAAAAAACAGGAGGTTTTGTTTCTGTGACCTGGCGCACTCTCTCTCTCTCCCTCTCTTGCTAGTTTCTTTATTTTTTTAATTGCATCATAAAATCCATTTGTAGTTAAACAGAGCACTGTAGGTCTGTCAATATACAAACCAACCTTCCCGTTTATTATTAAATCTAAGCAAATAATTTTAGACTAAATTCTTGGCCTTTGGGAGACATCTGGAGGGAAGGAAAATTATGAATCAGTTACAGCTTTTTAAAATTACAGTGACAAGTCTATGAGTTTCAGTCACTGCAACCTCACTCGGGGAGTTACACCGGCATAAAACTGATGAACGCAGTATGGATGGAATTGTATCTGTGTGAAACTGAAGGAACGCAGTGATGAATCAGCCCTTAGGGCCTCACTCCTGCAAACACTTATGCAGCAGCTTAATTTTACACGTGAGTAGTCCCATTGACATCATAGGAGCAGTGGACAGCTGTGTGCAGACAGCGTCAGCCACACTCCTTCCCACCCCTGAAATGCCCTCTTTCTGTCCCAGCATATCTCTTGTGTCCTGCACTAGGAGCACTTGGAGTAGAGGGAGAAAAAGGAGCTCCTGGTAGTCTCCGTCTGTGGCCACAATTATGGTAGTGTGGTCACCCTGGGAGAAGGGAATCTTAATTCTGTTTTTCCTGGTTTGCTATATTTGAGGGTGGTTTTTTTTTTAACTTTTACATCATTGTGATGTAGAAGGCAGGGAGTGAGTGTGGGGCAGCAGCAACTTTACCTCATGCCTTATCAAAACTCTTTTGTGGGGGAACAAGTGTCTAAGGGCTTGTCTATACTTACGCGGTAGTTCGGCAGCTGGCAATCGAACTTCCGGGTTCGATTTATCGCGTCTTGTCTGGACGCGATAAATCGAACCCAGAAGTGCTCGCCGTCGACTCCGGTAATCCTGCTCAGCGAGAGCAGTACGCGGAGTCGACGGGGGAGCCTGCCTGCTGCGTCTGGACCGCGGTAAGTTCGAACTAAGGTACGTCGACTTCAGCTACGTTATTCACGTAGCTGAAGTTGCGTACCTTAGTTCGAATTGGGGGGTTAGTGTAGACCAGGCCTAAGTAATGCTCTTGTAACATCTGATACAAAGGGTGTTAAACCTAAGTACTGATTCAATTCTACTTTATGAATATGTCATGAGGAACAAACTGTTCCCTCATCCACAGAAGTGGTCCCCTTACATTAAAGATGGGGTGATAAGGAAAAGCTACTGCCATTTCTGAACATAACAGGATTTCAGTCTTCAGGGCTATCTATTTATCTTGGTTACTTACATGTCTCTATGATGGGATGTCTACCCCCCATAGGTGAACAAGGTTTAACAGGAGTCTGACAACTCAGTGACCCACCTGGCTGCACCTGAGAGTGTTTTAGGCTTGATTTGTTATTAGGCCCACCTGGGGAGGAACTGGGTCTTTTTCATAAAAGAAAGAAGTGAGTGACTAGGGAGTCTAGTAGAAGGATCCAAGATAGAGAAACCCAGGCGACAGGGAGATCCCTCTCTCTGTGGACGGCAGGCTGAAGAAGGCCACAGGGATGGAATTAATCCCTGGGGTGGGCCCTGGAAAGGGGGCAAGGCACAGAGAGGCAGTCCTGAGGGCAGTGTTATACTAAGAAAGGAGCAGGGAGGACCTAGGAAAAAGCCTGACTGGGAATCAGAGGAGCCTGTGTTAAGTACAGGTTGCAAGGAAGCAGCCCCAGGGGCTCAGAGGTAGGAAGTGGCCCACAAAAACAGTGGAGCACAGGGTGGGATGGGGTTCCTGTATCAGCCTGAGGAAGGGGCATACTAGCTTTACATCAGGACTATGAGCTGAGCGTGGGGCTGAAGACTGAGCCTCAAGGATGGGTTGAGAACTAGCTGAAGAAGGCTCTTTTGTTTGGGGATTATTTGTTGGGCTTTTTATTACACCAGAAGGCATGGGACTAAAACAGGGGTAGGTAACCTATGGCATGCATGCCGAAGGCAGCACGCAAGCTGATTTTCAGTGGCATTCACACTGCCCGGGTCCTGGCCACCGGTCCGGAGGGCTCTGCATTTTATTTTAATTTTAAATGAAGCATCTTAAACATTTAAAAAACCTTATTTACTTTACATACAACAATAGTTTAGTTATATATTATAGACTTGTGGAAAGAGATCTTCTAAAAACATTAAAATGTATTACTGGCACGTGAAACCTTACATTAGAGTGAATAAATGAAGACTCGGCACACAACTTCTGAAAGGTTGCTGACCCCTGGACTAAAATGTCACCTGGCTGGAGGGTTAAATTGGAAGAAGAGGTACACCACCACAGCGACAATCAGCAGGGGGTGCTAGAGGACACAGCACTGCTATGCCCCACCTAGCCATGAGGGGGCACACCTGCAGTGAGTCTACTCTTCCACAGTCCCCCATTACCAGAGTATCTCAGCCTCTCACAATCTTTAATGTATTTGTCACCATAGCACCCCTGTGTAGGTGAGCCCTGCTATTATCCCATTTTACAGGTGGGGGACTGGAGACAGAGAGGCTAAGTGACTTGCCCAAAGTCATACAGGAAGCCTGTAGCAAACAAGGAATTGATCCAGGGTCTCCAAAGTCCCAGGCTAGTGCTCTTGCCACTGGATCATCCTTTCTCTCCTTAACTGCTGTTAATCCAGGGAGGGAGAGATTTGCATAGATATGAGAGAACTGGTTGTAATTACATAACAATCCTGTTCTCACAAGATTTCCCCCCATAACAGAATTTAGAAAAGCATGCAGGTGCTGTGAATCTTTTGAGGTTCCCTTATCCCTACCTTTGCACCAGTTGGAGTAACATTAGCAGCTGTGTCAAGACCAGATCTACCTGGGATTTGTGCAAACTTCCCATTGACATCAGTGGAAGATTCAGTGTGGATTGAGGGGGTTATGGAGTTTTGGATTTATGACCCACTCACATGCGTCTGACGAAGTGGGTATTCACCCATGAAAGCTTATGCTCCAATACGTCTGTTAGTCTATAAGGTGCCACAGGACTCTTTGTCACTTTTTACAGATCCAGACTAACACAGCTACCCCTCTGATACTTGAACCCACTCCATGGATCATAATTTAAAGATGGAATTCAGGGCTCTCCACTGAAGGAGTTTGACACTCCTGGTTTAGAGGGAGTCTAAACTGATGTAAACTCTGCCTTCCTCCACCCCCTTCAACATGTATGGTGTTCAGCGTAGACTCCCTTAATGTTAGTTTAGATTCAGACCCACTTACCACTGTGTAACTCATCTGCCTCTTACACATACATGTCCATGTCATGGGAGGTTTTTAAGAACAGGTTAGACAAACACCAGTTGGGGATGGTTTTGGTTTACTTGGTCATCCCTCAGTGCAAGGGGCTGGACTAGAGGATCTCTTGAGGTCCCTTCCAGCTCTACGTTTCTATGATTTCATCCCTCTGAATTTGGTCCTCCGAATGTAAGTGAATCTAAGGGAGTGTAAATTGATGTAACTCATGCCTGAGGAGCCAGAGGGAAACAAGAAGTTAATAAGTAAAGCAACTACACAGAGGGTATCAGAAAGTGGAAGCTAAAGCACATACCCGCTACTGTAACCCACACCTCCTGCTCCAGATGTAACCCAAGTTAGATGTAAATGGGTGTAAGTGGATATAAGAAAGTCTAGCTGAGTGTAAGGAAATCTAAATTAGTGTAAGGAGATCTGATTCCCCTCGCATACCAGTGTCAGCCAGAGGTGACTCCGGCCTAGGGGAATCTATTTTACAATCACCTTACATATCACCTGAATTTGGCCCACAAACAGTGTGCGTTGGGGTGAGGTGAGTGGAGCAGTTCCATCAAGGCAGCTGCAGGATGAGACCGATTAGGAGAGGGAAAACAGCTAATAAGATGCTGAATTCAGTTCTTCCAACTGAATGCAGGTGTTTACACAATGTATTCACGGATGCGATGCGTTAATAACTGATGTGAGTTCTGCTTCTTGGATTCGCTGCTCCGCGCAGTAGCTGAACGTACTGGGGTGAGGGGAATCGGGCGGGTTTTAGGACCCATGAGAACCTTCTTGAGCAGGAGGTGGGAATTCTTCTATAAGCCAGCAAGAGTCCAAGCCCTACCATCAGAGCTCCTGCGGAGCCGGAGTGAGAGCCCCGCGCTGGGAGATGCACCCAGGCTCCAGCAGAGTCATGGATTGTCTCCCGCCTCTGGCCAGCCCTCTCCGGCTGTTGCTATGGCTCGCCACGCTGGGTGAGTGAAGTAACTTATCTTCCCCCCGCCCTTGCCGCCCAGAGTCCCCCTCACCCCCAGGCACCAAGCCCCTCCGACTTCTTTCCTGGCCCCGTTTTCTGTTAACTTTTAGCCGGGGGGAGAAGACAACAAGGGAAAGAAGCCGACGGTGCCGTTAGCTCGCTCCTGATGGCTATCGACTGAAATGCCCGGGGGGGGGGGGGGTAGTTTGAGGAGGGCTGCGGGAGGTGAAACGAAGCCGTGGAAGGAAAGGCGTCTGCGGGGGGGCAGAGAGAGGCTGGGGTGAGGTGGGGGCGAGGGCACAGCTTAGGGGCGATGCGGTGTAGAGGGGAGCGGTTCGGGATGCGAAGGGGAGGATTGGGACTTCCCACTGGCCGCGGCGCTCAGGCTGAGTTTCGCAGGGAGTCTCTGTTTCGTTGCCAGCTTTGGGACCGAGCGGCAGCAGGAGGGACCAAACCGGGGTCGGAGGGGAGCTGCTAGGAGAGAAACGGGGGGGGGGGGGGGCTCCCTCTTAGCGGGTTCGCAGGGGCAGCGAGCCCCGCCACCAAAGCCTGGAAGGAAAAGGCTCCGGGTGTCCGCCAATGCGCGCTGCAGGAGATACAGCCAGGAATGCAACGAGGGATGGCGTCTGGTCGCTGGGGCTGCTGTCAAGCGAAGTAGTTGTGCTTACCAGCCTAGTACCTGATCTGACTTCCCCGGGGCGAGGGGAACTATTGTCTTGCTCCTGCAGGGGGCTGGGTTAGGGCTTTGCTAGCTCTGGCTAAGTGCTAAAAAGATGTTGCATTTTGATTTGCATTGGGCCATTCCAGGCCAGCAGCTTGGGAGCAGGCTTCAGCATTTATTGAAATGGAGACTTCTGCTTACAAAAAGCCTGGGCTGGGCCATCCATCTGTTGTGTTTCTGGCTGTGTGCCGCGGTTGGTCCCATTGGGAAGACACTATAAATTGGCACACCCCTCGTAAGCAGAGCTGCTGTGTATTTCTCTCGTCTTTGGAGAGCCCCAGTTCTGTGGTTGCCCAGGGTCTGATTCAGAGCCATTGAGTCTTGTTTTGGTCTTTGCTTTTGGTGGAGTGGTTTTCAAACTGCTGTCTGTGATGAAATTATACTTATAGTGCCTGTTGGTAGGCTCCTAATTTGAAGGGTGGCTGTGCTAGAAAGGGGCAGATAAGAAAGGTGTGTTTTAGAGGGCACAAGTAAGGAGCTAAAGGTAAACAAACATACAGTTTAGTATCAGGGGGTAGCCGTGTTAGTCTGAATCTGTAAAAAGCAACAGAGGGTCCTGTGGCACCTTTAAGACTAACAGAAGTATTGGAGCATAAGCTTTTGTGGGTGAATGCCCACTTCATCAGCACTGTCCTGCCATGTGCCAAAAATATTCTCAATTGTCCAAGAAGTGACTGGAACACAGAGAGGTTTAACCCCCTTAGCTGCTTTTATGGGCTTCAAAAGGGCGTAATCTGCCTTGGAGAAGGAAGATCCTGAGACTCAGCCCTCCTTTCTTTTAGGGCCTGCTCCTGCTCCTGAGGGAGTCAAGGGGAGTTTTGCTGATGACTTCAGTTGAAGCAGGATTGGGCTGTTCATGGGCACTTGTTTCCTGCTGGATTTAACTGCCCTAAGTCCCGGCAGTGAAGACAGCTCCAGCCCCACACTGATTTTCTGCTGTCTGCCTGGTGAAATGCACATTCCTAGTGGGCCGTGCCCTGAATGGGCTATATCAGTGTCCCTGTCTTCTGCTGGGTTGAACTTTCAAAGTGCTGGTGCTTATGGGGATGGGGGTGGGGGACCAAAAAGCTACAAAAAAGCCCAGAAAATCATATGGAGGAAAGAAGCCCAAACCAGGGTGTTGCTGGGGAGGTGCATTAGCAAAACCTGGGGAGGGGGAAAGAGACCTATGCTGCCTCTTCAGGGGCCAAAGTGGAGGCTATAGCCCCAAAACACTGCTGGAGAGGGCAAGGGGAAACCAGACAAAATGATTGCCTAGGAAAGAGCCTAATTTTTCATCATCTGTGTTGTTCTGAATCCTCCCTGTTAGCTGGTTTCTCCTTGGAATTCCATGAAGGCCAATCCCCTAAGGAAGACTGGGTGCTGATGCACTTTCTTGATAGAAAGCTGAAATGCTCTGTCAACAGAATTACAGACAAACATACGCCCTAGCGGAGCCTCCTATTTCTAACACACTGTTTGTTCATGACTATACCATGCAGTGATTTTACTGCCAGAGGAGCGAGTGGTGGCTTACTGGTTATGGCCGCCACTCTATAGCTAAGGTTTTGGGAACTCTTCTGTTCAAACACCTGTTTTCAACCCTTTCTATTATCTGCAGTGAAATTTTTATGGGATGGGATTTCTCAAGCTTCATCTCAGGTGAGAGAAATTTTTTGGGTGGAAGAGTTCCAGAGTAACCTGTCCAGTCGCTTTTGACTTGTGCAATATTGGAATTAAGGATGTGCTGTTACTAGGTATCTCCTATCAACTTTCACTTCTTAGTAACCTTCTGCTGGCAGCAGCCAGGGAGCTTTTCATGCTCTGTCTTTAGGGGTTTATCTAAACAAGAAAGTTGCACTGGTTTAACTTAATGTGGAAATTAAAACAAGTTTCCTTAAATCAGTGCAAACCTCTGTGTGGACACTCTTATTTCAGTTTTGCTTAAGTCGCTTGAGAACAAGTTTTAGCACCTGAAATTAAACCAGTGTAACTTTCTCATGGAGATAAGTCCTTTTCTCTGACATCTGAGGCATCCAGGCATTTAGGTGTCTCTTTCCTTCCCTTTGTCTACCTGGAGGTGAACATGCTATGAGTGGAGTGAGAGGAGACAACCCCTTCTCCTTCCTATTGTGGAATAACCTTCCTTTTATTAGCCCCTCAGTCTCTTTTGTGCTACCCATCACAAAGACAGGTTTGTGGTTTCATTAGACCACTCCACTAGTCCTAGGCCAGGACAGCACCAAGTGATCCTTGAAAACTCTCGGAGGAGGAGGATCCAAGCTCCCTTACTAAATAGCAGCCTGTCTCTGGATATGATGTCCACTTGGGGATGCATGATACCAGGCACTGCTAACAGCACTGAAGGTCAAGCAGCTGAGGGAGAGTGCCAGTTGGGGATGCCTTGAAATGGAAAGGAACAGATTTTTAGGCATGAAAGTTGGGGAAGTGGAGGGAATCTATAAAGTACAATGGAACAGGTCAGGCTAACTGGAGAGGAATTCTGTTTTCGGGGAAACTCGGGAAGCTGTGAAAATGGGGGATTTTCAGCCTCTCATGCAGGGAGGACACATTATGCAAACAAAGGCTGGAAGGAGGGTGGAACGAAGCAAGGGCTCACATGCACTGTTGTTTTAAAGTCTGTCTTCTAACGTGGAAGACGTGGTCCTTCGACAACTATGGGAGGCAAAGTCCAACCATTTGTCCATGCTCCTCTGTTCATTACATTGCTACAACGCCGTGCTTGCAGTCCACTTAAAAATGGGGAGATTCAGTCAGAGCAATGGACGTACCAGTTCAGTGACATCACCCAAACTGCATACTGTATGTGTGGCGTTTGTGTTTGCAAGCTGTTTGTATATGTGCCTAGCTATGCATGGTGTGCTTGTATATGTATGTGCATCTACATGCTGTGTGTGAGACTACCTGTTTAGATGTGCTCTATCCTGTACTACATACTTGCATTTGTGTGCAAGTGCTTGTCTTCAGACTGTAGGAGTGTGTTGTTTTCTTTCCTGGAAGGAAACTCGTGCTTGTAATTCCATGTTGGATCATGGCAACATTCCTTCTGGCCCCAGAAAAATAGTAATAGAAACAAAGATAACTTCGTAAACTTTCAGTGAAAGACAAAAAAGTGAGTGAGGGAGAAGAGACAGATAAGCTTCCTGGAAACAGAAATAAACAGAGGGGAAATTAGAGGCTAAATTTTTATCTGAAGTAAATTGATGTAGCTCCATTGACTTGAGTGGAGTTACACTGACTTATACCTGCTGAGAATCTGGCCCTAGATATTTAAAGACCCTTGATCCAAAACTAAAACCTTCTTAGCACAGTATGATTCCGGACCCAAGTGCCGGAATCACAGCAGGAAAACCACCACATTGATTACTGAACTAGACCAGGCTCACAGCCCTTCCCTGCACCTGAGCATCAGTTCCTCCCCTCTCCCTCCCATTCATCTTGCTCCCCTTCCTGTCTCCTCTCCCACATTACAGCACTGGGTTCACTGTTGGCATGACAGAACCTGTTGGTGCAGAGAAACAAAAGATGGAAAGGAATCCTCGTGCACAAAGCATCAGATAGGTGACAGGTATGACAGCAGGGCTGTGTGGAACAGCAGAAAACTTAGATATCTTATGAGAGATGTGTGACAGCAGATATGACACATGGCTGTATGGGCTGGAGGGGAATTCAAAGCCGGATAGCCAGACTGTGACCAGCACCTTTGTGGGTGCATACTGGATGAGGGTCTAAGGAGCTTTCTCTGCCCCATGCATAGGGGTCAGCCACAGCCAGAGTCTAGGATTAGTGCCTACATATGCCTTTGAAAAAGAGACAGTGGAGGTGGGACCAGAGCCTTGCACTGAATAGTGGAATTGGCTGACTGCAGGGTAGAGTGTGCTTCCTAATGGGTGACATGCCCTGGGCTAGTGAGACTCTGTGATGCCCCCTATTCAGGGCTGTAACTTATCTGCATAATCCGATCCATAATGAGTGATGGGTAACAGAGAGGGAAATAATTCTACACTAAGCCAGTGTTAAGGGAGATGGAGGTGGCTGTTCAATCAGCAAGAAGGGAACTCTATGATAGACACTGGAGTAAGAGAAGAGCTCTGATTTATCTCTGTATTGAATTTCCAGGCCAAATAAAACTCCATTAAGGCGTTGGTAGTGATTCTATATTTGAGCCTTGAAGGTAGAGTTGGTTGAAAAAATGAAACTCTTCACGACCATTTTTGTCAATATATTTTTCTCACTTTTCATTAAAAAAATTTGGATGTAAAGTTTCCAGCCATCTTTACTTAAGGGAAAGAAACCTTAATGTCCTAGATTGTAACAAATAATACTAAACGCATCTATTAGAAAAGGACATTCAGAGTTAAGGTTAATATTTTTTAAGAAGTAGGGGAAACATGGAAATACAGAACTGAAGTAACGCAAACAACCTGGGACTCTTCTGTTCCCACATCCCAAGTCCTCTTCCAGGTAGAGGTAGATCCGTATCGGTCATAAGCACCACAGATTTACAGCTAGTCAGTGTCTGAAATCCCTTATCCCTTGGCATTTCACCCAGGTATGATGCCTATTTATATGTGTTCATCTACATAGTTGTAGCATAGTAGGTCTATCAGAATATACAGAACAAACCTGTGAGGGTATATGCGGCTTAAGATGTCCACAGCTATCCACTGTTTATATTAAAAGTTTGAAATGGTAAAATTCCCACTTTCTGGCAGAAGGGAATAAGATTGGGAAATTGGGATGGGGCTGGATGGGTTTTCAGCGTATGTATATGTAAAAGGTGAGATGTTTGCATTCCTCTCTTGTTAAGGAGAACAGTCTTTGATAGTATAGTTTGCATACACACAGATGGTGGGTGACACATTGACTAGTATACTTAGTAAGATGCAAAGAACGGGGTTAGACTAACACAGCTTATGCTGTCGGTGTTGAAAATGAATATTGTGCAGGCATAAGACTCATGATTTAGTTGAGGATGTTTGAGTACCTTGACTTTGCAATTCCATCCTTTCTTGGGTTTGTTTTCGTTGTAGTTATTTAACTTTGTTTTTCCTAGATTTCCATTATTTGTGGTTTTCCTTAACTCTGCACACTACAACATTCTTTAGGTCCTCCCCCCTTAAGTGGTTAATGCATGTTTGCTACTGTAATATAAGTTTAACAAATGTCTTTCTTAGGAATTTCCTTAGCCTTTTTTTAAAAGGTATTTTAAGATTTGTCCTCTGACATTTGGCTGTGCGTTATTGGTTCATGGAATCTGTCTCTGCATTTGTAACATTTTAAAAGCACATAATTTGCCACATGAACACTTTCATGCTTTATATACCCTTCAGAACTGCTTCACATGTTCATAAGCTCTGCAAAACTGTGGGCTTGTAATCCCCATAGGCACCTGGGCAGCATTTAAAATTTCAGATCAGGAACTGGCATAAAGATTGGCACTTCAGCTATAGATTTTTAAGAAGTCATAGTAGATCCTAAAGTCTACAAACCATGATGCAATAGTCACACCCGGCAACAAATGTTTGGAACTGTTGACCAAGGATTGTGGTGGAGTCTCCATCACTGACAACTTGTAAATCAAGATTGGATGTTTATCTAAAAGATCTGCTCTAGGAATTATTTTGGAGAAGTTCCATGGCCTGTGTTATACACGAGGTCAGACTAGTTTATCACAGTGGGCTCTTTTGGCTTTGGAATCTAAGAATCAGCCTCTATCTTCTCTCATTCAATACATCCCACTCCACTCCCAGGACCAGGAATAGAACACAGGAATCCTCACTCTCGGCCCCTGCTTTCACTCACTCATGAGACCCAACTCCACTGCCAGGAACAAAGTCATGAATAGTTTTGTTCAGCCAAAATATGCATTTTTCAGAAAAAAATTATTTGCCACAACAAATAAAATGAAATGAAAACATTCCTCAGCTCTAGTTATAAGTGAACAAAAAGTGTTACGAGAATTTCCCCAAAAAAGTAGTTCTAATTTTTCTATGCCTGATATCTCAGAAAGAGTTTGTCCAATTCACCTCAAAAATAGAAAGGAAAAAAAATTCTGGCTACAGACACTTCAGACTCTGCAGTAATGGGTACAAAGGAAAGATCTGAATGTTCTTCCCCACCACCCTCAATATTAGCCTCTTATCATTTTTGCATTTATTTATTATTTTTGCAGACTGGTGCCTTGGCTATCAAGGTCGTTTTAAAACACATCAGTGCAATGAAAATTCAGCTCTACTCAAGAGCTGTAATCCATTCACTTCCTGCTACCAAACACACACACTCACCCTTTCCTTTCCATGCTGTTCTTGCTGCTTCAAGGCTCTTAGAAAATACTTTCTATTCAGTTACCTATTTTCATCTTTCATATGCTGTTCATTTTCTTTGTCTGAGAGATCAGGGGGCAGTTTTTCTACTGCAATCCCAAAATATTCCTGTCTTTTCCAGGTCAATGTGGAAAACAATCTGTTAAATTTTTTTATAATACTGCCAACTTCTTTTGGATCCCGTTTCTGCACTGGTACTCACAGCTGAAAAGATGTGGAGGGAATTTACAGGAAATCATTTATTTCTTGTTCCATATTTTTCCTCCAAAATCTGACTCAGAAAACTCAACATAAATGGTTAACAACAATATTTTGACTAATCAGCTCATTATTACTTGAGTACAGATGTGAGTAACGTTTAGGGTGACCAGATAGCAAGTGTGAAAAATCGGGACAGGGGGTGGGAAGTAATAGGTCCCTATATAAGAAAAAGCCCTGAATATCAGGACTGTCCCTATAAAATTGGGACATCTGGTCACCCTAGTAACATTCATGTTAATATCAGAAATGGTTACATCCACCTTACCTTTCATAGCTACTGACATGAATACCATTTGTGACTGTATCAACATTAGACAAGTATCAATTTTAGTAACATTTATGACTATATTGGTCCTTCCTGTTTATTACTAACCCTCAGTAGAAGTATCCCGTATTCCTGTTTCAGTGTATATGCAGTAGGAGTTGCATCCCTTACTGCATCACTAGTAGATACTGATAATTACTGAAGGAACACCGCCATGTTATGACTGGTACAAGGACTGAGCAGAAGTAAGAGCTGAGAAAATTAGGCTTCCAATGTTTGTCGTTTATTTGCAGACAGTGTTGTAGGACATCTTTCCCACCGCCCCCTCCCAGTAAATGTAGACGTTAAAATGTAGAATTGCTGACTTTTCCAATGGACTTTTTAGGGATCATGAGGGTAAGATTAGTAGTGAGTGAATATGAAGAGGTTTAAAGTTCAGGCTACATTCAGTTAAACTCTCAAACATTCAGATGATCAGAACTACTTGAACCTTTTGATTCTGCAAAACTGACTGGAAATCTGAGAATGAGCTTCCTCATCAGATTTCCAGGACTTCCGTGGGTGATTGTAGCCAGAAATGGCCCAAGAAGCCTCTTTTTAGTGGAATTCTTCTGATTTTTGGTCCCAGCCAGAGTTTGGACATTTAAAAGAATATGAAAGGGAAAAGTTATTCAAACGCCTCAAAAATCTTAGCAGTGGTTCAGATCACATTTGTTTTGGGACATGTCAGATAACATGGGAAGGGTGTGATTCATGAACAGGTTCACCAAGCTCTAGGGTAGGAGAAAAAAGTGCCCAATTGGCTATTCCAATTCCATTCCGCTGTGGGGAAACAAATGCCAGATATGAAACTTGTTGACAAGCACATTAACCTCCCAACATCAATTTGTAACATCACAAAGACAATTTTTAAAAAGCCAGCAGTAGATATTTTTCTTACTATTGGGACTTGAACTTGTTTCCATGGGAGTCGATAGCAAAACTACCATCCGCTTCAGTGGGTGCAAAATCAGGCCCTTTGCCTTTAAGTTTATATTGGATTTTAATTAATTTTAAAGAAATACAGAGAAACAGTAGATTTACCAGACCTCAGAGTCCTAAAATAAGAAATTGCTTTCCTTTTAGCCCCATGGCTGAAATAGGCAGCTGTTTTCAGATTTGACCAAGTCACAGAGAGGCTTTTGGCTAAATCAGGGGTCGGCAACCTACGGCACGTGTGCCAAACACGGCACGCGAGCCGATTTTGAGTGGCACGCTGCCTGCCCAGTGAGAGGAGGAGGAGGAGGGGCTGGAAAGCACCACGCTGGGGGAAGAAGGGGGAGGAGGGAAGCTTGGCTGCCGCAGGACCAAGCTTCTGCCTCCTGCCCCTGCAGGGGAGAGCGGGGCGGGATCCCCCCTCGCCCACCGCTCTCCCCTGTGGGGGCAGGAGACAGAAGCTTGGTCCTGCGGCAGCCAAGCTTCTGCCCTCCCCCGCTTCTTCCCACAGCGTGGTGCATTCCGGCCCCTCCCCC
>NW_020664447.1:41474789-41564861 GCF_002925995.2 Terrapene triunguis
AGAATCCCAGGCTGGAAGTGGGCTGAGCAGGCTGGTGATGTAAAATCAGCATTTTAATTTAATTTTAAAGGAAGCTTCTTAAACTTTTTGAAAACATTGTTTACTTTACATACAACAATAGTTTAGTTATATAATATAGATTTATAGAGAGAGACCTTCTAAAAACCGTTAACGTGTATTACTGGCATGCGAAACCTTAAAGTGAATAAATGAAGACTCAGCACACCACTTCTGAAAGGTTGCCTACCCCTGGGCTAAGTAAAGAAGCCTTTATGCAGCTGGGGAGTGGATTGAAGTTGTTCTGAAGAGAAAAAGGCCAGGACTAGATTTATCTCCTTAAAGAGAGGCAGCCAAATAGTTTAGGGCCTAGGCTTACCTTTTTGTAAACAAAAGGTTTTATAGTCTCTGTTCACAGAAATGTTTTCACGATTTTTGAAAAACATGTCATCCATATTAAACAAAAACAAAAAAAAACCTTAAATATTCCTTTCTAGAGACCCCAATTCCAAAGGATTAGGCTAGTGTTTGAGAACTAGGAAGTGAAGCTCACTAGAAGAAGGAAGTGGAACTGAAGACCTACTTAGTTTCTCTTCATGAGCTGAGTGAAATATAAAGGGTAAATAAGTAGCATAAATGGTGATGAAAAAGCAGTACTGGCCAGCCCCCAAGCATTCAAGAGGTCATAAGCCAGTCTCTCCACCTACCACCTGCCCCCCCAAAATCATGAGATTGGCTTGAAAATCATGAGATTAAAAAATCGTGTTCTTTTTATGTGCTTTCTGGTTTTTGAGCCTTTACAGTTTTTGTTTTCAAGTTTTTTCTCAACAATCCTGAAGCCCTGAAACTTTTTTTTTTTAAATGAGGGCTGTGATTTTTCATGTAATCACCTGACTCCAGGAACTGGGCCATTAAGAAAAACACCAAATGTCATGAGACTAGTGAGAGTTTGCAGCACTGAGGTGATTGTATGGTTAGTAAAACTGAAAGAATTACAGTGTTACTAAAAGCCCATGTAGGGAACATTTTTAAATCAGCCTTTCCTTGTTGGCCTCACCTAAAGCAGGGCAGGTGAACTGGGAAGAAGCACTAACATTTAGAACAGGGGAGTGGGAGTCAGGATTCCTGGAATCTGTTCCCAGTTCTTCCACTGACTTGCTATCTGATTTTTGGCAAGTCACTAAACCTCATTACCTCAGTTTCCCCATCTATAAAATAGGGACAATACCATCTATCACCTGCGGGTGATGTGAGCCTTAAATCCCTAATGTATGTGAAGAACTTTCTGACCCTCCAAAACAGGTGCAATATACAGTGCACAGCATCATTACTTGTTATATATTTTATATACTATGCTCTATTATCTTTTGCAAAAGTAACCCAGAACCCTGAACTCAAATTCAAGCAGATATTGGAATATTTTACTTTAAAATGTGTATTTGTTATTCTTATTTCACCATGTACCTTCTGTTACTGATACACGTTTTCAAACACATTTCTCCTCTTACACCTGCAAAGGCAATAAAGCATCTCTTTAAAGACTCTCTCTCCACATAGCCAAAGTGTGTTTTGCTATCTCATGACACACCCTGTTGTTTGCTGTGCCTTCAGGATAGCAGATGTAAGCAGTGGTGGAATCTCCACCCGTTTCAGTGGTGACCTGACACTTTCCATGCCAGTTCTGCCATCTATGACTTTCCATTAATCTTCAGGATACAGTTTCATCTGGAGGCACGGGGATTTACACAAAGTTTAGCAGTAGGAAGAGCAAGAGGGAGAACACAGCTACAGCCCCCAGGGATGGGCTTCTAGGTAAAACAGCACTGGATGCCCTTTCAAAAAGATGGGTGTCTTGTCAGTGCTGATTGCTCCTCCTTTAAGGAAGCACCCCGCTCTGGTGAGAGAGCCAAAAGCTGGGAATCCTCCTCATTCTTCAGTGAATTCAGTGTTGGGTCTTGGAACCCTTCTACTAAACCTCTGCTCTGTCCTTCACTGCAGCACATGGCTTTACAGCTCTGCCTACTCCTCCTGCACCCTACTTGTTGCCTTCTGCTGTAGCCTGTTCTCCCACTGCTAGTTTGGTGTTTCTGTAACATGGTGCACAGGAGTATCTAGCAAGTCTTCAATGGTTAAGCTTATGTGACCATGCCCAGTTATCACCACACTTCCTCAGTACATGTGTGTGGGCACACACCTTTTCTCCCTCTTGCTTCACTCAATCACAGCTGGCTGGATCTTTACAAGAAAGTAAGGCAATTACTTAGTGTCTTCATGCCGTTAAATTTAAGCCCAGATTCTTGGCAGCAAAAAGAAAAACAAAATATATTTTAAAAAGGGTACAATCTGCTCAGTATCTGAATGTTTGCAGACACTGCTTATGCCAGCACAGGACTCTAGCTGTGATGCAAGGGAGAAGTCGAAATCTTGGCTGCCAAATTCTTAAACTCCCTGCTGAAAATTTTCTTCAGTTTTTACATTCCAGCTTCTTAGCCTCCTCTGAGTGCTTGTTTGATTGTTTTACTGCTCTGGAATCCAGCTGGCATCAACAGGCACAGCTGTTAGGAAGCCCACATTGGGAGTCTCAGATGGATATTATGGATAGGAGCACACATTGCTGGAGTTTTGGCTGGCACTGTTAGGCTTACAGTGAGATTCCAGTTCGTGTTGTGAGGAAGATCCTAGTGTTTGACTCACCTGGGATTGACAAGGCACTGCTGTGAGGAAGATCACAATACTGCGCATTTGGCCACCTTCAATTGGCAAGGAAACTGTATCCCTTTCTCTCAGACAGACCTGGCCACTGAAACAATGCCTTTGGTGGCTCCAGACTGGATTATAGCTGGGTACTCCAATTAAGTTTGATTGAAAGCCACATGGCAGTTTCATCAGGACTAGCATGCTGTAGTTTTCCACCTGACCACGACACATCAGCAAAAGCCTATCACACCAATGTCTGAGATGTGAACTGGCTTTCCAGCAGACTTCAGATTCACTTTATGATCCTAGTCGAGCTATGAAGCAGTCATGGACAGAGATCTGGTGACCTCAAGAACTATTACTGTCTATACAACCCTCCCAAAATACACTGATACACAAGGATGCTATTATGATTACTCTTTCGGGAGCCAAGGAATGGGCATTTCTAAAGAGAACTCTTGGCCATGACCAGCACTTGAAGTGGTCTGAAAAAGATAGGGAAGCTGAAGTAAATTTTCATATACTCTGCATACAATTCACAATTTCTTGTATACATATATTGCATTTAATTTTTAGCTCATTAAGCTAGTTCTACTTGTTTTTAAATGAGGCAACAGGCCTCATACAAATTATTACAATGAAATACATCCTGGGAGTTCAGGGAATAGGAGCCTAGGGGATGCAATGAGATACAGTGGGGTTGTGGGGATTCTTTGGGAATAAGGGGCCTGGCAGGTGCAGTAAAATTCAGTGAGGTTGAGGAGTGGGGGTGCAGTGGGATTCGGATCTCTCAGGGGTCTTAGGTGCAGTGACATTCAGTGAGGTTGGGGTCTCTGGAGATGGTGATTCAGCAGGGTTGGGAGTCTCTGGGGCTGGGGGTGCAGTGACAGTCAGTGGGGATGGGTGGGGGCTGTCCTAGGTGTGCTGCCTCTGCCCTTCCATCCTTGCCCTGTCCCTTCCTGCTGGTCTGGCTCACAGCCTGTCCCTACTAGATGCTAGGCAGCCAGCAGGGGAGGGTCCAGGCCCCTCTGGCTTGTCCATGTGCCCTCATAGGGTGACCAGATGTCCCGATTTTATAGGGACAGTCCTGATTTTGGGGTCTTTTTTTCTTATATAGGTTCCTATTACCCCACCCCCATCCTGATTTTTCACATTTGCTGTCTAGTCACCCTATCCCCTCATGGCTTCTTCCTGCCCCTCCCCAGGTTCTAAGTTGTCACTACCACATCTGCTGCTTCCCCAGAGACAAAAGCCCTCTTGTGCATGTGATGGCCAATGAGCAGGCGGTGGCTGCCCAAGGGGGAGTGAAATGGAGGTCTGGGAACTGTCAGAGGCTGCAGCTCTGATAGAAGCTCTGCACCCTTCAGTGATCCGGCAGCACTAGCTGTGGCATTCCCTCCCTCCTACTTCCCCCGAGGTGACCAGGCTGAGCCCATGTCTCTTCTGGTGCACCACACATGTTGCACCTCTTGGCAAAGGCTGTTCCTAAACCAAGGCTGCTTCAAATACGCAAATGCCCCTTCCTCAGATTTAAAAAAAAGACCTCCTTCAAACTGTTCCCATCCCCCCCCCCCAATGCTTGCCCCCCCTACATCTTCCATAGCATTCTCTCTGGCCTGTGGAGGGAGAGGAGTTAATGGTCTTGTAATGGGTATGTCCTCCTCACAGCTGATGAAAGTTAACTGGAGCCAGAGAACAATTAGTGCATCTGGTTGCCCCTGGCCCAGCTGAAGATGGAAACCCAGCTGGGTGGTGAGCATACAGGAGGAAGGCCCATTGAGAAGAAGGTAGCAGGGAGAGAAGGGAACAGCTCCACAGTCCATCCATGGTTGTTAGGGAACGCAAGAAAGGCCTAGAGATAGATGTACAGTAACTGCAGGGTGGGATTGAGGGAAAGAGCTTGAAGGAAGCCCAAGGCAGGAAGATGTCTGAGGGAGCAGGCCTTAGCTGCTTGCTACAGAGTCTGGACAGGAACCCCGAGAAGAGGGTGGGCATGGATTTCCCCACTAGTCCACTGAAGAAGGTGGTATGGAAACACCATGACACAAGCGGGAGAAGGATGACTGAGTTTGGAGCCAGGCCTCCAGGAAGACAGCCCTGGCAGGTTTTGCTCTGCACAAGGGAGGGAGGATAACCCTTCAGAACCTGGGAATAGGGGAGGAGTCTGCAGAGGAGTGAGCCTGGGTAGGTGTGATGAATGATGTCTAGTTTTAGACACTTTTATGCTGGGAGGCAGGGACTATGTGCATCCTTGGAGGGGGAGTCATGAGAACAGGAAGATCACCACAGTGACTGTCGGCAGTGAGTGCTGGAAGATGAGACTGAGTTATGCCATACCCAGCCGTAAGTCCATTCCTTGACAGGGCTGTTTGCAGACAAGCAATGTGTTATCCTTTTTAATTACTGTGCCAGGCTCCTGGATATTGCACTCATAGGTGCCATACAAAGTCCTTAACTCCCACCTGGCATTTACAGGACAGTGCGATAAGCAAGCTCATGCTGCTTAAGATGAAGCTCACATGGCGATGGCAGCGCTTTGAGTTGTGGTGTTCTAGGAAAGCCCTTGTCCTGCTGAAGGCCATGGTTAGCCCCGCTAAGAGACCAATATGAGGAAGTGGTTAGCATTATGTCAGCTTCCCTTTCCCGGGGAGGAACTGTAGCATGCTGGAGCAAGGGTTATAGCCAGGTTAGTGGAAGATCTTGGCTAGAGTATCCAAAGGCACTGTTGACTTTGAAATATGGATCCAGGTCTCTTTGCAGATACTCATTTGCTAATTATAGCCCCATTTCAGATTCGTTATATTTGAAGAGGCAAAATCCAGGTGTTGGATGAGCAGCCAAAGTCCAAACATGATCAAAAAGGATGGGGGTTTGTAAGATGACAGACTCACTAGATATACTGAAGCCAGCATGACAAGGAAGCCACGATTGTTCAGCTAATTCATTTCCATTTCTCTAGTGTGTGCAGGGAAGAGTTTGGGACTCTTAGGTTAAGGAAACCTCCCCGTCATGCCTTTTTGCTGATGGACACCTTTTCACCTTGCAATGTGCCTTTGGGAAGTGGCACCACAGAGCTGTGCTGCCCCAGAAGCAGAGCAAGGCCCGAATTGACTCAGGCTGTCTACACTCCCACTGAGCTGTATGATTGCCCGGCTCTCTGCAAGCTAGCACAGGTATAAATAGCACAAGTGTAGTCGCAGTAGCATGGGTAGTGGAAGCATGGCTGAGCCATGCCAAGTACAGACCTGCCTGAAACTGCTGGGTGTGTACTTGGCACAGCTCAGCCGTGCCTCTGCTGCCACTACCTGTGCTGCTGCAGCTACACTGCTATTTATACTTGCACTGGCTCGGTGCGAGCTAGCATGTGTGGACGTGAGCAGAGGAATTACATCCCTAGCTCCTAGTATAGACGTACCCAAAGTCAGTTTAGTCTCCACTTCTCCCTTACCTCTGGGAGAAGCAAGCTGTGCCAGCCCTTCCCCTGAAATAGCTTATTTGCCTCCGTAGTCTGGCTCAGCTTATGCTGGGTGGTGCGTTAGGCGGCAGAGCCAAGGATCCACCCACCAGGGGTGCTGGAAGAATTTTTATAGTGAGGGTGCTGAGAGCCATTGAACCAAACTGTAAACCCTGTATATGATGGAAGCCACTTCAAGCCAGGGGGTGAGGCAGCACCTCTAGTTCTGGCACTTATGCAACCCACTCCGCCTCAGCCTGCCCACCTGTGTGGGATAGGGAGCAGCAGCCAGTGCTGGTTTCTCCCTCATGCTGTAACCTGCAATGCAGGTTAACTCACACAGGGGAGTAAAGGGAACCTTCACATCTCTTCCATTCCATTTGGGTGGGATGGCTGCCATCTCGAGTGACACACTGGAGCTCTCCAGACCTAGAAGCATGAGCTGCTACTGCTGGAGCTAAAGAATCAAGCCTCTGTAGCCAGGGGCTGTAACAACTCATCTGCTGTGATCAGCACGGAGGGGGACCTGTAACGCACACTCACTAGTGGATTACATGGGCCCATAGGCTAGCTCACACTTAAGTGCAAAGGAGTCTGTCAAGTTCTAGCTTCATATACCCCAAACATTTTATAAAGAGATGGCACCCTTCTTTTTAAATGTCCAGTTCTGCATAGTGGGGATTGCTGGGGTTTCTCCACCAGTGGGGGGCACCTTTCTGGACCTAGCTAAAAGAGTCGGAGAAGGGACAACGTTTTGCAGGGAACAATAAGGTGATATGCAGCCTCTCACATAAGTTCCCACTTAAATCATTGCTCAAGCCAGCAATGACTAAAAGCTGATTGCCTATGTAAAGAAGTTGGTAGCCTCAGACCATTTCCTGGCAAGCTGTTTCCACAAAGCAGGGAGTGTGTTCTCATGCAATCTGCCTTGTCAATCCTCATATCCTGATGATTCTAAACAGGCTTAGGACACAATTAAGAGGCTGAGGAATCGGCAGTGAAACCGATCTGGACTACAGCAACCACTGTGTTTCATGCTTTGCAATGCTGTGCTCTAGTAAATGGTTGGTTGGTTTGTTTGTTTTTTCTTGGAAGAAACAGTGCTGAGATGAGCTGTTCAGAAAGTTGAACAGTAATTCTATCTTTCTCTTATTGTTTTGGTATCTCTGTTTACGCAGCACATGGTTACAAAATACCTCCAGAAAAACAGTCAACTAGCAGCAGCCTTTCACTAGTGCCTGCAAATAGAGCTGTTCAGTGCTGGTGAGAGGGGTTGTCTCCAATACTCTTCTTTTTGGTGCCATTTTTGCTTTTTTAAGAGATAATCAATTCATCCATGGTCTGAAAGAGAGAAGGAAAGTTTCCCAAGAGTCTTTGTTTCTCACAGACACTCATCCTGTGTTCCTCGCTCTTTGATGCTCTCTCACTGATTTCATGCTGGGGTTGAGGGTTTGATGTGGCATGCTCAGTGTTACAGACTCAAGGATCTGTGAGGGAAATGACACAAGCGAGGTGCCCATGTTTTGGAATGGATCGGATCAGCACTGCTGCGGTCCAGTTTTACAGTCGGTTCTCACTAAGGCCTGGTCCACACTAACCCCCCAATTCGAACTAAGGTACGCAAATTCAGCTACGTTAATAACGTAGCTGAATTCGACATACCTTAGTTCGAACTTACCGCGGTTCAGACGTGGTCCACACGCGGCAGGCAGGCTCCCCGTCGACTCCGCGGTACTCCTCTCGCTGAGCTGGAGTACCGCAGTCGACGGCGAGCACTTCCTGGTTCGACTTATCGCGTCCAGACCAGACGCGATAAGTCGAACCCGGAACTTCGATCCCCAGCCACCGAACTAGCGGCTGGGTGTAGACCAGCCCTAAGTCACTGAGTTATCCACAGAGATTTCTCTCAAAGATGTTTGAATGTGAGAATCAGAGGTTGCCGAGGCATGCCACAATATGATCAACCTCCTTCTGTTCTTTATGTCAGTGCAGAGAGATCTTGTTGGAATCCACTGTAAAACTTGTCAAAGTCTGAAGCTCATCCTTGGGCTGGGGGGAACTAGAGGCAATAAATCTGAGGCTCTCATCCTGGGGAGTGAAGAAGGCCCTAATTTCAAAGGTACCCTTTGGGCAAAGGGATAGGTGTTGGCCCTGAGGTGGTTCTTCAGAGAAAAAGAAATGTTACACCCAAGAATTTTCTTCAAAAAGTAGAAGGAGGTTTTCACACCAAATATCTCCTTTCAGAAGATCTCAGATATGGGGGGTGGTAGTCCCAAACTCGGCCCACTGATTATGTTCTGCTCACCTGAGAAGCCAAAAAGTGTCAAAATAAGATGGTACTCTCATTAGATTGTGTAGCTGTTCATCAGGGGTGAAAGTAACTGAGGACACTTACCGGAACGGGGGGTGGCGGCTCTGGCCCCTGGAAGGGGTGGGGCCTCAGGCGGAAGGGGTGGGGCTAGGGGGTCAGCATCCCCCAGCCAGCCCTTGGCCCGCGCCGCCTGGGACTCCCATGTTAATTTAAAGGGCCTGGAGCTCTGGACGCCACTGCTCCGGGCTCTTTTAAATCGCTGGCCCCAGGGCAGCTGCTCCCTTTGCAGGGACGTTAAAGCACTGCAGGGTCTTTTGCTGCAGCAGTGCTTTAACGTTGCTCCCCCCCAGTCGTCTGTCCTGCCAACGGGGGTGTGTGTGTGTGTGTGTGTGTGTGTGTACGCGCGCAGCAACATTAAAGTGCTGTTGTGGCAAAGGACCCTGCCTCTTTTGCCTCCCCTGTCGGTGGCTCTGCTGGTACGGACCCTACCAGCAGGACGGCCGGTGGGGGGTGGTGGGAAGGGGCAGCAATGTTAAAGCATTGAAATGAATAAGGGCGATTCTTACCTCTGGGAGCTATTCTTTCAGGCCACCTGCAGACTTGGGTTCACATTTTGAAATTTATCTTTTACGTTTAGATCCTGGAGCGTATGACAGTAGCCTCTTAACAAACTAAGTACCAGCTTGCCAAGCTGCCATCAGCTAGTCCAATTTGATCCCTGCCTTTTGGTGTGTGCAGGAAGCCCTAACACCAAGGCGCCGTGACTCAGTACAACTTACGCAGGATTCTTTTCCCACCATGCTAATCACCCTCCAAGTTTGAAGAGAATTCTCTGTTTCTGCTGTAGAGCACAGTCAATCCTGGGAACTTCCATGGTACTGTAGGCATGCCTCAACCCCAGCTTGGTGAGGGTAGTGCCCTCAGCTTGTAAACCTCTAGGACCAGTATGAACAGGATGATTCCTCCCCCCTTGGTCCCAATAGAGCACACAGACCCTGAGTTGGGCCCTGTCTACACTGGCAAGTTTCTCTGCAGTAAAACAGCTTTCTGCAGTGCAACTCCCGAGGTGTACACACTGCCAAGCCACTTAGTGCACAGAAAATGCGCAGTTGCAGCGCTCTTAAAAAAAACCACCCCGATGAGAGACGTACAACTTTCTGCACAGGGGGTACAGTGCTGCGGTGCCAGTGTAGACACCCTGGTCGATTTACAGCGCTGCAATTGGCCTTCGAGAGGTGTCCCACAATGCCTGTTCTTGCCTCTCTGGTCATTGGTTTGAACTCTATTACCCTGCCCTCAGGTGACCAACTGTGAGCCCCACCCCTTAAATTCCTTGGGAATTTTGAAAGTCCCCTTCCTGTTTGCTCAGTGATGTGTGCAGTGGTCTTAGCACAACTTTCCAGGTGACCATTCCTGCTCCATGCACCAGGCGATCCCCCACTTGGAGCAATGCCGAGCTGCTGGACCTAATCAGCATTTGGGGAGAGGAGGCTGTCCAGTCCCAGCTGCGCTCCAGCTGAGGGAATTATGATACCTATGGACAGACTTCACGATGCATGATAGAAAGGGGCCATGACCGAGACGCACTGCAGTGCAGGGTCAAAGTGAAGGAGCCGTGGAACGCCTACCACAAGGCATGGGATGTGACATTTAACCTTTGTGATGTTTGTTTGAAGTGATTCCATACCTTCTCCTGGGCTCTCTGAGCTGGGAGAGTATGTTCCTCTTACTCAACTTTATGCTGGTCTGGAAGGCTCTTTTGCTTACATCTCCTTCCCTTTCTGGCTGTGCTAACTGATATGCTGTTCTCCCAGCTTCTTCCCTTGCCAAGAGAAGTTTCCTGATTTAATTTAGGGAGATGCTGTTCTGTCTAGCGCACTTCTATAACATCCTTTAATCAACAAGAAACCCCTCTCTCAGTGAGAGCAATTGGCAAGTGAAAGCTACATTGACAGACCAGTTTTAATGAACTTTCTACTCTTGGGCTTCCCTGGCTCCATCAATGACCCTGGCTCTGATGGGTTGGGACCACTCTTCCTGATATTAGTTAGTATTCATTTGTTTTACAGTAGTCCCCAAAGGGAGTCCCACCAAGATCGTGGCCCTATTGTTCTAGGCACTGTACATACATATAGAGCGGGGCAGCCCTAGATCTGAAAAGCTTACTGTATAAATAGAGAAGATGGACAAAGGGTGGGAGAAAGGGAGCATTCTTATCTCCATTCTACAAATGAAAACGCAAGCACAGAGAGTGTAAGGCCAGCATTGCACAGAGTTGGCGGTAGAGCCTGGAATTTAAACCAGATTTTCCCAGTCCAGTTTCATGACCACTAACCAGGGCTGGCTCCAGGCACCAGCGTAGCAAGCAGGTGCTTGGGGTGGCCAATGAAGAGTGGGGCGGCACATCCGGCCGTTCGGCGGCAATTCGGTGGTGGGGCCGTCACTCCCTCTTGGAGCGAAGGACCTGCCGCCGATTGCGATTGCGGCTTTTTTTGTTTTGTTTTTGGGTTTTTTTTGGTGTGTGCTTGGGGCGGCAAAAACGTTAGTTAGTGTCCCTGTCACTAACTACTCAGTGGTTAAGGCAGGAGAATCCAGTCTCTCTATCTTGTCACACGTTGACATAAGGTGGCCAGGATAGAATGGAGCAATCTGAAGTAATTTCTCTGACTTCCGTGGAGTTATTTAGGAATTACACTGGGGTTACTGAGGGCAGAATTAGTCTGAGAGATTTTAGTGACTTTCCCAGAGTTGCAAAGTGAGTCACTGGCTAACTTGTTTCTCACTTATCCCCACTCCAGTCTACTGAAAACATCTGTGCTTCAGTCATCTTCCTTTCTTTGCTGCATCAACCATATCACTTAAATCCTTTCATTCTCTTACTGTTTTGTAACCCATTCAATTCAAGCTCTTTGTCCTCCCCTTTCAGATCCTACATAATCTTGTCCCTGCCTACATCTATATTGTCATTTCCTTGCAATCCCCAGTCACTCCTTGCTGCCTGCCATTCTTGGAACAGGATCCCATTTCTTGTCTGCTAAGTGTTCTCTTTGCTTCTGCTTTCTGCTTAAAACCCACTTCTCCCATAAATCCTCCCTAGCATAGACTTCTCCATAGCTGAACCATTACTGGTTTTTCAGGGTATGGTGGAGTGTAAACTCTTTATAGCAGGTGTAGCAGTAGCCACTGGAGTTTCTGAATACAGACCCATGTCGTGTGTGACCTGGATCTTAATCTTTTCTAATCCTGGCCAATGACAGGTGCCAGGAAATAAAGTTTAGTCTGTTAACAGCACTTGTATGAGCCACACAACATTCAGCGTGTTACAATTATACTAACTCGTGGCAAAAATGGCAAATAAAGCTACAAGAAACCTTCAGTCCAGAAAGGAGCTTGGTAGGGCACTAGAGCAGCTGGTTGCAGCACTTCAAATTTTCCTGGAAGTGGTATTGAAGAAAAATTGTACAGGCTATACTGCCACAAGTAGCAGGTCCCACAGCACTGGTGACCTGCAATACATACCACTGAGTAAATGAAGCAGACTGCAAACTGCCAATGTAAAGTATGCTCTGATCCACGCAAAAAATGTCATTTGGAAAAGAGCTTTTCATTACAAGAAACCTGTTCCAAGGCACGATTGACCATTATATTACAGACATATAGAGTGATGTGAATTTGAACTGCTATCAGACAGACTAATCAGAGAGTGAATTATTTGTGGTGTAACTGATAGCTGGGTCAAAACAAGGTTATTATGATAAACAGGCTTGGTATCGAAAGGAGAGTGGATATTTGCAAGAGCAATGAATAGTACACTCCCCAAATAGATGTGTTAACAAGAATTGAAGTGTATCTAATTAAAAATGCATACTAAGGCATAAAGAGACCAAACAAGGGCAGATAAATAGGAGACACCAGAGCTGGTTGTAATTAACCTGGAGGCAATCACATTATCACAATATAATGGAAAAGTCTTCAGCACAAAGGGACTAGCATCATGCAATAAAAGCAACCATTTTGCAAAAGAAGGTAGCCCTCAGTACAAATGGTAAAGAATTGAAAAAGCAAAATAAATTCATGAACGTGGACTTGTAGGAGAAAACTCGGATACAGAAACACAGTTGGGTCTCTCAATGCAGTTACAAAGCAAAATTCTGCACCAGATTGCTTTATGACACTGGAAATAAATTTACAAAATATGAATTTCAAATTGGATACTGGACCTCAGTGATACATAAACATAGCAAGAGTATGCAAAACTACTAGTGACCATCCAATGTTACAAATGAAAACAAAACTTGTTTGATATTGTGTGCACAAAATAAGGTCACATAGCAAAGCTACACAAATTATTCCTGGAATAAATAATAGTCTGCAAATACAGATGATCTATAGACAAGTTATACACAACTTTGAAGAGGAGGCAAAAGACATTCTTAAAGAACTTGATGGAGAGTTTAACAGACTGGGATGCAGTAAGGATATAATAGCGAAAACATTATCTACTATCACGTTGATAGGGATTCCAGGGGGCCACCAAAACTACATGCACCATATAAGGTCCCATTATTACTAAGAGAGAAAGTAAAAACTAAACCTGACCAGATTATAAAATTAGTTATTATTGAGAATAGAGATACCAGTTGACTAGGTTACCAAACAAGCAAAGGATGTATAGATCCATCAGATAAAAAATAAGGCTATCAAACACAGTCACTGTCCCTTGAGAACAGTTGAGGAAGATGAGTCTAAACTTCCGTAAACAAGAATCTTTTCAATTTTACATGCAAGCCAAGAGTTTTGGCAGGTTTGACTTGCAACTTCCCTTTTGATAGATGAAGTGAGTTTCCTTGGTGATTGCTTCGGGTCCCCAAGTGCACCAAAGCAGCATGTCCCAGATCTTTAAGGATCTGGGTGTGGCTGTTGATCACCTCTTGATTTGGGGAGAAAATAATGATCACAATGTGAGGCTGCATTCTGTTCTACAGCATGCCAATGGAAAGAGCCTTAAAGCAAACAGGTACAAATACCAGATCTGGCTGGATGAGATTTGCCACAAGAACGTCTACTCAGTGCAAAGGAATTTGGCTTGACCTAAGGAAGATGGAGCCACTTGGAAAGACCCTAAAACAGATAGGCATTACAGAGATTCATGGGCATGTTTATGGGTCGAAGCAAATTCATCCCTAGTTTGTCATAATTAAGAGCACTACTCCAAATGCAGTTGAGAACAGGACAGAATGTCTCTAAGATGCCTGACAAAAGAAAAGGTTAAGGGATTTTTTTTTTTTAAAGGAGTTGCAAAAGCTATTTTGATTCATAGATTCTAGAACTGGAAGGGACCTCGAGAGGTCGAGTCCAGTCCCCTGCCCGCATGGCAGGACCAAATACTGTCTAGACCATCCCTGATAGACATTTATCTAACCTACTCTTAAATATCTCCAGAGATGGAGATTCCACAACCTCCCTAGGCAATTTATTCCAGTGTTTAACCACCCTGACAGTTAGGAACTTTTTCCTAATGTCCAACCTAGACCTCTCTTGCTGCAGTTTAAGCCCATTGCTTCTTGTTCTATCCTTAGAGGCTAAGGTGAACAAGTTTTCTCCCTCCTCCTTATGACACCCTTTTAGATACCTGAAAACTGCTATCATGTCCCCTCTCATGAAATTAACCTGAAGCCTAAAATCTCAGGATGAGGGCTGTTCTGCAAGATGATTGCCTAAGAATATATGCTTCTAAAGAGGCACTGACTAAAACAAAATGGAACTATGCCCAGAGTGAGAAATAAATAAATGCTAGCAACTGTTTTCGGTTGTGAGCAGTTTTGCCAATATGTGTATGGACAGAAATCAATTAAGATAGCAGCAGACCATGAACCACTGGAAGCTTTATTACAGAAACCATAGCACCAGCTAGGCTTCAGAAAATGATCATGCCATAGCAAAAGGACTCATTAAATGTACAACACTGATCAGGAGCTTTCTATAGAGGACATGTTTTCAAGAGTGCCTATAAACAATGAAAATTAGCAGAAAGAACAATTTTGAAGGAAATATAACTCCAGTACTACCCATTTCTGGAAAAGAATTGACACTCAAATAAGAAATGTAAAATGGCCCCACCTTACAACAGCTTGGGAATGTAATTACAGATGGATGGCCAACAGGAAAATCCCAAGCACTTTCAAGCATAAAAACATATAATGTCTATAAATATGAAAGTACTGCTTGTTATGCAATTCTATACTCTCGGGGTTTGTGTCAAAATACCATAAAGCATGGATTCTGAAATCCCACCTATAATCCACAATGCCCAAGTGGGTACTGAGATATGAGAGCAGAGATGTGAAAAGATAAGGTATCAAAATGTGAAGTTTGCAATAGATTTAGGAAACAGTAAGAAAAACAATAAAAACCCTATGAGATTCCCAGTTGTCTTGATCCAAGGTAGGTGCAGGTCCATTTAATGAAATGGGGAAAATTACCTTTTTATTACTGAATACTGTTCAGATTTCTTTAGAATTGAGCTGTTGCACAACTCATCAAGCTGCAATGTAATAAGATATTGTAAATCACAGTTTACTCACTATGGGATTCCAGATGGGTTCATAATTGGTAATCATGAGTGGCTCATTTCAGCAAGTCTCTCTAATATATCTGTTCAGACTCTCAACACCAAGCCCTTACTATGCAGACTCAGTTGGGTTAGCAGAAAAGTCAGTTGAAATAGAAAGGTGGGGGGGGGGCACAACTGGTGGCTTCCAGGGACCCATACTTATCATTGTTGAACTATCACAACACAACTCACCCTGATTTATTAAGCTGCAGAGACTCATGGTAAAAGGTCAAAACCTTAGTGCAAATATTTAACAAGCTTTTTGAGTTAAAGTGAATTCATCCTGAAATAGTTACAAAGCACAATATGCTAAGAAGCTAGGACAGAAGAAATGCCAAGTGGGAGAGAATATTAGATTTCTAACAGGCAGTGACCTGGTATATAATGTGTGACAAAAGTCATATGCACGAAGGTCCACCCCACAGGAAGAACACAAGATGTCTAAATAAAATCGAGGACACACTGACTCTGTTTTCTTGAGAACTTCCAAAAAGCTGCTGAGAGAAGTTATGCCCACTCTGTCACTGACAGTACAAAAACACCAGGGGCAGAAAACACTAATTCTCCCTGACTGTGCACCTTGTGTAGGGTGACCAGATAGCAAGTGTGAAAAATCGGGATGGGGGGGGTAATAGGAGCGCATATTTTTAAAAAAAAGCCCCAAATATCGGGACTGTCCCTATAAAATCGGGACATCTGGTCACCCTAACCTTGTGTGGCATTCACACCAGTGCAAAGTGGATGTAAAATGCTACCATTCTGATCAGGAAGCAGCTTACACTCCCTTTGTGCTTGTGTAAATGATTATATAAAGTGCAAGGTGGTGATGAATCAGGCTATCCGAAGCAGATCCACTTCAGCAGCTAAACTATGGCAAAAAGAATTGTTTTGAAAACAAGTCGCGGCCATGTGACAAGAAAGGTACTGAAGTTTGGAAATAGTATTTACTGTCCAATAAGAAGCAAAATAATCCTCTGCTCTCTCAGGGGTTTGAAGTTATCCACCCTGATTTCTGACCTTGTCAACTCCATTTAGAGTTTTATAAATTGTTCATTGGTATTGTGTTTTATTTGTATTAAATTTAAACAGCAACAGAAAATGCAGCTGTAACCACTTGAGTCAGTAGGATCTGAACCTTCTCATTCCCTTTTGGATTTCTAATCCACTTCAGGTGACTGGGGCCAGGAAATAAAAGTTCAGTCTCTTACCAGCATTTCTGTGTGACACACCTTTATTATTGCAAGGATCTTGTGTTCTGCTTTCATTGAATCACCAAAGAGTAGGACTGGAATGGACCTCAAGAGGTCATCTTGTTAATCCACACTCCCTGAGGCAGGACTAAGTAAACCTAGACACCATCCCTGACAGATGTTTGTCTAGCCTGTTCCTTAAAACCTCCAGTGATGGAGATTCCACAATCTCCCTTGGAAACCTATTCCAGTGCTTAACTAACCTTCTAGTTAGAAAAGTATCAGAGGGGTAGCCGTGTTAGTCTGTATCTACAAAAACGATGAGGAGTCCGGTGGCACCTTAAAAACTAACAGATTTATTTGGGCATAAGCTTTCGTCTGGCTTTTAGTCTTTTTAAGGTGCCACCAGACTCCTCATTGGTTTTTATAGTTAGAAAGTTTTTCCTAATATCTAACCTACATCTCCCTTGCTGCAGATTAAGCCCATTACTACTTCTTCTTCCTTCAGTGGACACCTAAAACAATTGATCACCGTCCACTCCTATAACAGCCCTTAACATGTTTGAAGACTGTTACCAGGTCACTCGTTAATCTTCTTTTCTCAGTACTAAACACACCCAGTTTTCTTAATCTTTCCGCATAGTGTAAGTTTTCTAAACCTCCCCTCATTTTTGTTGCTGTACTCTGAACTCTCTCCAATTTGTTCACATCTTTTTTAAAATATATTTTTGTAAACTGTGTACATTGAAGGCATAAACACTTAATAAGAATAAAAATCATAGTTCTGTCTTAAACTGAGGGTTGTTTGGGCTGTATGCATTGTGGTTTTCAACCTTTTTTTCATTTGCGGACCCTTACAAAATTTCAAATGGAGGTGCTGACCCCATTGGAAATCTTAAACCCCCAGAGATGTTCTATGGTAATGACAGCCTTTCGCAAACCACTTCAAGATAGTCTGTGGACCTCTGTAGTCTGCGGACCACAGGTTGAAAACCACTGCTCTAACACCATTACTGAAATTTCCCATCGATCCCAAAGCTAACGGCTCAATGAGGTTAAAAGATTAGAACTGGTACAGGTGCTGAACCTCTTCCATGGAGCTGAGAGTTCACTGGAAAACGGGGTCAGTGACCACTCCTCCCCAGCATGAAGAGGCAAAATCCTGAGGATGCTGGAAGATGCCAAGGGGAGAAATCAGTTTGAGTCTCAGGTTGTGCACTGAACAACTGAGAAAATCAGCGAGACAGATAAGACATTTGGTGGGCATCATGCTTCCCCCTCTTGTTCACAGTTGATCTAAAGGTGGTTGGGAAATTAATCAAGACATCAGAGATGCACAAACTGGATTGCATGAAACCACCCTGGCCCTCTGCCTTCCAAACTGAACTTTTTCTTCTGGGAAGTTCAAAAAGATTTGATTAGTTTCCCCTATATCCATCCTTCTGGGTTTTGTTTGTTTCATTTTCACGTACCCCGGGACATCCAAATCCTGGCAGGGGTCAGAAATAGAAATGCAGAAATACCAATCTCATGGGATTTTGGGCCCAGCTAAAAGCGAGACGTACAAGCAATATCAGGGGAGAAGTTGTTTTTTGTGGTTTTTCCACTCCAATTTCCCCCTTCCCCCATCCCCCAAGAGACTCTCAGGATTGAGCAGCCAAAGCTTGAACTGAGTCTTAATACTGTCACCCGTAGGACTTTAAGTTGAGGGTCAAAAGATAAGTAAATTCAGCTCCCAACTTACACTCTCTCTCACTTCTTCCTTAACTAGCAGGAACTTGCTTCCCTCACTGCTCCCTCCTGATCATTTCCCCACATCCAATGTGGCCCCTTACATCTCCATAGCTCTTTACTGACCTTCCCAGAACAGGTACCAGAAAAGCCTTTCTCCACCCATAGGCCAGCATTATCCGCCTGCCTTTTGTTCATGGAGCCACTGGGGGCCCACACCAGTTTTTCTATAGCCCCAGCTTGCCCTCCTAAATTGAGCCATCTCCCCCCTATTGGTTCTCAGCAGGGAACACTGAGTAAGGAAGAGAGAAGTGGGGGTTCCTAGCAGACTTAAGATATAGTGAGTTCCTTTTTCAGAGTTTTGATTTAACTCCTTTTCCTAGCTGCCAAGAAAAACCTCTCTCTTCCTGCCCCGGCACTGCCTGCTCTCTTTTTCCAACCTGAGGAAACCAGCCAGTCAAGGTGCAAAACTCTCAAGGAATACCCACTTTCCTCAGAATTAAGTCAGACTAGCAGATATTAGTATTGCTTTCTGTGTGTGTGTAGGAAGAGACAGAGAGGTGGCTCTGGTATAATTTTAGATCCTCGAGTGGCTTCAAAAATATGCTTAAGAAAAGGAAGGGAGATGGGCCATCAGTCCAAAGTGTTATGGCTTCAGGGAAGGAGGGCAGAACAAGGGCTGCCCTTACAATGAAGAGAGAAAAGAGCCTCTCGACCTGTCAGACATGTGATGGACATTTAGCAGCAGGAATTACGGAGAGAGCCCAAAAGAAAGGCTCTAGTTGTCTTTAGAAGAACCAGGCAGTGGGGGGGATGACTTTTTTTCCCCTTTAACAAAATTGACTGCATTCTTCCCTGAGGGCTTCTGGTGTTTTTGATGTATGGGCACAAACTGGGTACACTTTTTCTCATCAGGCTCAGGAGAATACAGGCCACACGTTCCTTCCCCTTTGGTATTCTTGGGGGACTTCCTTGACTAGGCCAGATTCTGCTCCCTTTACTCATGTTGAGCAATCCCCAACGCTACAAGTAGTCCAACTGACTTCTGCAAGGTTGCGTAGTATGGAGGAAGATGCTACTCAGCATGAGAAAGGGTTCGAGACTCTGGCCCTTTGAAAAGAAGAAGTAAGATTAGCTCACTAAACAAGAGGTGGTTTTGTTCTCTCTCCATGCCTGTTTACAATTTGGGAGAGAGAATATTGCAAAATTCCACTAGATGGAATTCTCAAATATATGAAAGGATATGAACTGTTTTCTGGCTGGAGGCAAGTCTTCATGTTTACTCTCTGGCTTTTCTGCTAGCTTTTCTTCTCTCTTGCTTCATAACTTGTTTCACTAAAGGGGACTGGCCAACTTTCCTTTTAGATTTGGGGGGGGGGGTACCCTTTACATAATAGGGCAGCGTGAAAGGGAAAGTTGGGAGTGGAAGAAGAAAGATCGAAATCTGGAAAGATCTGATAACTGTATGATCATGGGGAACTTCAATATGAGTGACATGCTGGATGTCTCACGATGCCAGTACTAAAACATCTTTGGGATTAATAGAGGACAATTTCTTAGCTAAAAGTGTTCCATCCAACATGAGGAAATTCTATATTATACCTCATCTGGTCAGATAAGGAGGACTTGATAAATCTTCTGTTTGGGGAGGCTTCTATGCAAGCACCAGAAGCTCCCTAGAAATAAGGGGAACCAGCGGTGCCTGGACCGGGGCCCCGCCCCAAGACCATGCCCCCACTCTGCCTCCTCCCATGAGGCCCCACCCTCACTCTGCGTCTTCCTGACCCTGCTCCACCCCCTCACCCAAAACCCTCTACTGCTCCTCTCCACCTCTTCCCCTGAGGCCCTGCCCACTCACTTGCTCATCTCCGTAGTAGGGTTGCCAGGTGTCTGGTTTTCGACCATAATACTTGGTCAAAAAGGGACTCTGGGGGCTCTGGTCAGCACCACTGACCGGGCCATTAAAAGTCCAGTTGGCACAGGGCTGGCAGGCTCCCTACCCAGCTCCGCGTGGCTCCCAGGAAGCGGCCGGCATGTCCCTGCAGCCTCTAAGCGCAGGGGCGGCCATGGATGCTCCATGCACTGCCCCCCCCCCCGAGCACTAACTCCGCAGCTCCCATTGGCTGGGAACCACAGCCAATGGGAGCTGTGGAGGTAGCACCTGCAGGTGGGGGTAGCGTGTAGAGCCCCTGTGGCCGTGCTGCCGTCTAGGGGCCGCAGGGACATGCTGGCTTCTTCCCAGGAGATGCCTGAGATAAGTGCTGCCCAGAGCCCACACCCCAAACATTCTCCCTACCCCAGCCCTGAACCTTCTCCCATGCCCCAATCCTCTGTCCCAGCTCAGAACCCCCTCCCATGCTCAAACTCCATGCCAGAGTCTGCACCGCCTCCTGCATCCCAACCCCCTGCCCCAGCCCAGAGCCCCCTCCTGCACCCCAGAACCCGCACCCCCAGCATTTTGATTAAGAAACTAGAACTATACAAAATTAACATGGCATGCATTAAATTGATTAAAAACTAGCTGATCAGTAGGTCTCAAAATGTGATTGTAAATAGGGAATCATCATCAAGTGAGTATATTCCAGTGGAATTCCTCAGTGGTCGGTTCTTGGCACTACACTACTTAATATTTTTATCAATGACCTGGAAAATAACATAAAATCATTACTGACCGTGTGCATGTGATGGGGGACACTCTCCCCTCTTGTGAGCGCCACCTGTTGGTTGTGTGAAAACCTGCACACACACACACACTCTCTCTCTCTTCTCCCGGCACCCCCTGTCAGCGGTTAACTTCATCAGGCGGGTCTTCAGTGGCTCAGCCCTCTGGCTAAGTCACACATAATATAAGCACATGAAGGAATCCTTGCCAGGGTAAAAGGTCCAACAGAGCCTGTCCCTGTGCCTTCAGTAATGTCTTTAGCCCTGTCTCTGGGCTCAGTCCTCAGCCCCTTCTGCACTAGCTTTAAATCTGTGCCTGCCTGGGTATAGAGCAGTGCCCCCAGGGCTTTCTCCCTGGAGACTCTTGAAGTCCTTCCCTTCACTTGGGCCTTATCAAGCTTTATCAGGGCCTTTAAAAAGATGTATCCCCTTCTTGGGTAGGGTTATCATATGTCTGGATTTTCCCGGACATGTCTGGCTTTTTGGTCCTCAAATCCCTGTCCGGGCGGAATTGCCAAAAAGCCGAACATGTCCGGGAAAATACTCCCAGCTTTGTTTTGTCAGCATCCCTGCCTTAGTCCCCTGCTTACCTTAGAGCGGTTCCGGCAGGCTGCGAGCTGCAGACAGATTCCCCCCGCGGCGGCGGTGACTGCTGCTGCTCCCCCCCCCCCAGACACCTCAGCTTTGTGTAGCTGAAGAGCTGAGCTGCCCAAGCACTACTGGCTTCACGGTTTGCTGGGCAGCCCCCAGACCTCCAGATCCTGCGCCCCCGGCCGGGCGCTTCCCCAGCGCAGCCAGAGCCTGGGAGGGGAAGTGCCCGGCGGGGGCACAGGGTCTGGAGGTCTGGGGGCTGCCCGGCAAACCGTGAAGCCGGTAGCGCTCGGGCAGCTGTTTTGCGTGGCTGGGAGGGAGGAGGGGGAATGCGAGGCGCTCAGGGGAGGGGGTGGAGTTGGGGCGGGGACTTTGGGGAAGGGGCGGGGCTGGGGCGGAGTTGGGGCTGGGCCAGAGCCCCGTGGAGTGTCCTCTTTTTTTAATGTTTAAATATGGTAACCCTATTCTTGGGGCTTAGCCACCCTGCCAGTGGCTGGTGAGAGGATCCAGGCCCGTCCACTACTCCAGGTCCCAACCCACGGATCCTATAAATAGCAGCCACATGCTGCTTCCTGTAATAGTTGCTGCTGCTATTCCCTGGGCCACTTCCCACATAGCTCCTTCCTCTTCTTGGGTTCTCTGTCTGAGCAGGGTCTCTCCTAGGCTTCTTGCCTCTAGAGTTTCACAGGCTTCCAGCCTTCATTACCCTTCTGGACCCAGCCAGCAACTGAACTGCTCAGGCCCTACAACTCCTTTTAACTGAGCCTGCTGAGCTCTCATTGGCTGCTTCCCTACAGCCTTTCTAGGCAGGCCTGGAGGACTCACCTTCACTGCTGCTTTTCTGGGGGAGTCGTAAATAGTGGACAGGTCACGGATACAGAGTGAACAGAATAGCTCAGTAAGCTGGGTGCAAGAAAACAACATGCATTTTAATAGAGCCAAATGTAAGGTCATGCATCTAGGAACAAAAAATGAAGGCCATAATTATAGGAAGGGAGCCTCTAGTTTGGGAGGTAATCACTCTGAAAAAGAGTTGGAGTGTGGTGGATAATCAACTGAACTTGAGCTCCCAGTGCAATGCTGTGGCTAAAAGGATTCATGCAGTCCTGGAATGTATGAATTAGAGATGTTTTAGGAGGAGCCATGAGAATGACTAAAGGATTGGAAAACATGCCTTATAGTGAGAGACTCAAGGAACTCAATCTGTTTCACTTAACCAAGAGAAGGTTACGGGTGACTTGATCACAGTCTATAAGTACCTACCAAGGGAACAGAACTGTGATTACAGAGGGCTAAATGATCACAATTGCCCCTTCTTGCCCTTAAAATCTATTAAATGGTTGGAAGTAGGATCCAGGGTTTTTTCTATCTTAGCTAAACTGAAACAAGACTCCAAATCTTCTGCGGTTCACCAATTGCTAATGTGTGTAACGCATATACATACACTTGAGCTAATGCACATCTATGTGCTTTTGGTGCAGTGGTGCTGTAGCCGTGTTGGTTCCAGGATATTAGAGACACAAGTTGGATGAGGTAATATCTTGTGGCACAGGCAGTTGCCTGTAGTTGTGTGTATTCATGTGTGCATGTGTAAAAGCTGAATAAAAGACCTGTTGGGATGGGAAAGAACTTGTCGGGTAATGTATTAGAATAATAGAAAGATTAAGGAATCCCCTCTCTGAAAGAGTATGTGAGCACAAACTTGTGTCCGAACAAAAGTGTGTGTATTTAGCTGCATGTGGTTTCCTAGTGCTGGCCTCATTAGCCAGAGATAAATGAGCATGTGTTTTGGCACATGAGCAAGCAGATACTCTATGTAGAAAGAGACAGAGGATGTGTGAACACAAAGTACCTGCTCATTTCCCCACTTCTTGTACCCACACTAAGTGGGGAGAGAAGAAAACCCATGCTGATAGTTTAGTGGGGTCACAGCACAAGGGAGATCTAGTTGTTCTTTTTTTTTTTTTAAATCAGTTAAGACTAGTGAATTGTCAGGATTTAAAAATAGAAATAATTTCTTCTTTTAAACCCCCTTTTCCTGAGGCAGCTGGAGCCATGCTGACTCCTATTCAGAATATTTTATTAATAATATTGGATTAGTCACCTAGAGACCTGTAGGCCTGGACAGTCTGAAAACTAAAGATTTCTTCTTTTTGTGTGTGTATTTTATTATATTGGAATTGAGCCCAGAAGGTGAGAGAGGGGTGTTAAGAGCATCTTTTTAAAAAAAAAAAATTCCTTGGTACAGAGACCATCTTCCTTTACTGTATTGTACAGCACCAGTCACGGTGTCAGGCTGAACAAATAATGATACAAACAAAGACTTTGGCAAACTTAATGCTTTCAGGCTATGTCTACACTACAGCTTATGCTGGCATAATTTATGTTGCTCATTGGGTGAATAAATCACCCTCCTGAGCGACATAAGTTACACCGACATAAGCACTGGTGTGGACAGTGCTATGTCGGCAGGAGAGCTTCTCCCGCCGACATAGCTACCGTCACTTGTGGGGGCTGGAGTAATTAAGGCGACGGGAGAGCTCTCTCCCATCAGCTTAGAGCGGCTACATTAGAGTAGCCGTGCCCTTACCGAGCAATCTTGAAATCTTGGCCAGACACGTGGAGGCAAGTGTTTTAGGGGGAACATATTCCCAGTCTGCTTTCTTCTTAAGTAGGATCCTTAATGGAATCAGTGTCATAATAACAAGGAGAATACTTTGAGCCTGTTTCTGATCTCACACCGGTGTGGATTGGGAGTAACTCCAATGAAGTCAGTAGAATCTCAGTTGTGTACATGAAATTGGAATCATGCCCTTTAAATTGACTTTGTGTTTCTATGGGGACTTTCACTAGAAGACCCCCCAGAATGTTTTTAAACATACATTAATTAAACCTCACAACACCAGCCCTGCAAGGTAGGGAAGTCCTATACCCAGTTGGTACATGGAAACAGTCTCAAGCGATAAACAGGGTTCGGCAACCTTTCAGAAGTGGTATGCCGAGTCTTCATTTATTCACTCTAATTTAAGGTTTCGCATGCCAGTAATACATTTTAACGTTTTTAGAAGGTCTCTTTCTATAAGTCTATAATATATAACTAAACTGTTGTTGTATGTAAAGTAAATAAGGTTTTTAAAATGTTTAAGAAGCTTCATTTAAAATTAAATTAAAATGCAGAGCCCCCTGGACCGGTGGCCAGGGCCCGGGCAGTGTGAGTGCCACTGAAAATCAGCTCGCATGCCGACTTTGGCACGCGTGCCATAGGTTGCCTACCCCTGCGATAAGAGATGTGCCAGGAAAATAGAGGAAGCCAAGCTGCCCCCTATCCAGAAGGAGGCATGGGATGAAAGTGGGGGAGGACAGTGGTCTTTTTAAGACCTTTATTTCTTCCATCTAGCCACAAGTTGCATAGTTAACCATTGCATCTAATTGACTATATTGAAGCTTGACAGCATTACCCTATTTGATTTTGAGCCTCCCAGCAGAGAAACCATTAGCATATTCCAGAGAAACCACACAAGAAATGCATGCACATGTGTGCACAGAGACCTCGCATGCCACACTTCCACACCTGTCCACCTGCATTGACCTTGGCTAATACAAATATAAATCAGAAGCTGTCATTGTAGTGTTCTTGATGACCGGGTATCCTCCTGCTTGAATGGTTTTAAAAAATCAGAACCCCTTTGGAAATAAAAGAGAAAGCAATGAATTCTACTGCCCACAAACAGCTTTCGGAATATAAAGTATCAACCTCTCCATGGACCTCAACAAAATGAAATGTTCCACACATTCCAATGGCTGAATCTAGGGGTTTTGCTCTCTTGCATTTCCTCCACTCACCCCAGACGTATTTTTAATTTATGCTACTTCTTTTTCTTTCTCTGATTCCGTCTCTGCTTCTTAATCCGCCTGTTTTCCCATTGGTCATTCTCCCTCCCTCTGTCTTGCCTCCTTTATCTGTTTCTTAAATCATTTATTTTTCTTGCTCTCCCTGGTTTTGAGACATAGAGTTTAAGGCCAGAAGGGACCACAAGATCATCTAGTTTGACCTCCTGTGTATCACAGGCCACTAACACCACCCCCGCATCCACTAAATGTAACAACACGAATTAGACCCAAGTATTACAGCCCACAGGAGATTAAACTGTTGTGTGCTATAGGCAGAGAATAGGAGGGATTGAGGTGCACCAGTGCAATGACAGGGAATTGATGAAGTGAGATGTACCCACATGATCCTAGTAAGTGACTGTGATGGAATCCCCGAGGTACACCTGGAACTGTGGGACCGCTGTGCCCCCTTAATTCTCCAGCCTGGACTGTCTCTCACAATGCTTTGCCAGTGACAAGCAGCAACCTCCTCCAGGCACTATCATCACTCAGCCACTAGCATGCAGAGGCATACCCAGCTAAGGTGCATGAAACCTCCCCAAGCCCATGGCAGATGCTTCAGAGGGAATGAACAGAACAGAGCAATTATCAAGTGATCCATCCCCTGTTGTCCAGTCCCAGCTTCTGGCAGGCAGAATTTTAGGGACACCCAGAACATGGGGTTGCGTCCCTGACCTTCCTGGCTAATAGTCATTGGTGGACCTATCCTCTATGGCTATGTGTATTTATATTAATTTTAACCCAGTTTTACTTTTGGCCTTCACAACATCCCTTGGCAAAAGTGCCACAGGTTGACTGTGCGTTTTGTGAAGAAGTACTTCCCTTTTGTTCGTTTTAAACCTGCTGCCTGTTAATTTCACTGGGAGCGCCCCCGGTTCTTGTGTGACGTGAAGGGGTAAATAACACTTACTTTCTCCACACCATTCATTATTTTATAGACCTCTATCATATCACCCCCCTTAGTCATCTCTTTTCTAAGTGAACAGTCCCAGTCCTTTAAATCTCTCCTTATATGGAAGCTGCTCTATATCCCTAAGCACAGGCATTCACCTGCCTTCTCCTATGTTCCCCCTCATAGAGAATAAGTGTGGTATCATTTGGCTATTATTCATGGGTAGGCATAGCCCTGATTAAACAAACTGAGTTTTTCCATCATTATCTAGCAGGATACTGAACAGTCAATTATTTATCAACTCTTCTGCTTTGTTCCTCTTTTTATTGACTTACCTCTGCTACACAAAAGCTTAACATGTGCTGCACAAACATATCATCAAGTGTACTGGTTCTCAGTGACCTTCCAGTATCTGATGGCCCATCATCCCTTCCTTCCGGCATGATAGGGCCTACGATAAAGGCAAGCAGCATAAGAACTTGTTGTCTTTGTGTGGTTAGTAAAATCCTGATTTTTCCAGTAAAATAATTCTGGGGAAATCACAATTTTAGGGCAAGAAACAGAATTACTATAACCAGTGCTAATTGAAAGCTGCACTAACTCCCTCTGAAAAAGCCATGGATAGTGCACACCATTCAAATGTGTTGCACCAAGACCTAACAGCTGCTTGAATATGCTCTTCAAATGAGCACCCAAAGAAGGGGCCTTACTAGCCATAGGCGTCCCTGCTAAGGGCATGTCTTCACTGGCAATGATAAGCGGCAGCGCTTTAACATGGCTGTGTAGTCTCCCAGTGCTCTAAAAAACCCACCTCCACAAGGGGAATAGTTCCCAATGCTGGGAGCGCGGCTCCCAGCACTGCTGAGCTGTCACCATTGGCACTTTACAGCGCTGAAACTTGCAGCGCTCAGGGGGGTGTTTTTTCACACCCCTGAGCAAGAAAGTTGCAGCACTGTAAAGTGCCAGGATGGACAAGCCCCTAGTGTAGTCTGAATGAAGCATGGTCTCTCTGCCTGGGACAGGATCCAGCTGCTGCTAATGACCACCTTTGATGGCAGTCTCAGCAGATAGGCCAAGCACCGAATAGGCCATGGACACTGTAAACAACACGCTCAATATTATAATTGGTTACACCAGATCAGGGTTGAAGGACCTATGTGGGGGAAGCTTGCAGTGCCACTGTACATTCTGTTTCTGATCTATAGAGATAGCGAAAACTCCAGTCTCCAGGGATTTCAATTTGGCACCTTTCATGCAGCACTTAAATACACTTTTTAAAGGGCAGCTTTCAGACACAGGAGACTGTGACAGACTCTTTTTACAAAAATCTCATGCTGTTCAAAACATGGTGGTTTCAATTAACAGGGCCTTGTGGGAGCCTTTTGATTGTTTGTGAACCCCATGTGTTTACAATCCAGGTAGATTTCACTCTGGTTGTAGATTTAACTGAACACAGAAATTCAAGCTCACTCTAAACCACTGTGTTTCACTCAGTTTGGCACCACAACCATGAATCATGTATGTTTTCAACACAAATCAATAAATCATGTCCAGTTCACTCAAAACTCGGGCCAGGTTTGCTCTAAATGTTTTGGAACCTTAACGAAGTTTTCAGTGAACCTGAGTCAAGTTTACAATGAAACCTTAAAAGCAGGCAATTTTCACATGTTTTCAGGGCTTAATAATACTGTGCACATTCGTAGCCCTTTCCAGTCAAGGATCTCAAAGCACTTTACGAATATTCATGAATCGCATTTCAAAATACGCCTGCAAGGGAAAAATTATTACTTCATTTTACAGAGGGTGAAAATGAGGTACAGAGATGTTCAAGCTGGGCACCTAAAACCTGAGCCACCCAAAATCAGTGGCCACTTTTGAAAACTTGGCTGCACATGAATTCGGGACTCCTGATACTTAAGTGGTGTGGTTCTTTTTAAATCCTTTTGAATGTTTCAGAACCATCAAGCTTTGCACATAACTAGATGATAGCAGCAATGTGCTTATTACTGTTCCCTCCATTCCCTCCTATTTGCCGCACTCATTCAGTGCGTCTGTTTTAGATTGTCATCACTTCTGGACTGGGACTGTGTTTTCCTTTGTGTTTGTACAGCACCTAGCCCAGTGGCCCCCAATACTTATCGGGCCTTTAAACTCAACTATAATGCAAATGGTGATGTGACCTGCCCAAAGTTGTGCAATGGAAGAGTAAGAATAGGACCCCACTCTTCTGGCTCCTAGGCCTGTGTATTTGCCATAGGACCATACTGACTCTCTCTGCATAACTGACATTTCACACAGCTCTAAAAAATCACAGCCTCCTACAGTTTTATAAGGGGTTGCCAGCAGCTGACTTCAAAATAAACATTCTAGTCTCATTCATGAAAATAAACCATTATTGTAATATTAAATTGCAAATAAAATGAGGGAGTTATATTTCCTTCCATGAAAGTAATTATTGTTTGAAATCACTCAGCGTAATGAGTGACTTGAGTTACAGGAGGGTAAGCAGAAGGTGGGGGGAAGGGAAAATATAAACAAGACAACGGTGTTGGTCATTTTCCATGTTCCCCATGCAGTTACTGAAACATTTGTGTTTGTATCAAATCTTTCTTCCTACCCACACCTTGTTTCCTCCCTTGATCGCCTCCCACTCTGACTTTGCCAATGTGTGACCAGGGAATGTCACCCAACCTATCTAGCACCTTACAAAGGTGTTTACCTCTCTGCAAAGTGGGACTAAGAATATTTACACACCTTTGTAAGGTCCTGTGAGTTCCTTGGATAAAATCATTGTATAAATGCAAAGTGCTGTTGTTGTTGTTGTTATTACTATTATTATTTTATTACTAGATGGTCGAGGAAGCGTGACAATAAATTAAACTGAAATAAGGAGTGTATGTAATAATAAGACTGACACCTGGAAGAGCTGAACTCTGTTTCCTGGTCCCAGTTAGTAGCCTTATCAGATTGAAGGGGTCAGGGTCCACTAACACCAGTGGTTACTGCTACATCTTCTCATTACAAAAAATGAAAATAAAAATAATAATAACCCCGCACTAACACAACCAATTAATGAAACACAAAATAGTGAGGTCAAGAATGGAGCTCAGGGTAGAAGAGCTGTCAGATGAGAGGATTACTCTGCCTCTGATTGGGTGTCTTCCAGTAACAGACATCTTTGAATCTTGATATTTTTCTCATCACACAGCCACTTTTTATCCTTAAAACAGGTTCTCCTACAGTGACCTATTCAGCCACCTGGAGCCTGTATCTACAGACCCTGATATTTTTCACTGGCAGTGGGTGTGTGTTACCTCTGTCAGCAGGATTCTAGGTGTCTTCAAGAAACACAGAGCCAGTGTCATGCCTGGTTTAGTTTAGGTGTTTTCTGTTCCTTCTGTAGGACTGACTCTAAGGAGTGGTTAGGACAAATGTCCCTGAGGCAAATGGTATCACGGTTCCCTAATGTCGATTGTAAGTCACCATCTGTTTGAAATCTTCTAATGTTCCCTTTGTATCATGATCCAGGGAACTGGAGTCAGGGGAGCCATGTTCCCTGGAGGGTACAGGACAAGAGAAAAACAGGAAACACAGGGAGTTAGGCTGGAAGCAGTGCAGACACATGGACAGAGCATGTGTTTAATAAAGTTCCACTTTTGTTCAACTTAACCCGTGCTCAGCTTCACTGTTTGCAAGTGAAATATGGTGGTAGCATCTGACCGGTGAGTTCTCTGAAGTGCAGCAGCTGGAAGTGTGAGCCATGGAATTCAGTCTGAAGTCCTCTAGAGGTCTGGATTTTGCAGACACAAACACACCCCAGCAATGGACCCAGTGCAAGGAGGAGCTCAAGCTCTTCCCAGATCTGGCCATGCAGGAGAGCAACAACAGCAGGAAAGAAAAACTATTGTTTTACCTTATTGAGGAACAAGGCAGAGAGGTCTGCAGCACTCTGGAGCTCACCATTGCCTCAAGCCTCCCAGCAGCCCTAGGAGCCTTGGGACATATTGCTCCCCAAAGCGGAATGAAACTGTGGACTAAAACAGATTTTTCACTAGAGCCCACTCTGAAGGGGAGGAGATAGATCCCTGTGTTACAGCCTTATGCACACTGGCTGCTACGTGTGGTTTGGGGGATTTGACAGACTCCCTAAATCTGGACAGGATAGTCTGTGGCACTTGGGATCATCACTTGTGGGAGCCACTGCTCCAGAAAGGTAATCTCACCTTAGACAGATGCTTAGATGGGGAGAGTGCAATGGAAGCCACATCAGAAAGGATGAAAGCTCTAGGAGGCACAACACCCCCAGAAGTACATGCAGGAGACAACAGCAAAGGAGAGCAGGTGGCCAGTGTTCCATACTCACAGTGAGATGCATTTACTCTGGGAGGCAGCATGAGCGGGTAAAGGAGAAGTGCCCCGCACTAGGACAGCTCTGCAAAGAATGTGGTAAGTTGAACCATTTTAGCCATGTGTGCAAGAGTAGAGGAAGGTCCCAGAAAGATTCAATCAGACTTGTCCAAGAGGGGGAGGGCACCTCAGCCAGTGGTGATGAGATCCTGACTTTCTCCTTGTCTGAGAGCAGGCTGTCAGGACAGGAAAGCAAAAAGGCACAAAACCAACCTCCATGGATACAGCAATGTTAACGGGGAAACACTCTGTGCAATTTCAGCTGGATAGCAGGACCTCCTGCAGTGTGATTCCTTGGGGTGAATTGGGCTTGCACACATCCATTACAAAGAGCAGGCATAATCTACTGATATCTAATGACAGCACAGGAAAATGTGACCTCACACTAACTAACTTGAAAAATAACCGACAGTACCAACTGAAGTTTGTGGTGGCAGATGGTTGGCACTGCAGACCCCTCTTGGGGAATAGAGCCATGCAAGCCATGGATCTAATCAGGACGCAGCATCAGAATTGTATGGCTGAAGTGCAAGAAGCAAAAGGAGGAGTCCCATGGATAATGGTAACAATTTTAAAAGTGTTTGAGAATGTTTTCAAAGGTCATGGGTGCCTCGAAGGAAAGCTGTGATTGAAAGTAGACCCCACTGTGTGCTTACCACAAAGGACAATTCTTGTAATCTTGCACACGTGGAGCTCAAAAGCCTGCAGATTGGGAGTATCATAGCACCTGTAGAGGCCAGGACAGCCTGGGTAAGCAGCATGGTGGTGGTAAAGACTCAATGAGGCATATTATGCCTCCGCATAGACCCAAAGCCACAAAACCAGGCACTGGAAAGATGCCACTATCCACTGCCCACAGTTGATGACCTCTTGCCAGAACTTTCCAATGCCAGAGACTTTGTAACAGAATCACTGTGGTGCGAGGAACAGGTTTTGGCACATACACCTAGAGAAAGAGTCCAGTATGCTGACAGCCTTTGCAACACCATATGGTTGCTACAGATGGCTGCACATGACAATGGGCATAAGCCCAGCCCCAAAGGTGTTCCAGAGAAGACTCATCCAAGCACTAGAAGGACTGCCTGGGGTGAAAATAGTGGCAGGTGATATCCTCATTGTGGTGAAGTGAGCAATGATACAGAAGCTGAACGAGACCATGATGGAAAATGACAAGTCTTTCTACAGCAATTCAGGGACAAGAACATAAAACTCAGCCTAGAAAAAATTTGACTCAAATAGCATGAGGTGACATACATTGGACATCTGTTCCCAGCAATGGACTGAAAGCAGATCCCAACAAGATCAAGGCAGACAGAGACATGCCAGCTTCAGTGGATGTGAAAGGGTTATGGCACTTCTTAGTAATGATACATTTTCTTTCCAAGTTCTGTCCACACCTGGCGGAGGTAGCAGAACCCATATGTCAGCTCACAAGACAGGATGTTGAGTGGCACTGGGCAGGTCCCCAACAGTAAGCATTTGATCCGCTGAAACAAATGATAATGGATTTCCATGTCCTCAAATACTGCCAGTCAGGAGAGTCACTGGTCCTCCAGTGCGATGCATTGGAGAAAGTACTGGGTATAGCTCTTTTGCAGGAGCAGCTGGTCGCTTATGCCAGCAGGCCCTGTCAGAGACTGAACAGGGATAAGTCCTGTGACATTATCTAATTAAAATATAATCATGCAAATCATTGTTGCTACCACTGTTATATAATTGCAACGAATCTTGTACAAAGTGTGAAGTATGGCTAGAAAGGGTTAAGCAGCTTGCAGGCTAAATAACCCAGAGCCAACCTTTAAAGTCATGTTAGAAAGATATGCGAATGGTAATTATGGCCATTTCATGGTAAATAAGCTAGAACTTTGAAATGCAAACCTATGTTGTTAGAAGTTAGAAGCGATACTAATTGTATGCGTTTACTTATAGATGCTAGCCATGTAAACAAACAGTTCCTGTCTTTCACTATAGCTATTGATTCATAGATCAAAAGGGAATATTAACATTTAGATGAATCTTGGTGCAATAATGTCATTGTCTCTATGTCTCTTTAAAGTTTGTGATAAAGTGCTTAATGGATAAATTATCTTATGTTAATCCATGTAGTTAATTACCGGTGAGGTTTAGGAAACAGAAGTTTACATCAAAAGCCTATTGTTCACCCAGGACTATATGGTCAGGTGGCTGCTAGAAAACTCTATAAAAGACCCTTGTGTCCTGATCCTGTCATCTCAGATCTGTTTGAGGTTTCATGCAGGGGAAGCCTAAGCCATAAGGCAGGGTCGGCAACCTTTGGCATGTGGCCCATCAGGGTAATCCACTGGCGGACCGCGAGACATTTTGTTTATGTTGACCATCTGCAGGCATGGCCCCCCGCACTCCCAGTGGCCGCGGTTCGCTGTTCCCAGCCGATGGGAGCTGCAATGTTCCTACTGCAATACTCTTATTGTTCAAGCCTGGAATTTCCATCCATAGAGATTCTGTGATACAGTTGGATTCATATAAGATTTTTACTTTGTTTGACTCTGCTTTCTTTCACATATAGTGCCAGTCCCCCATCTCCACGACCTGCTCTGTCATTTCTGTATATTTTATACCCTGATATTACCATATCCCACTGATTATTCTCATTCCACCAAGTTTCTACAATGCCTGTTATATCAATATCCTAATTAAATGCCAGCCACTCTAGTTCACCTATCTTAATATTTAGACCTCTAATATTTCTATATAAGCACTTGCACATTTGGTCAATATTCAGTTGCTTGCCTTCAAGTGTTATATTTAAATGAGACTCTTATACGTTTGACTGTTCCTCACTAGCCTCTATATGTACTTTACCAACTTCTTTCCTATTTTGTTTACTAGGTTATAGAGTTCCCCCTTTAATAAATCCTTTCCTGAGAGTTGTCTCCACCTGAACCATGTTCATCTGTCAGCTTTTCCCCAGCCCTTAGTGTAAAAAATCTTCTACAACCTTTTAAATTTTACATGCCAGAAATCTGGTTCCATTTTGATTTAGGTGGAGCCCATCCTTCCTGCACAGGCTCCTCCTTTCCCAAAAGGTTCCCCAGTCCCTAATAAACCTAACTCCCTCCTCTCTACACCATTGGCTCATCCATACATTAAGACTCTGCAGTTCTGCCTGTCTTCCTGGCCCTGCATGTGAAACTGGAAGCATTTCAGAGAATGCTACCATGGAGGTCCTGGCTTTAATCTCTTACCTAGCAGCCTAAATTCACTACCCCCAAACTAAATGATCTGGATGAGGCTCTTCTTTTTTTAAAACTCTTGTTGTTAAGCTGTAAAAACTGGGTCCAGTGCTCTCCCTGTATTCCTTTACACTAACCTCTATTTGCCTTTGTCACATGCAGTGGGGGGGGGGTGGCTATTGCTTCTATCTAGGTGCTTATATTAGAGAAACAAAATGGGTGCGGTAATATCTTTAATTGAACCCAAGGCCGCCCGGGGGGGGGGCAATTTGCCCCGGGCCCCATAGGGGCCCCCACGAGAGTTTTTCGGGGCCCCTGGAGCGGGGTCCTTCACTCGCTCCGGGGGCCCCGGAAAACTCTCGCAGGGCCCGGGCCCCCGGAGCTTCTTCCACTGTGAGTCTTCGGCGGCAATTCGGTGGCGGGGGTCCCCCACCGCCGAAGACCCCAGGCCCCCTGAATCCTCTGGGTGGCCCTGATTGAACCAACTTCTGTGGGTGAAAGAGACAAGCTTTTGAGCCACACAGAGCTCTTCTTCAGGTTTGGGAAAAGTACTCTGAGCGTCACAGCTAAATGCAAGATGGAACAACTTGTTTACCATAAGTATTTGGCACATATTGTAAGGGACCATTTCAGGCAGAGTGGCCCGTAAACACCTCTGTAGTCATAAGACAAAAAGGGAGGTTAGGAGGTTAAAGATTGTTGTCATAAACCATAAATCCAATAAAAACAACAACTTAAAGACTACCAGATTTATTTGGGCATAAGCTTTCATGGGTAAAAAACCCACTTCTTCAGATTCATCTCTGTTCAGTTGTTATACCAATAGAATAAAAACCAGCAGGATCTTATTAAGAGGGATAAGGCAAAGATGCCACATTTATTGTAAATATAATGGACTGTGCCCATATTTCTGAAGGATTTGTTTAAAGGGTGTTATTTCTTTTACAAAAGGTGAGGTTGGAGCTCCTTTAAACTCCATTCCTCCCTCTGAGACTGTTCTCCCTTGTCTTTTCTTAAACATTTTTAACATATGTATAGTTTTCTTTGTTACCCCTGAACCCTTGCAGCGAGTGACACAGCCTAAATTATCTTATCCTGCTACCCCTGATCTCATTCAGTGAGCAGCTTTACCTTGCCGTATAGGCTCTTGTTACCCCTGATTTCTCAGTGAACACTTTGGATAAGATTAATTGTAGCTTAAAGTTTCTATGAGCTCTTTTATGAAGCCTCTACCCTCCGGAGGTCAGTAGGCTTTGGTTAACCAAAAATAGAACCGCTTTCTGTAGAGCCGGCTGTGTGCACACCAATGTTTACAATACCTGAGGCTTCTTTACCAATATTCCCCCTTTTGCAATTCTCCACCAAAATGTTATACCAATAGAATAAAAACCAGCAGGATCTTATTAAGAGGAATAAGGCAAAGATGCCACATTTATTGTAAATATAATGATAAAGCAAAAGATAAAAGTAAACAACGTTGTTTGACTACTTATTCCTATCACTACTTATTTCTTATACACACGCACACACACACATACATATATATATATTCATTCACACAATCATTTATTCAAGTTCTGTATAGGTGTTATAGTTACCAGCCTAGAAGTTGCTCATGCCAAGTTACTGGCCAGGTATCTTGGTCATGAGGATGGAGCCGAGTCCGTGTCAGGTGCACCTGATGCTCCTGGAGGTTGGCAGCAGAACCAGAGACTCAAAGTCCTCAGTCTTTAGAGTCCATTCTTATAGGAATTAATTTCTATGTTAGTCTATGGGAACTGTTTCATCCTGCTGTTGCTGACTCAATCAGCAGATGGCACATTCCTGGTGGCTCCACACTGTCCAAAGTGGCACATTCCTGGTGGCTCCACACTGTCCACAGTTTGTGTTTCTCATCCTTCCAGGTGATGGGGTGGATCCCAGTTTACCCTCCGGGGATTGTCTGGTGGTCCACTTGACACATTCTTCAGCCGATGGATACTCCCTTTTTAGGCTGGCACCTCCCTAACCATTCATGTACATCAAGCATTTATCATCATACATTCCATATTTTAACCACATTTTAATTTACTGTTTCCACCACTTTTGGGGTGTGTGCTAATTCATTTGAGATTCCCGGCCCTTTAATCACAGAGTGTGGGGGTCTGTTCCTAGGAGCTGTTGCTGTTACAATAAAGTGAGTCACTTAACGGCTTATAGCATTTGTTTACATTTGTATCAATTACTTCAAGAACAAAGTCAATTAACTTGTTTGTAAGTTTTACATAGCAATAAAGTATTTTTCACAGGACAGATACAATCAATCGTTTCTACAGACAGTAGCTTACAAGTTTTAACAGAAGATCCAAGAGATTTTTGTACTTGGTGAAACTGTTGGATTTTAAAGTGTGGGGGACAAATTATGGGGGGGTCACTGTCACTTGGGGGAATCACTGTTAGTACCTTCTTTAATATCCCTACACAGTCCATGATTTTTGGTGTCTATCAGAGTTACGAATTTAAGCTCCCAGGCTTGTCTTTTTGAAAGTGTTGTGCAGGTTTCCTTAGAGGATGAGGTCAGATAGAGAGCAAATGCTTTGTGAAAAGTGTTCACCCAAAGGCGATAAGATGTTCTTGTCTGTTATCCTTTTTCTGCACGAGTTCATTCAAGAGAGTAGTGAGTCTGGTTTCACCCACATAGTTTTTATTGAGACATTCAATGCACTGGATGAGGTTCGCCACTTGCTGTGATAGGCATGTGTAGGACTCATGGATCTTGAAAGGTGAATTCTGGGGGAACGTTGTTGATCGTTGTAGCAGTGGAGATATGTCTGCAGGTTTTGCATCTGTTGTTCTGGCAGGGTCTGGTGAAGGTCAGAAGTGGTACTTATATGCCCCTTGCTGACAAAAAATATGAATGCCTCCCAATTATTTAAAAATAGAAATAATAATAATCTCTTTCTTCCTTCCTACCTTCCTTCCTAGCCTGTAGGACAAATAACTCTATGGGTGGTATGCATATGTGCACATGCCTTTATGTGTGAAGACCTTTTTGAGGAAAAGCGAATTTGAAGAGTTTTGCACATCAGTCCTATGACCATTCCTATCTCTGGGAGTGCATTCCACAATCTAAGTCCAGCGCCTGTGAACGCTCTGTCTCCTGTGCTCATGAGCATCCTCATATAGGTTGACAATTGCATGGTCCCAGTGGAACATAGCTGTTGTGGGAGGTCTCCTCTACTGCTTAGAGCAAAGGAATGGGAATCAGGACTTCTAGGTTCTGTTCCTACTTCTGCCACAGAGTTACAGTGTGACCTGATTGATTTTTCCTTGTTTTTGGATCCAAGGGGTTTGGATCTGTATTCACCAGGAGTTGGTGGGGGATGGTTAATTTCTCCTTGTTTTAAGATCCAAGGGGTTTGGATCTGTATTCACCAGGGAATTGGTGAAAGGTTTCTCAAGGCTTCCCAGGGAAGGGAATTAGCTTTGGGAATGGTGGCAGCGGACCAGATCTAAGCTGCTAGTTAAGCTTAGAAGTCTTCATGCAGGCCCCCACAGTTGTACCTTAAAGTTCAAAGTGGGGATACAGCCTTGACATGGTTCTTAAAAAGAAGTGTGACCGTCGTCTGAAACATCTTCAGATGGGGGCAGGACTAAATGGATTAGTGCTCTGATCTAATATGTTCCTTAGTGACATCACCAAGGCCACCCAGAGGGAATCAGTGTTAGGCCTGGGGTAAGAATGCGATAGTCCCTTACTCTCAGTATTATGCTTCATCCACCAGTCACGTTATTCTACCAGTCGTGTTATTGAGCTGTACCTCCTAGTATCGAGAGGCCACACTGGCTGTTCAGTAGAGGAGCTGGCACAACTGACTCGTGTCCAGGAGAGAGCTGGTAGCACTGTGCTGGCTGGTAACCCTCCTTGACCAGATGCACACTGATCTAGGATCTCCCCCAAAAGTGAGAAATCCACTGACGTGTTCGTGGACCCCAAATGCCAGCCCTGGGAAGATCTATGGTGAGCCCTTGAAATGAATAGAAGCAGTGTGGCCAAATCCTTTAGCCGGCTTTGAAAATCTCAACCCAGATTAAGAAAGCACCATGAGAGACTTTCAACCCTGGTGATCAGTGCAAATTTTCAGGGCTATCTCCGCAACAGAAAGGGCTGGGAACATGCTTTTTATTTAAAATAAAAGTCGAGATTGTCTTAACATTTTCAGATCTGTGGAGCACGCAGCCACAAGCTTTGCGAACCTCGTCTGCCTGCTCCTCAGATTGTATAGATACATAGGAAACAGGCTTTCATTCTCTGCCACAAGACACCCTAAATCACAGGATAACAGGGTGAGGGGTGAAATTATATCTGAGACCTTATTGGTGCCATCTGGCTATTACAAAAGATGGAAGGATGAATTCAGGGAGGATTTGTCACTGGTCTCTCATGCAGGGAAGCAAGGCTGTAAAGAACCAAAGGGTGGTGACTTTGAACATACATCTTTCTCCCCTCAAAAGCATAAAGCTGCCTTATCAGAGAAGTTAACATCTCCCCTCCCCTGGAACATATGCACCTCTATTAAAGACAAATCAAGCCCTTATCTCCCCTTCTACATCCCTTCCTGGTGCTGACACTGAGCTTCTATTAAAGACAGAGTGCTCACATATTCCTTTGTTATCAGCTCCCTGAAAGGCCAGGATTTGTAACCTCTGGTGAATGGAAGTTTTTCTCACAGCTAAGCTAAGGCTACCATTCAGAGCTCTGTTTAAGCTACTGAAAGGAAGTGGGCTGGCTGCCTGATGATTGCACTGATTGGGGTGCTGGGACCAAGGGTGCTGGGGGTGTAGTAGTGGTTGAAGTGGTTTCCATCATATACAGGATTTACAGTTTGGGTCAATGGCTTTCACCACCCCCACTATACAAATTGTTCCAGCGCCCCGTTTGCTGAAAAGGTCTTCCTGTAGGTCAAATACTAGATACTGTAACCGGTTTCAGAGTGGTAGCCGTGTTAGTCTGTATCAGCAAAAATAACAAGGCGTCCTTGTGGCACCTTAGAGACTAACAAATTTCCTCATTGTTTTTGTAGATACTGTAAGTTCTGCAAGTCCAGCAGTGGGCCCCAACCAACCCTTATTTGGAAGGTGAGCCCACCCCACCGTGGAGTGTGGGGAGGGAGGTATTTAGTCCCCAAGTTCATCCATCTCAAATTAAAGGGAGACATATAAATCTGCAAGTCAGAAAATAATATAGCACATTAAATAAAATATACATTTCTCTTAGGGTATGTCTACACTACGAGAGTAGTTCGATTTTAGTTAAATCGAATATGTGCAATCGATATTAGAAAGTCGAACGTGTGTGTCCACACTAAGGACAGTAATTCGACTTTGTCAGTCCACACTACCGGGGAAAGCGTCGACATTGGAAGCAGTGCACTGTGGGCAGCTATCCCACAGTTCCCGCAGTCCCCGCTGCCCATTGGAATTCTGGGTCGAGCCCCCAATGCCTTCTGGGTAAAAAAATGTGGCGAGGGTGCTTTTGGGTAACTGTCGTCATCCGTCAGTCACTACCGCCCTGCCTCCCTCCCTGAAAGCGCCGGCGGGAAATCAGTTCGCGCACTTTTTGATCAGTGACAGCGCGGACGCCACAGCACTGCGATCATGGATCCCGCTGCGACCATCGCTGCAGTTGTGGCCGTTCTCAACACCTCGCACCTTATCATACACCTTTCCCTGAGGCAGATGCAGAGAAATCAGGCGAGGAGGCTACGGCACCGCCGTGAGGGCCGGAAGTCGGAGAGTAGCACAGAGCTGTCAGAAACCACGAGCCCCAGCGCCCAGGACATCACGGTGGCAATGGGGCATGTGGATTTTGTTGAACGGCGATTCTGGGCCCGGGAAACAAGCACGGACTGGTGGGACCGCATAGTGCTTCAGGTCTGGGATGAATCCCAGTGGCTGCGAAACTTTCGCATGCGGAAGGGGACTTTCCTGGAACTTTGTGACTTGCTGTCCCCTGCCCTGAAGCGCAAGGACACCCGCATGCGAGCAGCCCTGACTGTCCAGAAGCGAGTGGCCATAGCCCTCTGGAAGCTTGCAACGCCGGACAGCTACCGGTCAGTCGCGAACCACTTTGGCGTGGGCAAATCTACCGTGGGGGTTGTTGTCATGCAAGTAGCCAAGGCAATCGTCAAGGTACTGCTGTCAAAGGTAGTGACCCTGGGAAACGCGCAGGCCATCATAGATGGCTTCGCTGCGATGGGATTCCCAAACTGCGGTGGGGCTATAGATGGGACTCACATCCCTATCCTGGGACCGGGCCACCAGGCCAGCCAGTACATCAATAGAAAGGGCTACTTTTCAATGGTGCTGCAAGCACTGGTGGACCATCGGGGACGGTTTACAAACATCTACGTCGGATGGCCGGGCAAGGTTCATGACGCTCGCGTGTTCAGGAACTCTGGTCTGTTTAGACGGCTGCAGGAAGGTATTTACTTCCCGGACCACAAGATAACTGTTGGGGATGTGGAGATGCCTACAGTGATCCTCGGGGACCCAGCCTACCCGCTAATGCCCTGGCTCATGAAGCCCTATACTGGCACCCTGGACACAGAAAAAGAACTGTTCAACTACCGGCTGAGCAAGTGCAGAATGGTGGTGGAGTGTGCTTTTGGCCGTCTCAAGGGGAGATGGAGAAGCTTACTCACTCGCTGTGATCTCAGCGAAACCAATATCCCCATCGTTATTGCAGCTTGCTGTGTGCTCCACAATCTGTGTGAGAGCAAGGGGGAGACCTTTATGGCGGGGTGGGAGGTTGAGGCAAATAGCCTGGCTGCTGATTACGCCCAGCCAGACAGCCGGGCGATTAGAAGAGCCCAGCGGGACGCGCTGTGCATCCGGGAGGCTTTGAAAGCCAGTTTCAAGGCTGAGCAGGGTACCCAGTGACTTTTAAGTTTGTGGACACAGAAGCAGAACTTGCCCCCGTTTCTTTACCCAGTTGCCGTCGACTATCCTCTCCAATTACATACCCCCTTCACCCCCTTCCCAAAAAATAAAATCTGTTCTGTTTTGTTAATGGACACCGTTGTCTTTATTACTGTTTTCGCGGGAATGTTTTAAACCTGGGACGCAGACTGTGGCGGGGGGCGGGTTTAGGGTTGTGATGCAAATGATGCTTCTAAACTCCAGGAATGACAGGCTCCGCGGTGGTGGACTGGTTGTTTCAACGGAGCCTGCCAGCCCTCCTGGCCGGGACTGCGTGTATGTGTCGGCTATGTGACTGTCTTGCAGGGGGAGGAGGGTTACAGATCCCCTGCTGCGCGGCTCTGTAATGCAGGGTAAGGACCGCTGCATAAGATCTGTAACTGCCCTCCCCCGCCACCAAGTCACAGAGCAACACCACCCCCCCCACCACACAAAACATGAAAACCACCTCCCAGACTGACCAGGATAACTAGTCACTGCACTGTATATGTGCCCTGCTGCTGCACCTGCCCCCTGCTAAAGGTGACTGTCCTGTCCAATGACCAAGCCCCTTCCCCCCCCTTCAGACAGACTCCCCTCCAAAAGAAGAGGATGGAAACAGAAATGAACAGAAACGTATTCTTTATTAACAACCGCACATGGAACGGGGGCGTGAAACTTGGACGGGGTCTTGTGTGAGGCGGGTAGGAAAGGACTTTTCAAATTTTGGGGAATGAGAGCCTTCTAGTGGTAGAGCAGTCCGCAGGGGTGGAGTGAAATTTTTCACGGCCCCTTCCACCCCTCCGTGTTTGGACTTTGGGTGAGGGGGGTATGGGACTTGGTGGCGGGGCAGGGCAGTTACAGAGAGACTGCAGCGGGGCTCTCTCCTCCTGCCTCCGGTCCTGCAGAACATCCACAAGGCGGCGGAGCGTGTCCGTTTGCTCCCTCATTAGTCCAAGCAGCGTTTGAGTAGCCTGCCTGTCCTCCTGTCGCCACCTCTCCTCCCGTTCAATGTTTGCCCGGTGCATTTGGGACAAGTTCTCCCTCCACTGTGTCTGCTGGGCTGCCTGTGCTCGGGAGCATCCCATTAGTTCAGCAAACATGTCTTCCCGTGTCCTCTTCTTCCTCCTCCTAATGTGCGCTAGCCTCTGGGCAGATGTGGCTGTGGGAATTGGAAAAAGGGAGTGAATTCCTGAGACAGAGCAATGTATCTGTGAACAGAGAACATAGTCTTTCTCTGTGAACAAGACCATGCAGAGCACCTATCACACGCGCACTGAGGACAAGGTCGAATTTTCGGGCCTCGCCTACAGTGCCTGCGGTCTTGCTGTGGCGAGCTGAGGAGCAGGGCTGAACACCGGACTTTGTCTAGCTGGCAAACATGGTAAGCCGTAGACTTGTGGCCGCTTAAAACTTTAAGAGTGGCACTGGCCTCCTTTCACATAGAAAGCAATGCGAGTCTCTGCTGGCAGCAATCCTGCAAGCATGAACTCTGGCCCTGTCCCACCCCCTCGCGGCTGTAAACCGCGTGGCTGTAAACCGGCGGTTGCAGTTCTGTAAAGGGACGGGCAAGCAGTCCCAATACTAACTTTCCCCTACCTAATTCACAGCAGGGAGTCATGCCAGACATCACCCTCCTGAAGGTCTCGGAGAGCCAGAAGGAGAAGATGCTCCGGGACAGCCTGCAGAAACCGGGGCCATTTGCTGCAATGCTCTGCAAGGCCATGATCCCGGAGTACCTGCTGGCGTTGTGGCAGGGAAACGTGTCCTACCACGGGGGGCCTAATAAGCTCTCCCTGCCCAGGAACCTGCTCATGAGGCTGGAAAAACACCTGCAGGAGGCGTATGAGGAGTTCTCCGCGGAGGATCTCGCCTCTATCCCCGGTTACATTGACCAGTTCTTGGCTTAGGTGCCCTTGGAGGGACAAATGACTGCAGGGTTTTGGGCACTATAATCATGAAGCGGACATTGTGAAATTTTTTGAAAATGGTTCGGACTACATATTGAGGCGCCCAAAGACAGACTAATCATGATACACTTTGCACAGATTCCCCTTTTGTTTGACTTTCCTGTTTACATGTTTTGAAGCACTTTACCCACTGTTAATATTTTAAATCTTCCTGTTTTGTTGTAAATAAATGTTTACATGTTTGAAAGCACTTTAGCTACTGTTAATATTTTAAATATGCCAGTTATGTTGTAAATAAATGTTTAGATATTTAAAACACTTACTGCTTGATCCTTCCCCTGAATCTGTGTCTGGGGTAACGGCGGGGGACGGTTGGTAGGGGATCTCTGTCAGGGTGATGAAGAGCTCCTGGCTGTCGGGGAAATCAGCGGTGCCAGCGCTGTCGACTGCCTCGTCCTCCTCATCTCCTTCTTCATCTTCCCCGTCCGCTAACATGTCGGAGGAACCGGCCGCGGACAATATCCCATCCTCAGAGTCCACGGTCAGGGGTGGGGTAGTGGTGGCGGCCGCACCTAGGATGGAATGCAGTGCCTCGTAGAAACGGGATGTGTGGGGCTGGGATCCAGAGCGTCCGTTTGCCTCTTTGGTCTTCTGGTAGCCTTGTCTCAGCTCCTTGATTTTCACGCGGCACTGCGTTGCATCCCGGCTGTAGCCTCTCTCTGCCATGGCTTTAGAGATCTTCTCATAGGTCTTTGCATTCCGTCTTTTGGAGCGCAGCTCGGCAAGCACGGACTCATCTCCCCACACAGCGATGAGATCCAAGACTTCCCGATCCGTCCATGCTGGGGCCCTCTTTCTATTGGATTGCACGGCCATCTCTGCTGGAGAGCTCTGCATCGTTGCCACTGCTGCCACTGCTGCTGAGCTCGCCACGGTGTCCAAACAGAAACTGCGCTTCAAACTGCCCAGACAGGAAAAGGAATTCAAATTTTCCCGGGGTGTGGCTGGTCAGAGCATCCGAGCTCGGACTGCTGTCCAGAGCGTCAACAGAGTGGTGCACTGTGGGATAGCTCCCGGAGCTATTAGCGTCGATTTCCATCCACACCTAGCCTAATTCGATACGGCCATGTCGAATTTAGCGCTACTCCTCTCATTGGGGAGGATTACAGAAATCGATTTAAAGAGAGCTCTATGTCGAACTAAATGGCTTCCTGGTGTGGACGGGTGCAGGGTTAATTCGATATAACGGCGCTAAATTCGACATAAAAGCCTAGTGTAGACCAGGCCTTAGAATGGAGTCTCTTGACAGAAAACAAGCCCAGCTTTATACCTGTGCAAATAGAGGGATGTAATCCAATGTATCTCTAAGATCCCTATTCATAAGTTAATTAATGTGAATGAATGGATAAGCCATTGGAAGTAATGAATCTCATTACTGGGGGTGCGTCTGGATTTTCATGAAGCTAGGAGCCAAAGACAGAGTTGCCTTTCTGTCAGAGACTGAATAGGTACCAGAGAGAAACCTTGAATGAGGATGTAGTGCACTGAAGATGAAATGCATTAGGCTCAGTATTCTAAAAAGGCCCAGCCCCAAGACTAAGGAGCTCTTTTGTTTATATTCATTTGCTTCTTTATGTTTTTAGGTTAAGGTAGTGCTGGTGAAAGGTGCCAGATGAACAGCCCAGGAGGCTGACGTTCTCTGCCCCCAGAACAGATATGGTATAGGCAGCAACAGTGCAAATTTCCTCACTAAATATGCTTCCTCTTTAGGTGTAGGGAGGTAGCTCATTCCTAATGACCTCTGTGGAGACTGCCCCCGGTCTCAAATGTGTGTATTGGTGATGTGGACACATCTGTCCACTAGGGGAATGGAATTGACACCACCAGCTTGTTTCAGATAGGCCATGAACCACTGTCAGGTGGTAACAACTTTCCATCACTACTAACGTGGGGCAAATTGAAATTGGGATTCTGTTATTTTAAAGGTAATGGGGAACCTCAGACTCATTGAAGAAGAGCAATGTCTGTGTATATTCTGGTATGTCAAAGTGAATGGTTACATGTTTTGCTCTCTGTGTGTTCAGTGTCTGTATGTCTGAATATGTATCTGATACAATGGAAGGCAGAGAGAGGGGATACGGTTTGTAAGATGATCCTATCGAATGGGTTTGGTTCTGTGGCTGTTGATGATGCTTGCCCTCCAGTAGAGGGAAAGAATATTGCTCAGATGTGCCATCTGACCACATCTGCTGATACCATAGAATCCAACAGTCTGAACAGACTCCTTGCTCTGTTCAGTATAGGGCAGGAAAATGTTTTTAGTAAGGGAATAGTGCAATCAGCAGATTGGGCTCCATGCAATCACATTTTTGTCTTTTCTGTCCATCTCTCCAATGATCCTTGGGTACACTTAGCCATTCTGTGTGGATTCATATTAACAATAATTACGTATCTGAGGGAAGAGGGAGACCAGCCCAGGTATGGGGGTGAGGAATGGGAGAGGCATTATATAATAAATGTATCAGTGGGTTTTTTGTCCTAGCTGTCATAGGAGTCATAGATCTTGTGATCTGGTAAATCGCTAGGTGGCTCTCTGAGTTACTCAACATCTTTCTCTTTTGTTTTACTCTTTCTGTATTGACAGTAAAGTAATGCAAAAGACCTTCTGCACTGTATAGTTTTGATACCTTCTGGAAATGTTAGTGTGGGGCAAATCATTATGTGTCTGTGACATGAACAGGCAGTTCAAACCACAGAATCAAGCATTAACTTACAAATCAACCAGTCGGGACAATATGAATTCTAGGATATTAAGGGAATTAGCTAGCCAGGGCTGGCTCCAAGGTTTTGGCTGCCCCAAGCAGCCCCCCCCCCCAAAAAGCCGCGATCGCGATCTGTGGCGGCAATTCGGCGGAAGGTCCTTTGCTCCGAGCAGGAGTGAGGGACCGTCCGCCGAATAGCTGGACTTGCCGCCCCTCTCCGGAGTGGCCGCCCCAAGCACCTGCTTGCCAAGCTGGTGCCTGGAGCCGGCCCTGTAGCTAAGCAAATTCGTTGAACTGCTGGCATTTATTTTTGAAAAGTCAAAGACAGTTGAAGAGGTCCTGAAAGACTGGATGAAAGCAAATGTAGTACCAACTTTCAAAACAGGAAAAACTAGCGATTCTGGCCATTTCTGTCTTGTCAGTCTAACTTCTATCCCTTGTGAAATATTGTAACAAATACTTTGAGAGGACAGATTCTCCAGTCTGCTAAGTCCACTTGATGCTCTAAGTGGTGCAAAGTGGATTTAAAATAGCTAGAGATGACTAGTGGATCATTGCCCTCATGCAGGGGGACATTCCATTAGTGTCAAACTGGCAGAGATGCATAGCTGCCTACTGTGCCAGCCACTGCCCTATCTCTGGAGCAAAAGGAGGGAAGCGGCAGTGTGGCAGAACAGAGCTTCACTGTGCCCAATACCCAAAAGATCCCTGAGCAGCCTTTTGCCAGTGGCGTAAGTGAGCAATGCTCCCTTGTGGCTCTAACAGAGCTCAAGCACTATTAAAAACGTTACCTTTTTCATCTGCAGTGTGACAGAACCATGAGCAATAAATGGCAGGGGATTATAAAAAATAAATCTCGCCAGGCTAATTTGATTGTTCAGATATATATACGTAAAACTACAAAATTAGCAGCCATGGGGCATGCAGTAAACAGAATGTATTCTGATTTCAGTAGAGCATTCAACATGGTATTTCTGAAGTCTAATTGGAAAATTTGTTCAAATTGATTTGGGTAGGAACACTGCCATGTGGACTGAAAACTGAATCAAAGATCCTAGATAAAGTATAACATAAACAGCAATGTGTTCAGTTGGGGAGGCAGCCGGTGGAGAACCAGAGAGATCATTGTTAGGTCTTATTCAACATCTTCATTGATTATCCCAACAAGGGAGTCAACAGCTCATTATTGACATTTACGGAGAAGGAGGAGTTTCAAACATCAGGGAGGACGGAGCAGTAACGCATAATGACTGGACAGATTAGAAGCGTGGCAGAAAGTAATGAACTAGATTAGTCCTTGCAAAGTGCAGGTTAATATAGCTTGGGGGAAAATAATGTGAAATCATACACTTAATGAGAGAGAGAATCCTAGCAATCAGTAACAGTAAAAAAGACTGGGTGACAGTGGGCATCAAATTAGACATGAATTTACAAGGTGACATAGATGTGAAAAAGATCAATGCCATTTCAGATGACATAGGCAAAATTAACACCAACAACACATCGTATACAAAACAAGTACACCATTTCTGATCACCACATTACCAGAAACCTAAAATCAGGATTTTTGCCATCACATAAACCAGTGTTGCAAATTGTGGGTTAGAAGAAAGAAAATTTGGATACTCATTATTTTGAAGGGGACAAATTGATACAGGTTCCTTGGTGCTGTGGTGAAATACAGCACCAGAAACAGCAACATCTCAGTCCTGGAGGTCCCTGTGACAGAGTGCTAGGTATGAAAGCCTGAGGGCATGGCTACACTTGCAGATGTAGAGACCTTTGAGTTAGACCAGCCTTCGGAGAGCGCAGTAGGGAAAGCGCTGCAGTCTGTCCACACTGACAGCTGCAAGCACACTGGGATGGCCACATTTGTGGCACTTGCAGCGGCATTGGGAGTGGTGCATTATGGGCAGTTATCCCACAGAGCACCTCTTTCCATTCTGGCGCTCTGGCTTGTGGGAAGGGGGTGCGGGGCATTCTGGGTCCTGTCCCAACGCCCCGTGATGCATTGGTTCGCATCCCAGCAATCCCTCTGCTTCCGTCCACATTTGGCGCCATCTTTCATTGTTTTTTGTGCTGTGCGCTCTGTCTTCCCTTTCGGTCTGCGGGAATGGAGCTCGAACTGCTGAGGCTAAGTGCTGTTCACTCAGCTGCCATGACCCACCCTTCCAAAAGAGCCTGCAGTGCCTCAGCCCTCAGACATGTGGCAGCAGCCTATCCCTGAGCAGAGCCTGGGTCAGATGATCCTAGGCTCAGGTATTTCCCCAACCCCTCCAGAGTTGCAAATTAGTCTGTGCAACAGCACTACCCAGCCAGGAACCTACACTGCAAGTCACCAGGCAACAGACTCTCTAGACTGCCAGCCTGCTGTTCTTCCTGTTCCTGCCCCAGCTTTGCCCATGCCCTGCTCTGACCTTGCTTCAGGCCTGCATCTGCCTCTTGACTCCAAGACTCATGGACTCTGATCAGTTTTGACCCTTGGCCTGCATCTGGCCTTCGGCTATGGTACTAATTTGGCTTAACTGTGGACTCTGACCACCTGGCTTCAACTTCCTCTCCAACCACCAGGCCTGACTGCTTGGAACCAGCACCTGACAGTTTGCACAGACTCCACTGTACCAGATCCCACCAGGCTTGATTGAGCACCTGGGTGCTGCAGTCCCAGAGACGGCGTCCCTACTCCAGAGCCTCCAGAATCAAATTGCCCAGCTGCAGTTAGAGAACGCCTCTCTCCGAGTGCAGGTCCAGACATCTCCAGGATCCTTGGTGGCAGCCCTGGAGCATGGTCTGAAAATCCCATTGCCAGAGTGGTTTGATGATGATCACCACAAGTTTCGAGGGTTCGTTAACCAATGCCGCTTGCTGTTGCTGATGCGGCCATCCTTGCACCCAGATGATCAGGCAAAGATGGGACCTTTCAACTCAAGGTTCAAATCCCGCTACCATCTGAAACTCATGTATTTGATCATGAAATGACATGGTGGCCTCAGTATAGTTTCTAGTTTGTGGTGCCAGTCTCTACAGAGAAGCCAAGGACTGAATGGGTGTTTTGGCTGGGTACTAGCCTTTTCTTTTTCCAGGGAAGTGGATCTTAGCCTCCTTCTACTGTGTACACAAGTAACCCCTGAGAGTCAGAGTGGCAATCTGAGAAAAATGCCTGCACTAGCAGGTTGCTGCTGTCTATGTACAGTGTAGTATTAGAGTTGTGTGCAGTTTTGTTGCCCTCTGCTTATGTCCTAACTCGGTGGCCAGAGGAAGATCCTTTTTACCAACCATCCAAAAGGAAATCCCCATTTCCATACTACCTGGCAAATCAGGGCAGTTTTCAGTTATCACTAGAGGATCAACATAAAGACTTCAAAATGGGCTAGCCAAAGACAGAAGCGATCCTCACCAGCTGTCATGTTGTGTTTTATCAGAAGCAAGCTTTCCAAACACATCCCCTCTGCTGCCCACATGTGCCCTAGCACAGGCAGAGCCCTGCCAACCACATCTGCAGGTTCCCTCTCCAGCTCTGGGCCCGTGCCACACCCAAAGGAAGCTGTATTTCACTTGCACTGATTGACTCAGGAGTGTCTGGCAAATTTAGAGACTTGGCCTTTGCTTGAGTCAACCAGTTGCCCATCCAGAGGAAGCTTGTGCCTGATCGGGCAGAGACCACTCACAGCCGTATGCTGACCTCCCGGCACAGTTTCCTATGAGAGAGCCCCTTCCCAGGTCAGAAATTATGCAAATCTACCTGATCCTTTTGCTGCACTTTTGGATAAGATTGGGCCTACCCTGGCTCGCCCTCCACAATCCAAACATGTCGTGGGTGGCGTGGGAGGTATGGTTCAACTCTGGGGTTTGATGGCTGCAATGCCTAGGAAGACCCAGCGGGGAGATGATGGAACCCCACCCCTGGAAAGGCATCCTCCCTCCTCGGTACTACCTCAGCTTCAGACAATACTGGTTCATCAATTCCAGCCAAGTATAGTGATCTCGCGGATGTTTTTGATAAAAGGAAGGCCAATGTCCTACCCCCCACACCAACCTACAACTGCCCTGTAGATCTCCAGCCATGGGCAAAGGTCCCCTTTGGGCACATTTACCCTTTATTGGAACCTGAGCTCAAGGCCCTGTGGGATTACCTGGATGAAAATCTGGCCAAGAACTTCATCCAGCCCTCCTAATCCCCTACAGGAGCCCCCATCCTGTGTGTTAAACAGAAAGATGGGACACTTTTCCTTTGTGTTGATTATCATGCTCTGAATAATACTACCATCAGGAACAAGTATCCTCTTCCACTGATCAATTGGCAAAATTGGCAAAAATGTGATGGTGTCATCTGATCAGTCTTCCAGTCCAGGTACTACAACTCCTAGAACGGGTTGGCATAGCAAAGGTCTTCACCAAGCTTGACCTGCAGGGTGTATAACTTGGTCTACATCTGGGAAGGTGACAAGTGGAAGACAGCCCTCTGTACCACACATGGCCACTATGAGTACCTGGTTATGCCCTTCGGCTTCTCTGACTCCCCAACCACATTCCAGTGTTTGGGGAATGTTATCTTCATTGTGCTTCTGACATTCCTCATGATAATTCTTTATCACGTATCACAGGCTCAGATCATAAAGCATCCAAGTCCTTGCATATTTTGGACATAGCATGAAAATCACGTGATCTTTGGCTTTTGGTCTGTGGAGACCAAGGCTCTACCTCCTGTATGACAAGGGTCGGCTGCAGTATGAGAGCTCCTCTATTCAAAACTTGTCACACTATGGACTGCAAAGCATTCCCTGGTGGACAATTGAGACTAAGGGTCATCTCTAGTATGACAAGAGTTTGATCCAGTAGGATAACACCTCTGCTCAAAACAGGTCACTTTTACCATGGTGTTTTTGTTATTTCCTCTAAACCGTGGGGAAATGAAGGTTTTTGAGGGTACAGAATAATTCTTATGTCCTTTGACATTTTCTAAGACTTGGTCTTTTCACCACAATTAAAAAAGACCACCCCCACAAATCTGCCTAAAATTTGATGTGAATAAGTCCAAGCAAGGAGCAAAAGGAAGAGTTATCACTGAGGTGGCTATAGATAACAAAGACATCCCTCAAATAGACATAGTACAAGGGAATTACTAATATGAATAAATATAACACCGTTTTCACTGGAGAAGGGAGAGCACCCTAGGACATCAGTTAAAATTGGCATCTGGCAAATACAAGAACATTGTTTGGTTTTGGATCCTTTGAAAATCTTAGTCTTTGTGAAAGGCAATAAAGACAGACTCTGGATTTGTACAGCGGTGTAAAGGTTTTATCAGCATGGCATCGTTCATGCTGGGGCATCGTTAATGCATGGTGAAGCCATGAGTAAGTTATGCAGATCCCAAATGAATGCTCATAAAGCCTTTATATCATCCTGTCATGTATTCTGTAGATACACACATGTCACGGTAAAACTATTTTACAGATGTTTTGGAACAGTAGGTCTCAGACTGTGAACTGCAAAGCATTCACTCGTGACTGGTGACTCATGGGTTGCTGATGGGTAGATGGTGTTGCCTCCACCTTCTCATTTCCAGCCACTTCTAAAATTTTATATTCCTCCTGTGTATAGAAACACACACACAACATCACTAGGCAGATAGGTGGCTACACTATAAGGAGGGTATCATTGAATGAGTATATTGCTGTTGCATGGGCACTTTGGGGGTAAATTGTTATAGCAATTGCATCTTTGGAGGATATGTTGCGATGACAAGGACATAGCTGGGCAGAATATATCTGTACTAAAGAGGACATCATTAGGTGAGTTATGTTGCTATAGTGTGTGCATCTCTGGGAGCCATACTGCTATAATGAAGACCTAATTGGGGGAGCACTGTGTTGCAACTATAGGATGAGGGCAGATTTTGGTGCAATATACTGCACTAACATGGGTTATACTGGGTGGATGTTCCTATTGTAATGTAATTGGAGCCCTAAGAATTTTAAGCCTGGATATAAACATTAAATGTTCCCCATTCTTTATTGTTTTGTTACAGTTGCTGTGTCCTGCTCTGGATTACATGAGAAAAACCCTTCTTTACTGAGTCCCCCTTCCAGACTGTCTCCAGGCAAAAATGTGATGGTGTCATCTGATCAGTCTTCCAGTCCAGGTACTACAACTCCTGTCCCTTTAGTCCTTCCTATCTCTTAAGCAGGACCCACACCGAACAGAAGAGTTGAGCTGCCCTCCTTGATAATCAGAAGCCTCCCATCTCCATGTGTGTGTCTGGTTACCAGAAAGCCAAGCTGCTGGCTTTCATAGGATGATGGAACGGACTCAAACAAGCTAGTGTAGCCTTAAGGCACTGTCTCCATTTCTGAAAAAAAACCCAGAACAAAAAAAGTCTTCTCCATCAACACACTATGAAAACTATCAGTGTAGAATATGTGAAGTCCCTGAAGCAAATGCTAATTAATGAATCTGTTTCCTCAGCAAATAGAAAATAACCCCCCTACGGCAGTAATACAGAGTGAAGTTATTTTCAAAGGAAATTCTTTCTCCACCTGTCTGCAAAAACCCAACAGCCCTGAGCAAGTAGCTGCAAGGAAGGTAGGATGAACTGGGCTTCCTGTGGTACCAGGAGTAGTTGAATGAGTGCCCACATTTGTGAAGGGCTGAGAGAATGAGCCAAGCACTGCTAGAAAGGTAGAGAACTGTACAAAGCTGTGGTACTCTTGGAGGATTCTGAATATGTGTGGAACGTGCACACAGTTCAATACCCACAAGGCTTCAGGAACTCTATCCTTTCTTGTCTGCACTCCCACCATAGCTCTGCTTCAGGAAAGAGCAAAGGGAGAAGGCTACTACATGAGGCAATTCCTGATAGGGGACCCTTTTAGTTACAGCAGGATAAGTATATTGTTACTGTACACATACCAGAGAAGTTATTCTGTTATGCAATAGTAGGAGTGTCCTGTAGGGCCAGCTAGGAGTTGGACTCCTGCAGTGAGAACATCGTCGTGGCACTACCCTGTCAATGTCTCCCAGGAATCTTACAATGTGGAATTCCTCTCTGAAGTGGTATGACCGTGCTGGCTGGAATCCTATAGAGTACATGTCTTCATAGCAGTTCCGTGGCAACTGAAATTTCCTCTTGTGGTGATTGGGGCAATTTTTCAATATTTCCACTTCTATTTTAGATTGTTTCCCTTCATTCTTTTTGCATGTATTCCTTGTGCATTCAGCAGTTCTTGAAACCGTTCCAGGATGTGAAATGCCTAGAAGACGGTGAACAATTAGCTGTCATTACCTCCCCATTGTAATAAAACCCAATGTCCTGGAAAGCAAGTGGGAGGAGGAGAGTGGAGAGGCAGTTTTATCATGAGATCCCTCACAGAGGATGAACAATATTTGGCAGTGAGGGAGAAAACGGGTCTTGTTCAGCCTTAAAAGGAACCATATTTTTATTTCAATAGCATTGCAATAATTCCTCTTTAGTTTATGCTCCCTCCTTTCCCATCCTGCAGTTTCTAAGACATACACAGAAATATTTCATTAGTGCATCCTTTCAACAAAATTTGCATCCAGCTGGTCATCCACCAAAAAGAGTTCTCCTATTGATTTAAATTGGGTGTGTCATAATAAAACACACAGCAACTGTACATATCAAAAAGGGCTCTTTTTTTCAAATCAGTAAACTTGGTCCCAGCTTGCATAACTCATTTATCATATGAATTTCTTTCAAGGAAGACAGTTTGCTTACTTCACCTGAACATGAGTTTCCATAACAGATAGTGGGATATGGTTAGCAAATATAAACAAACAAAGCTGCCAAATCCTATAAATTAATCAAGCTACCTCTTTTATTGGCTGGGAAGGAAAAAAAAGAGAGATTATTATTATTTCTATGTTGAATCCTTGGGAGTTGCACAGATACTACAGAGATGGGGCCATGTAAGCACCCGGATAGATGTTTGATTGATTGATTGTCTGGCAAGCAATGCTCATGCTTCATATTATCTCTTTGCATGCTTCACCAACCTACTTGCAGAATGGGTGTAGCCAGGGAGGCAGGAATATGCTATGTAGTCATAGAATCATGGAAATGTAGGGCTAGAAGGGACCTTCCCTTGACTCAATGGGACCAGGACTGCCCTTAGTCCCCAAGAAGAAAATGAGCCTTTGACAAGCTGGGAGAAAACCAGTTCATAAAAACCAAGTCCTAAGTTTGTGAAATGTTCCCCTTAATGTTTAACACACAAAGTTCAGAATTTATAATCCCCAGGTGCAGGGCTCTGGCTCCCCATCCCCTGGTCTCTGGAGAAAGAAGATTCACATAGATGAAATAGTCCCTGCTCTTGTTCCAGGAATGGTTCCCCAAATCCCATCCCGATCCTAAGGTACTAGCCAAAGAGTTGCATCCCCGCCTCCACTGTCATGTGCCATCTGAGGAGCAGATGCACATTTAACCTGGGACAGATATTCCTTAACACTCAGACTATTTGATGTGCATCCGACACTTCCTTGCTCTGTAAATGGCCCTAGCCATCCTCTTCCAGTTGCCGATTGTTTCCCTTCATGCCACAGCTCAGATTGCCCTTCCCCAATAAGCCCTTCATGTCTCCTTCCAGATGTCAAGCCCTCCCAATTTCCCATTCTGTTGTAAAGCTTGTTACTCCTCTCCCAAACATGAGAATCCTCACAACCTAGAGGTGATGGCACAGGGGCTTTGTACAGCTGGAGCAAGTGGGGAAATCATCTGCTTGTCACTGTGAAAGTAGTTGTTGTATTTACTTTATTAGTGGAGCAGTTTGCTATGTGGCTGTATATTCAAGGGGTTAGAAATACATTGCTCTAATATCTGTAACTACAAGTTCAAGACTGGGTAAGACATTTTGAAATGCAATAATTTTCCATAAATATTTATTTTTAAATAAAATTTATGGAAAATTGTTTGGCATTTTTGCTACTCAGACTTCAGTTTGCTATCTCCGATGTTTGACTGTAGCACTGCAGACATAGTGATTGTGTTTTCTGGCCCTGAATGGGTGTTTGGGTGCTACCAGATATAAATATTTACTTATAATAACAATAGGGACACATTATAAACTCTCTTACTCATGCAGGTGAGCAGTCACTGGCATGAATAGTCCTTCTGACTTCAATGAGTGTTCTCATATGAGCAAACTGCTCACTAGTCTGGGTGAGTAAGGGGTTCACAACCTGGCCAGATCCACTAGGACAAAGAACTACATATTTATGTTCTGTGCTTTTCCTGAATTTACCTACTGTGATAATTATATTTTTTAATGTAATTACAAATTACTTGTTAAATTACAAATACTTATCTACTCTGGATATTATAGGGAGAGACCCAGCCCCGAACATTGGTGGAGCTGGGTCCCCTGGGCCCTCAATTTGCTGGAGCCCAGGCACCACGGGCCCATATAACTCACCGCCCCTGGGAGCACACAGTTCAGGTGGAGACATCCCTTAGGGATGAATTTTGTCAAAGGGGAACTCAATATCCTAGGAAAGAAGTTGGTAAAGTACAGGTAAGAACTAGTGAGGAATAATCAAACAAAATAGAGTCCCATTTAAATAGAACACTTAAAGGCAAGCAACTGAATATTGACCAAATGTACCAGCGCTTATATATAAATGCTAGAAGCCTTAATACTAGGATGTATGAATGGGTGAACTGGCATTAAATGAGGATTTTGATATAATAGGTATCACAGAAACTTGGAGAAGTAAGGCTAATCAATGGGACACGGTAATCCACGGTATAAAATATATAGGAATGACCAAGTAGGTCACAGAGATGGAGGAGTGGCATTAAAGAAAGCATAGAGACAAGTAATATAAAAATCTTACATGAAACAAACTGTACTATAGAATCTCTGTAGCTAGAAATTCCATACTTGAATAATATGGGTATAGCCATAGGAATATACTACCAACCACCTGACCAGGATGGTGACAGTGACTGTGAAAAGCTCAGGGAGATTAGAGAGGCTACAAAAGCAGAAAGCACAATAATAATGCTAAGGCTACGTTTTAGTCACAGGTATTTTTAGCAAAAGTCATGGACAGGTAACGGGCAGTAAACAAAAATTCACAGCCTGTGAACTGTCCATGACTTGTACTATATACCCCTGACTAAAACTTGGGTGCTCTGGGGCGGGGGCGGTCTGGGGGTAAGCGCCACTCAGAGCCCTCACCCCCTCCCGCACCCCAACCCCCTGCCTCAGCCCTGAGCCCCCTCCCACACCCAAACTCCTGCTGCTGCTGGGTGAGAGGGGCGCGGTGGCCTGAGACTGCCCCAGAAGCGGACGGTGCGGCTGGCCCGGGGGCTGCCCAAGCTGCTCAGGTGGCCTCTGGGCCAGCTGTACCAGCCACTGCAGAAGTCACGGAGGTCCCAGAAAGTCAAGGAATCCGTGACCTCCATGACAGACTCACGGCCTTAATCATGGGGATTTCAAGGATCCCCATATTGCCTGGGTAAATGTCACCTCAGGTGTGATGCAGAGATAAAATTTCTAGACACCATAAATGATTGTTTCTTGGAGTAGCTAGTCCTGGAACCTGCAAGGGGAGAGGCAATTCTTGCTTTAGTCCTAAATTAGACCATGATGTAATTAAATATAACATTGTTATACAGAGAAAATGCCAAAGAAACCCACCACGGTAGCATTTAACTTTAAAAAGAGGAACTGTACAAGAATTAGAACTCTTGTCCAATGGAAATTAAAATGAGCTGTTACAAGGGTTAAATGCTTCCAAGCAGCATGGTGATTATTTAAAAACACCATGATAGAGGATAAATGTATACCCCAAATCAGAAAAGACAAGAAGAGGATCAAAACAATCCACCATAGCTAAACAACAAAGTAGTTGAGCCTGTTAAAGGCAAAAAGTAATCCTTTAAAATTTGGAAGTCATATCCTAATGAGGATAATAGGAAGGTGCACAAACTCTGGCAGGAAAAGTGTAAGACTATAATAAGGCAGGCCAAGAAAATACTGGAGAAGAAACTTTCTAAAGATGCAAAAACTAACAGTAAGAATTTTTTAAAGTACACTGAAAGCAGGAAGCCTGCCAAACAGGCAGTGGGGCGACTAGATGACCAAGGTGTTAAAGGAACACTCAAGGAAAACAAAGCCATAGAAGAGAAACTAAATGAATTCTTTGCATCAGTCTTTGCTGCAGAGGATATGGGGGAGATAGCCACAACAGAGGTATCCTTTTTGGGAGACAAATCTGAAGTTCTACCCCACACTGATATGTTAATAGAAGAGGTTTTAGCACAAATTGATAAATTAAACAATAATAAGTCACCAGGGCTAGATGGTATTGACTCAAGAATTCTGAAGGAACTCAAATGTGAAATTGCAGAACTACTAACTGTAATATGTAAACGATCGCTGAAAGAAGACTCTTTACCAGATGACTGGAAGGCAGCTAATATAATGCCGATTTTTAAAAAGGGTTCCTGAGGTGATCCGGGCAATTAAAGGCCAGTGAGTCTGACTTCAGTACTGGGCAGATTGGTAGAAACTATAGTAAAGAACAGAATTATCAGACAGAAAGATAAACACAATTTATTGGGGAAGAGTCAACACTGGTTGAGTAAAGGGAAGTCATACCTCACTAGTCTATTTTAATTCTTTGAGGCTGTCAACAAGCATGTGGATAAGGGTGATCTGGTCAGTATAGTGTGTTTTGATTTTCAGAAAGCTTTTGACAATGTCCCTCATCAAAGGCTCTTAAGGAAACTAAGGAGTTGTGAGATTAGAGGGAAGGTCTCATGGATCAGTAATGGGTAAAAGATAGGAAACAAAGGATAAGAATAAATGGTCAGTTTTCACAATGGAGAGAGATACACAGCAGGTTCCAGTAAGGATCTTTACTGGGACCTGTGCTGTTCATGATGTTCATTAATAATCTGGAAAAAGGAGGGAATAGTAGGGTGACCAGATAGCAAGTGTGAAAAATCGGGACGGGGGTGGGGGGCAATAGGTACCTATATAAGAAAAAGCCCCGAATATCAGGACTGTCCCTATAAAATCGGAACATCTGGTCACCCTAGTGAATAATGAAGTGGCAAAGTTTGCAGATGATACAGTTATTCAAGATGGTTCAGTCCAAAGCTGACTGTGAAGCGTTACAGGGGGATCTCAGAAAACTGGGTGACTGAGTGACAAAATGGCAGATGAAACTGAACATTGATCAATGCGAAGTGATGCACATTGGAAAAAATAATCCCAACTACACATATATAATGATGGGGTCTAAATTAGCTGTTAACACTGAAGAAAGAGATCTTGAAGTCACTGTGGATAGTTCTGTGAAAACTTCAGCTCAGTGTGCAGCAGTGATCAAAAAGTCTAACAGTGTGTTAGGAACTATTAGGAAAGAGTTAAAAAATAATATCATAATGTCACTATATAAATCCATGGTGCGCCCATACCTTGTGTCCAGTTCTTATCACCCCATCTCAAAAAGGGTATAGTGGAATTGGAAAAGGTTTAGAGAAGGGCAACAAAGCTGATCAAGGGCATAGATGGCCTCCATATGAGGAGATGCTAGAAAGACTAGAGCTGGTCAGCTTAGAAAAGAGACAAATAAGAGGGGATATGATACAGGGCTATAAAATTGTGAATTGTGTGCATAAAGTGAATGGAGAAGTGTTATTCACCCTTTCCCATGATACAAAAAACAGGAGGCACCCGATAAAATTAATAGGCTGCAGGTTTAATACAAACAAAAGGAAGTACTTTTTCACACAATGCACAATTAACCTGTGGAACTCATTGCCATGGGATGTGGTGATGGCCAAAAGTATAACTGACTTCAAAAAAGAACTTGATAAGTTTATGAAGGATAGGCCCATCAGTGGATATTAGTTAAAACAGCCTGGGATGCAACCCCATGCTCTGGGTAACCTTAAACCTCTGACTGCCAGAAGCTGGGAGGAGAAGATAGGGGTGAATCACTCCAGCTTCCCTTTTCTGTACACTTTCCCTGTAGCTCTGGTACTGGCCACTATCGGAGACAGGATATTGGACTACATGGACCATTGATCTGGCCCTGTATGGCAGTTCTTATGTTGTTAGTCACGTAAATTCCCACAGGAAAACCTTAGTATGTATGGATACGGCTGGAAATCTAAACCAACAAAAATAGTTAGCAGATTCTCACTTAAGGGACCAAACCAACTTGAATTCTACCCTGCTCTTTGTTGCCCACCCTTCACATACGGTCCCCAACTTTAATTCTCTCCCTAGAGACTGGTTCCTATTGTCCTTCCTTCCTAGGATTGGGTCCCTCATTGAGAAGTAGAAAATAGGGTGCTATTCACATTTGTAAGGCCCGAATATCACCCAGACACCAATGCTTAGTCTTATAGGCCCAGATCTTCAAAGGTATTTAGGCACCTAACTCCCACTGATTTAAATGGGCATTAGGAGCCTAAATAACTTTGAGGATCTGGGACTTACTATGTATATATACAGCCCCTGAGGCCTCTAGATGCTATAATAATAATTACCACCTGAATGAATATCAGCCTGCAATACTTATTCATCTCACTGTGCATATGTGTGAGTGAGAGCATTATGTAGCTGATGTCCCTGCCGGGAGCTTGTATCAGATTGATAAGGCAACAGTGAATTAGTTCTTTGCTGGTTTATAATATGCTCATTATGAAAAATAACTTGGCCAGGATACTGTGCTGCTCTCAGTACTGTGAATGGGCTGCATGGTTCCAGTCAGTAGGGGTTCTCCCTTCCTCATTTTAGGGATGGTGAAACTGTTCTGAAGGACGTCCATTTTGCAACCCTTAAGATATGTCTACACGACAAAGAAAAACCTCTGGTATCAAGTCTCAGAACTCAGGTCAATTGACTCGGTCTTCTGGGGCTCAGCCTGCGGGGCTAGAGCAGCAGTGTGGACGTTTCTGCTCAGGCTGGAACCCAGGCTCCAAGACCCACTCGTCTCGCTGAGTTTCAGCGGTGTAAACATACCCTCAGCATTTCTATTTGAGAACTGCCTGAGTTCTGTGTCCCACAATGAGAGGGGTCTTTCTCCATCCTCTTTCCATTCCTTTGCTATGTTGGATGTCACTCTTGTTCAGGATTGTACTTACAAGTGGGCCAGATCCTCCACAGCTGTAAACTGGTTTAGCTCCACTGACTTCAGTAGAAGTATGCTGATTTACACTGGCCAAAGAGGTCCAGGGCTGTTTTCCTAGGTTGGCCTTTCCCCCACATCAGGTGAGAATCTCCATCACTCATATCCATGGACAGCTTCCTCTCTTCCCTCTGACAGTTCCTTTTTAACTGAGATGTCGCAGACTATTTTGTTGATAAATTGCAGATGGTTCAAAGAAGAGCCATGAGGATGATTTAAGGATTAGAAAACATGCCTTATAGTGATATATGCCAGGAGCTTAGTCTATTTAGGTTAACAAAGAGAAGATCAAGGGGTTACTTGATCACTGTCTATAAGTACCTACATGGGGAACAAATATTTGATAATAGGCTCTTCAGTCTAGTAGCAAAAGCTGTAACATGATCCAATGACTGGAAGTTGAAGCGAGACAAATTCGGACTGGAAATAAGGCATAAGTTTTTAACAGTGAGAGTAATTAACCATTGGAACAATTTCCCACGGGTCACAGTGGATTCTCCATTACTGGTGATTTTTCAATTAAGGTAGTTTTTCTAAAAGAGGTGTTCTAGGAATTATTTTGGGGAAGTTCTCTGGCCTGTGTCATACAGGAGGTCAGGCTATATGGTCACTATAGATACTTCTGGCCTTAGAATGTATGGCTGAACCTATGAATCTAGATCTGCTCATTAACATCCTGGCTGACACCCTCCCTGGAGCCAGGTGGCACACCAGTGAAAAGTTCTCTCTCTGTTTCTCTTCCCAGAAACCTCTTGTACCTATGGGTCCATCTGCTCCTGGGTAACATCTTCGGACACCTCCGGAAAACCAGACTGGGTGCTATCTTCAATGAGTGCTTTGGTGCCACAGCAGCAGCGTCAAGTTCTGGAAAACCATTCATCCAGAGGAGACAAAGAAGGTAGACAAACTTCCAGTTCATTCCCAAAGGGATACACATATGCACACACAGATGTCTATGGCCATCCTTCCATGTCTCTCTCCGATTGCCACATAGACTATACCTACTTTCATGAAACCATCATGAAATTCCACTCTAAACTCTAGAGAACACACCACTAAGAATCATGTGTATATTAAAAAAGCCATTGATTTTTCCATATATTTATCAAACACTAGACTTGAGCACGTTGCATAGATGTATGGAATATTTACTGTGTGGCAGCCTTGCTCATACTGCAATGTACAATGTGAAACTTGATACGTATTTAATACAGCCCATTTTTATACAATGCACATACTGTAACATTTAAAATGCAAAGGCAACACTCTCAAAGAACCACAGTTATTGGCAAGTCACTTCTCTTTCGTCAGCAGTGCACAGTGTAGCTACTTCCATAGGTAGCTACTTCCAGACCCTGAGAAAAGCTGGGGAAATTCAACTCCTGGGATAGCTAATCGGTTTTGAAGGGGCCCAAGTCTGCAGTATTCCAAGCCCTTTCAGCTCACTTTGCCTTTAATGGGAATTGAAGATGCTCAGCACTTTTCACCGTTATTCATCACCTCTTGGGATTTGGCCCATACTTTTTATGTTCTTATGGTCCAGTCCTGCTCCCATTGAAATGAGAGGTTCACGCCGACTTCAGTGGGCCAGATTCAGGCCCTTTGTGAATTAGCTTTGTTTCCACCACAGTCAGAAGAAGCCACTTTTAACTACAGAGGGTGAGAGTCCCAGGAAATTCAGCCCTTTGACAAGGCTAAGCTGACTCTTCATATTTGTGCGCTCACTCGTGTCTAACCAGTATTATATCTATTGCCTCCTCCCTTCTTTTTCCTTCTCTCTCTCTCCTTGGTTTCTTTTCCTCTCTTTTCCCTTCTTCTCTCCTCTCTCTCTCTCGATCTGTTCTCTACTTATTTTCTTTCTTTTTTAACTTAATTTTTCTTTCACTTCTTTTTATCCTCTCTACTTTTTTCTTGTCTTTTCTTCTCCTCTCCTTCTTTTTCACCACTGCTTCTTTCAATCCCTCTTTCCTCTTGTTTCCTCTTTTTATGTCTTCTCCCCTTGTACTCTTCCCTTCTTTCCTTCAGGCCACATTCTCCTCCTGAACACCAGCAGGTTCTTGGATAGATGTGAGTTCAGTCTGCATAGCCCCATCCTGCCATGGAGTGTGGAGTCCTGCTTGCTGGAGCTGGCCATATATTCACAGGACACTGCTCCTCCTCTCCAGGGATTCACAGTTGAAATCCGACATGTGGAGACAAACCGGAACATAATCATCCCTCTGAGAGCTGGGCAAGAGGAGAACACCTGGTAAGGCTAGCTACCTGCAGCCACTTAAATGTTGCCTGAGGGGCAGTTCCCTTAGGGCATTGCTTCTAGCAAAGTCTGCTCCACTTCTCTCTCCACAAAGTCACTGATTCTGTGATGGCCAACTCTGAGGACTGAACTGAGACCCTCCAGAGCTAAACGCATGAGTCTCCACAGCTTGATCTAAAGAGCTAGCCTCCATAGCTGCTGGCTGTAACAGACTCTCATCCTCTGGGGATAAGACATAGAAGAGGATGTATAACATACACTTGGCCAGTGGGTTACACTTACATAAGATCATAAGAATGGCCCATACTGGGTCAGACCAAAGGTCCATCTAGCCCAGTGTACTGTCTTCCAACAGTGGCCAATGCCAGGTGCCCCAGAGGGAATGAACAGAATAAGTAAACATCAAGTTATCCATCTCCTGTCATCCACTCCCAGCTTCTGGCAAACAGAGGCTAGGGTCACCATCCCTGCCCATCCTGGCAAATAGCCATTGATGGACCTATCCTCCATGAATGTATCTAGTTCTTTTTTGAACTCTGTTATAATCTTGGCCTTCACAATACCCTCTGGCAAGGAGTTTCACAGGTTGACTATGTGTTGTGTGAAAAAAATACTTCCTTTTGTTTGTTTTAAACCTGCTGCCTATTAATTTCATTTATTAGCTTCCTCCCAAAGCTTCAGTAGGTAATGATGCCCCCATTTCATCTGATTCACTTACTGTTGCTGAGATTATTGGCCTCAAATCTACTGAGTCCAAAATGCTCCCTCAGTAATGGGCTGATTTCTCTAAGCAATGTCATGGGTTATCCTGGTCACAAGAGCTAAATTTCTCATGGTTTGGTGTAGTTTTAACTATCATCATTCTTCCCCTCTTACTACCAGTATCTGCTTGAAAAGGATTGTCAGTGCACATTCCTGGGCAGAGCATGCAGTCTGATACTCCGGCAGCATAGACCTCAGCCACTATTGGTGTGGGTGAACTTTTGGCAGAGGGAGTGTTACCCAAAAAACAGTCTCCATAGTTAAAGGAAATACATCCATACTCATCCTGTTGGACCATCAGTAACAGTTGATACCATCAGTCATCACCACCAAGAAACTTCCAGGGTGAATAGAAATGCCCTGAAAGGCCACAGATCCTTTCTCACAGATCAAGCATAGTGGGGCCACTATTCCTCTACCTCCAAAATGCAAAATGTCCCACCGAGTTTGGGCGTCATCCCCAAATTGTTGAACAGCTACAGAGCCACTAACCAGCTGTCCATCACCCAAAGGCTCCCCATTTGCTATGAAAATCATCTGGTAACTGGTTAGGCCTTCACAATGCTAGAGGGTTCAACAGGGGCTGAACTGGAGCCAAGCATCTGGCCCCTAATGCTTCAGCCATGAATGAAAAATTCTACGTCTTCTTTCTTTTCAAAGGCTGCTCTTTTCTGAGATGCCTCCCTGGGTTGATAAGCTAGGTCTAACAGTAGAGCCTGAGTCACAACGTTCAGTTCCCAGTGCTGATCCAGACTTTTCCCAGAGTTCACGGGTATTTGCTTCTGGTCTATCCGTAAAGCTCCGGGCAGGGTAGAAGAGATAGCGTAGAAAGAGAGAGGAAGAGAAAGCAGATAAGAAAATCGGGCAATACCAAACCTTAGCTTGGATGTTCCTTAGTTTGTTCTTCCCCACAGTTGCTTTTTCATTCCTGGCTGTGTCAGAATGCACATGAGATGGGAACCAAGAGGGTGCCTTGAAGTGCAACAGGGAGACTGAGTTCTAACAGAGAAAGAGGGGAGCCCACATGGCTGTTCGTTTGCAATCTTCCTTGTGCTTGCTATCCTTTCCTCCTCCCTGCCTTTGAGGGACATGGGTTAAGTACGCTGACTGTAAGCTCTTTGTTTATATCACCTGATTGGCTCCCATGGAGAATTCCACCAACAGATCCTTGCTCTTGTTTTCCTTGAATTCCCTGGCACCACCTTTTGTTGCTATAGAGCAGGGGTCGGCAACCTTTCAGAAGTGGTGTGCCGAGTCTTCATTTATTCACTCTAATTTAAGGTTTCGCGTGCCAGTCATACATTTTAATGTTTTTAGAAAGTCTCTTTCTATAAGTCTATAATATTTAACTAAACTATTGTTGTATGTAAAGTAAATAAGGTTTTTAAAATGTTTAAGAAGCTTCATTTAAAATTAAATTAAAATGCAGAGCCCCCTGGACCGGTGGCCAGGACCCAGGCAGTGTGAGTGCCACTGAAAATCAGCTCGCGTGCCACCTTCGGCACGTGTGCCATAGGTTGCCTACCCCTGCTATAGAGATACCCAGCCAAGATTCCTGTTCTGGTGAGCCAAAGACAGCAAAGTTTGATTAAAAATTTAATTCTTAACCCTCAAATCCCTTCCTCTCCTATTTTCAGTTCTTACTCACTTCCTTTCTAGGTGGGCCCTTCCCCCTCCAGATGTCTCCTTGCCAATGTAGCAGGGAAAAAGTTGCCTTCTGGTGTCATTCTTATGCCCAGAGACTGCCCATGCCACTTCAGGCATGTGACTAGTCTCTGCTGGCCGAGGCAGCTAGATTCACAAGTCCATTTCTGCTTATTATTAAATGATTGAGTGAGTGAGTGAGTGCTCCTCACAAGTACCTAGCTGTTCAGTATCAATAGTGATCACTTCACCCATCACTGACATGCAGCTGTCTCTGGAATGGAAAATAGCAGCTGTTCAATAGCTTACCTGAAGACTGCCACAACAGCTTTAGGAGATGAAGCTAAGATCGTCCTCTCTAATTAAAATAGCAGTGGAATTTAAGTAGGTAGAACCTAATTTGCTCAATTGGAAATTTGTCAGGACATTGGGGTTCATACCTTTGCTCTCATGAAAGGAGTGAAAAGCTCGAAGGGACCTGTAACAATCATAGATGGTCAGGGGCTTAGGTTTAAAGACATCTAAAATATGTAATATACTTCAGTCATGTTTAAAATACGTGGAAGAGGGAAAACAAGGGGATGGAATTAGAGACTCTTGGAAAAAATATGATTCCTTTCTTTTTCTTTTACAATGGATTGATTTAAAAAATCTCTACACAAGTCCAGGGTGGACAAAGGAAACTTATTTTAGTGTGTGTAGCAGAACAAATAAGAATCATTATTGCATATTGATCTAGCTTCTCCATGGCAGGCACATGGCCCAAGACCAGCTTTCTCTTTTATATCTGAAGGCCTGTGCTATCAATTGACAGGAAGACCAGCCTGAAGTAATTGGATTTTTGGAGGGTTTGGGATTTTTAAATGTTTTTGTCTGCTTCTAAACAATACTGTACTGTTAGGAGTAGAACAGGAAGTACAATGAGCAAATGATAGTGTAGGGATAAGGCAGCATATCATTAACCTATGGCACTCATTACCACGTGATATTGTTGAGGGATGATTATTAACTTGTATGAAGAAAAAATTAGCACTCCTACCTTTTCAGGTGGGCAGAAACCAAAGAAAAGCCTACCTCAGCCCTTCCTCATAATCCTCACCCCTGTTGTCAAGCCATACCCAATCCCCAATTCCAGATAGAACACTTCACTGAGTTCTTCTCTTTCTGCTTCTGGGGGTCTGCTATAATATTCAGCTCTTCGTTCTGAATTCATCAATGGTGCTTTTTCCCTAGGATTCTGCTCTGTCCTACATTTGTGTATTATGCATGAGAAGGAAGTGCTTTTCTGATTGGTGCTCAGCTCTCGGCTTGGTGAACCATCCTCAGATTGGTAGTGCTGAAGCTACTGTTCTGTCTGTCCTACCCACATTTCAGATCAGTCTCTGGTAAAAGCTTTCTGGTGAAAAAATGGAGAAGAGAGACGGCTGGAACAAACCAAACATCAAAGTCCCTGGTCTAAATTTAACAGCATGGGTGAAAACCCTAAAATAGCATCGGTAGTAGCACTATTTAGAATAAAGAGGAGCTGCTAATCCTCATTCTTCAGGGCAAAAGATGACCACTAGCTGGGGCCAGGAAGTGCTTTTCTCTTCGATGGTATAGTAATGCTCAAATATCCAGGTATATTGTGTTCATTTTTTCCTCTTCCTCTAAAATATTAGGCATTGGCCACAGTAGGAGGCAAGGTACTAGAGCAAACAAATCTTGTTTGTTCTAGTATAGGAATTCCCATATTCCTGATTATTGATCAACACCATTAAAGGGACAATAATCCTCACTCAGATATCAGATACCAGAAGTTACTGCTGGAGTTAGATGCTGGATCTTGCCCTATGTGTGAATGTAAATTGCAGGACTATAGAAGCAGGTCCATAATCCACACCAGCAACAGCTCTCTGCTACTTAAATAAGGCTTATCTCGGGTTGGTGCCTCCAGTATACCTAGAATCTATTACATTCTGGTCATGTGGGTCAACACTCTGCTACTTAATGGAAACTGTCCAAAGTGAAAGCTATCCAATAACAAAGTCTGCCCTAGGATCAGATATGGAGAAAACTCCCTCAATCTCTTAGTTCACTTGTAACAAGGAGATTAAATCGGTGGCAACCTGGAATGGACCCTGGGTGTAGCCTCAGGGAGGAAATGAGCTAGAACTGGATCTCTGTGCTACAATCCCTGACAGGAGAAGAAATGGAACTTGGATTTCTGTGCCTCTCTGAAATGGACTTTGGGTACAATTCCTAAGAGGAGACAAATCTGAACCTGAGATGGATTGATGTTTGACATCTTTGTCTAGAGAGCCTCTCGTACTTTAGGTCATCTCTGAATAAATTCTGAAGTCCTGAAGCAATCTTAGGCCTGGTCTACACTAACCCCCCAAGTCGAAGTAAGATACGCAACTTCAGCTACGTGAATAACGTAGCTGAAGTCGACATACCTTACTTCGAACTTACCGCGGTTCAGACGCGGTCCACACGCGGCAGGCAGGCTCCCCCGTCGACTCCGCGGTACTCCTCTCATTGAGCTGGAGTACCGCAGTCGACGGCGAGCACTTCCTGGTTCGATTTATCGCGTCCAGACCAGACGCGATAAATCGAACCAGGAAGTTCGATTTCCAGCCGCCGAACTAACGGCTAAGTATAGACCAGCCCTTAGAATCATAGAAATGTAGGACTGGAAAGAGCTCGAGAGATCATCTAATCCAGTCACCTGCACTGAGGTAGGGCTAAGTATACCTAGACCATCCCTGACAGGTGTTTGTCTAATCTGTTCTTAAAAACCTCCAATGATGGGATTCCACAACCTCCTTAGGAAGCCTATTCCAGTATTAACTATCCTTATAGTTAGAAAGTTTTTCCTAATATCTAACCTAAATCTCCCTTGCTTCAGATTAAGCCCATTATTTCTTGTCCTACCTTCAGCTGACATGGAGAACAATTGATGATCATTGTCTTTATAACACCTCTTAACATATCTGAAGTCTGTTAGGTTCTTACCCACGAAAGCTTATGCTCCCAATACTTCTGTTAGTCTTAAAGGTGCCACAAGACCCTCTGTTGCTTTTTACAGATTCAGACTAACACGGCTACCCCTCTGATACTTCCTCAATCTGCTTTTCTCAGTACTAAACATGCCCAGTTTTTTAAATCTTTCCTCATAGGCTAAGTTTTCTAAATGTTTTATCATTGCTTGTTGCTTTCCTCTGGACTCTCTCCTTAGTTTGCTTTCCTTAGTTTGCTTATGAGAATGTCATGTGGGACTGTGTCAAAAGCTTTATTAAAATCAAGATATATCACATTTACTGCTTCTCTCCTATTCAGTAGGCCAGTAACCCTGTCCAATAAGGAAATTAGTTTGGTGGTATTATTTGTTCTTCACAAATCTAAGTTAGCTATTATTTATAGCACTATCATCCTCTAGATGTTCACAGACTGATTGTTTAATAATTTGTTCCAATGTCTTTCCAGGTATCAAAGTTAGGCTGACTGGTCTAGAATTCCACAGTTTGTTCCCATTTTTAAAAATAGGAACTATGTTAGCCCTTCTCCAGCCCCCTGGGAACTCACCCACTGTCCATGAATTCTCAAAGAAAATTGCTAATGGTTCTGTGATTGCTTCAGCTAGTTCCTTAAATATGCTAAGGTGAATTTCATCAGGCCCTGCTGACTTCAATATTTCCAACTTTCCTAAATGTTCTTTATCCTGTTCTTCCCCTATTTTGGCTTGTGTTCTTTCCTCTTTGTTGTTAATATTAATTGTGGTAAGTATCTGGTCACAATTTACCTTTTTAGTGAAGACTGAAGCAAAATTAGACATTTAACACTTAAGCCTTCTTGATGTTGTCCATTATTGTCCATGATTAACTTCCCTTCCTTGCTAAGTAGAGGATGAAAACACCACCTGCGCCCCCAACTCCTTCACTCTGGCCTTTCTCTTAGTCTTTCTCTTGCTCCTAATGTATGTATAGAACCGCTCCTTACTGCCTTTTATGTCCCTTGTTAGGTGTAACTCACTTTGTGCCTTGGCCTTTCTGATTTTGTCCCTAAATGCTTGTGCTATTCTTTTGTAATCATCCTTAGCAATTTGTCCATTTCCATTTTTTGTAGGATTCCTTTTTGATTTTCAGGTCATTTAAAAGAGCTCCTGATGGAGCCATGTCGGCCTCTTACAATTCTTCCTATCTTTCCTTCACATTGGGATAGTTTGCTGTTGTGCCTTTAATATTATTTCATCTCCTCATCCATCGCCTCTTCCTAATTTGGTAGTTTACAGTAGACCCCCTACCATGATACTGTCCCTGGTTTTTACCCTTTTTCTTCACCCAGAGACTGTCAACTCTTCTGCCCCTGACCACCTTCTGCGCCTCAGAACAAGTGTATATATTGATACATAATGCAATATGTCCTCCCTTTTTTCCCTGCCTGTCCTTCCTGAACAAGCTATCCCCCATCATGAGATTTATATTCCAGTCATGAGATTTATCCCAAGTCTCAGTGATGCCAACTAAGTCATAATTTAGCTCATGTACTAATAATTCCATTACTTCCTGTTTATTCCCGATGCGCCTTGCATTTATGTATAGATATCTAAGATGATGAGCAGATTCCATCACTGTTATCCCTCTTGTTGCTCCTACAACCCAATTGTAATTTTCCATTTACCCCCCAACACTTAGTTCTCTGTTAATTCCACCTTTTTAAATACTTACCTGTGGGCTTTTGCCACCTGCCTCCTTTGAACCTAATTTAAAATCCTCTTTACTAGATTGGCGAGTCACTGTGCAAAAATGCTCTTCCCCTTTGTAGTCAGGTGGACCCCATTTCTTCCCAGCAGTCTTCTTTTCTGGAACAGCATCTCATGGTTGAGGAAGCCAAAACCCTCCCATTGACACCCAGGATGTCATCATCCCTGCCTGGGCCCTTACTCTCAACTGGAAGGATTGACAAAAACACCACCTGCACCCCTGACTCCTTCACCCTTGCTCCCAGAGCCTTGTAGTCACTGTTGATCTGCTCAGGTTTATATTTGACAGTATCACTAGTACCCATGTGAATGAGCAGCATGGGATAGTGGTAAGAAGAACAGATGAGCTCCAGAAATCTTTCTGTAATGTCTTGGATGCAGGCTTCATGCAGGCAGCACACCTGTAAGGACAGGAAGTCAGGTCAGCAGATGGATGCCTCTATCCCATTCAGAAGGGAGTCCTTAATAACTCCACTCTGTGTTTCTTCCTCTTGCTTATGGTGGCCATGAGCCTCCTGGATTTGGGGGCAGGTGGCTCCTCTTCTTCAGCCATTGGGGTCTGCTCCTCACCTCCTTTTTCCAGTCCCAGTTCTTGACCATGTTGCAATGGGGAACTGGATTGGGGAGTGAAGTGCTGCCTACAGCTCAAGGTGGCCAGCAACCAGTCTCCTTCCCTTAGAGCAGCTGGGTCTCCTTCCTCATTGGGGGCCGCTGTAGCCATCTGTAGCTGGTTAGCATCCTCCATCCTGGATGTCTCCATATGCATCCTATTGATGACGTCCTCCTGCTCCTGGATGCTACACCAACGAGCCATCTCCTCCTGCAGCTTTCTTACCTACTTCCTGAGGGATTCCACCAACAGGCACCTCTCACACCAGCTGGCTTCCCCTGCCTGGCTTTCTTCATCAGGGACATGCAGGACACATGCCCAGCAAGTCAAGTCCAGTGCCTGGGTAGAAGCCTCCAGGGCCAGAATGCCTGTCTGGCCAGGGCCCCCACAGGTGCAGGCAGAGGAAGAACAAGCAGTGCTGTTGGCGATATGCCGTTTTCCTCCCATTGCAGGTTCTTCCTTGCAGAGTACTTGTAAATTGACCCAAACCCTACCTCCCTGCCTTCCCCTGCTGCTAAACCCAGCTGCCTCACTCCTTCAGTCTCTCAGGTAGGAGTCTGCATAGTTTTTAAAGCCTGGGCCCCACACACAGCTGGAATAAGTGACTTACCTCCTCTCCCTCAGCCTCCTCTAATCACTAGCCTTTTCAAAAAAACTGCTCTGCTGTCACGTCAAAGAGCCTTTCTAGGGCCCTTAAAAGAATCCCACTAGAGCCCTGCTAGGAATCAGGCACTAACTCACCTAACTGCAGGGTGATCTAGCCCAGACAGTCAGCAACCAAACTTCAGCAAACACAGCAAAGTAGCCTGGAGCCCTCCCAAACTCAGTGGCAAGTTCCCAGCACACACAAGTTTCTCCTTTTTTGCCCCCAAAAGTAAATCAATAGCAATAAGACAGAAGTACAGACACTCACCATCTGGCTAACTCCCTTAGGGCATGTCTACACTTACCTCCGGAGCGATCAATCCAGCAGGGGTCGATTTATCGCATCTAGTGAAGACGCGATAAATCAACCACCGAGTGCTCTCCCGTCGACTCCGGTACTCCACCAGAGTGAGAAGCGTAGGCAGAGTCAACGGAGCATCAGCAGTCGACCTACCGCAGTGAAGACACTGCAGTAAGTAGATCTAAGTACGTCAACTTCAGCTACGTTATTCACGTAGCCTTCGTCACACCAGCCACCAATCAACTACCAGAGAAATGAAATAGTTGATATAATGCTTCTAATTCTAATGCTTCTAATTCAGGTGTTCTCTGATTTAGCATAGTGTCACATCTGTGTCTGAATCTATCCCCTCTAGCTTAGAGAACATGCCAACTCTCCTGCTCATGTAGTTGAACTCATCATTCTTAATAAAGCAGTTGTTGTCTGGACTCTTAAATATTGTTCCTGGAAATTCAACAGCAGCTCTCTTTGTTGGAGATAGTAAGGCATTGAGTAGACGGGACTGGTCAGAATTGGGGGGAAGGGGCTTTGTTCAACAGAGGGAGACAGAGAGGCTGCAAGCTTCCTAGTGCTAAGAATATTGATGAACAATAGAAATTACTGGGGCCACACAATGCATCCTGAATTGTTTTGAATTAAACATCAAGTTGTTTGCAGGTCCATACTCTTATTCTTTCCTTGCAAATTGCTCAGAGACATGTCAGGCTCTGAGAGCCCCTAAGAATGTACACAGCAGTTTCAATGTCTGTATTTAGAAGAGTAGTAATATTAACCAGTTTACTGAGCTCTAGCCTGACGTAAAATCAATAGTAAAGGTTTGCCAGGCTGGGCTTATCTGAAAGCCAGCTTCAATGATCCATCTTCTGCTGTATATACTAAAGGCTTTGTTCCTGATTCCATTAAGAAAATTAAATTGGCTCTGAGTAGGCCCTGTTTGGATACCAGGACCAAGCAAAGAAAGTGCAATATTTATGCATATAGAGAACTTGCTGCAGTTGGATTTTGGACCTGAGGGTGTGTGTCAGAATACAGCTGCCCTAGGGAATACCTGGGCAGTGCTCCTTGATAACAAGGTGTACACCTAAGCATTCTGGGTGATGCAAAGCTACATATCACTTGCAGTTTCTAGGTGCTGTGCTGTCATACTGTATAGTGGAGTTAATGGAGTCAAGTCTCAGTGCTGAAGCTTGTTGGATACAGTACTATAATATATAATGGAGGTTATGCAGTCATGATTCAGTGCTGGAGGTTCTTGGATGATCTGCTGCAATACAGACTGGTGCTGATGTGATTGTGACTTAGTATCAGAGGTTCCTGGCTGCTCTGGTGTGATAATGCAGTGGTGACTCAGTTGGAGAATGCGGGCAATGTGCTGTGTTACAGTGGAGGTAACAAAGCTGTGTCTCTGTGCCAGAGGAACATGGTGGCTATAGTATATCAGGTAATATAATGGAAATGGTGGCACTGTGTTCCAGGGCTGAATGGTCTTGGATTTTGTGTGGTGTTATGAGAGAGAAATGCATTTCTTGCTTAGTGCTGAAGATTCCGGGAGGCTATACTGTAATATAATAAGCAGTAAAACAATCACATCTCACTGCTGGAGGCTCTTGGTTACGTAGCTCTGTGGCAGATGTAACAGAGTTGTGTTTCAGTGCTGGAGATTTCTGAAATGGAATGAAATGATATTACAATCTTGGGAAAGCTATAATTCTGCATGAAATGCCAAAAGTGTGAAAAGGGGAAACATTTTCATCTTCTGAGAGGGCTGAGGGCTGCGCTGCTTTTGATCAGGGGCGGATGAACCTCCGAAGGGATGGTGGGGGAGAGAAGATGGGGAAGGATAGCAGCATCCTCTGACAGAGAAAGGGTGTGTGGTTGATGTGAAACACTGGCAATGAATTAGGTAGATAATCAGTTAACACAGGCTGAGGTAAATGGGAAAGGCCATAAACACTTAAAGCTGCTGACATTTCTACACAATTCTGTGTGGTTATAACAGGGGTTCTCATGTTTTCATAGTATGCACCACATCTTAATCGAGTGTCTTGTGCAAACCTCCTATTCACCATTGTGTGGACCACCTCCCAACCTTTTGTGATCCAATAGACCTTTGACAATGACGTTACATCTCGGTGGCTAGCACAGAAACTTCTTGCATGAAAATGTAATATTAGGAATGTATTTTATGTATTTTTAGCTGTCTTTTAAAGCCATTTAGCAGCTAGAAACAAGGAAGGGAGCCAGCATCATGGGCCAGATATTTAAAGGTATTTAGTTGCCTCATGATGTAGATAGGCACCTAGTGGGGTTTACAAAGGTGCTAAGCAGGTGAGGTACCCAGGTGCTCAACATGTGTGTGATTGCTGTTTCTTGTCTTGTTATAGGGTGAAGTGGAAAGTACTCATGGCTCAGATCGGCGAAGTGGAGAGGCCTTTTGAGATCTCCCTGCTGTATTCAACCTGTGGAGCACAAGGGGCTGGGCTATTGGCATTGGGCTCCTTACAGTTCAGGGACTGCTTCCATGGTAGGTTCCAACACATCTAGCAAGATCTGGAAAATCTAAATGAATGTAGCCAGAAACGAAAAAAGGACACTGACTAAAATTGCTGAATATGATCTAGAAGGTCACAATAACCCCCTCTGACTGCATACCCCTAGTTGTCACCTACCACCCCATGCTAAAATCCATGGAGGGTATCATGAAACCATTACAACCATACTTGATGGTGACCCCATCCTGAAAGAAATCTTTCATAAACACACTCTTCTGGCCTTCAAACAACCTCCCAACCTCTGCAAACTCATCATCAGAAGCAAGCTCCACACAGACCAGGACCCACCAACTCAAAGTGGCACCAGACCCTGCCAGAACTACAGATGGAAAAACCTGCACACACCTTTCAAGATCCAGGGGTCCCACGCATGCCTATCACAACATGTGCTGTACCTCATCCATTGCACTAAATGCCCCAATAACAGCTATGTAGGTGAAACCAGACAATCACTATGCTCTTGAATGAACTCACCCAGGGAAATAATAAAAGGCAAAAACACCCTATCACTTGTAGGATGAACACTTTTCACAAAACGATCACTCTATATCTGCCCTATCAGTCCCCATCCTCAAAGGAAACCTGCACGACACTTTCAGAAGACAGGCCTGGGAACATAACTTCATAATTTTGCTAGACACTAAAAATCATGGTATTTAGAAAGACACTGAATTTATGGCTTATTACAACAATCTGTAACCCTCTAACCCTGTTTTTTGTCCTAAGACGACAGGGGTTTTAATGCGCCACTTCACCTTTAATGGTCCCTTAGGATATGTGGTAACTATTTTTGCTAAACTATCTGTTCAAACTTGTAATTAGCTGGGACACTCTTAGGACCTTTCCCAGATCTGAGGAAGAGCTCTGTGTAGATCAAAAGCTTGTCTGTCTCGCCAACAGAAATTGGCCCAATAAAAGATATTACCGCACCCAGCTTGTCTCTCTAACAGAGAGTGGAGCTTTGCCTACACTAGCACTTTTGTCTGTAAAACTTTTATTTTCACACCCCTGACGGACATAAGTTTTACCAACAAAAGTTCTGGTGTGGACAGCACTATGTTGGCAGGAGAGGCTCTCTTGGCAACATAGCTAATGCCGCTCGTCAGGGGTGGTTTAATGATGCTTGTAAGAAAGTTCTCTCCCGCCAGCAAAGAGCGGCTACACGGGAGACCCTACAGCAGCACAACGGTCCGCAGTGTAGACATAGCCCTAGAAGCACACATGAATCATTTAAAACAAAATGTCTGTGTTGTTTATAAAGGTTTGATTTTTTTTTCTTTACTTAAAGGGCCATTGTTGAGATTAAAAAACCCTTACCTGTGTCACTAACACATGAGATCAGTAGTTCTCAATCTTTCCCATACTGTGACCCTATGTTCCGACAGAAAAAGGTTTTACTACTTCCCGACCCCCTCCATCATATAGTCATAAAGAGAAGGAGGGTGGTCTTGTCTACGTGAAACCTATTTGGCACTTCCAAGTTAAGAACCTCTGTCTTAGATTATTAAAAAGAGAACAATTAGAATCTAGTTTGTTTTCCACCATGTATGCTGCTTTTTACTTCATATAGTTAATTCAGTTTGGCAATGAATCTAGCCTGGGCAGTTTCACCTTGTAGTTATAGGCCCTGATCCTACTAAGTGCTGCATGCAGACAGACCCCTAAACCTGTGTAGAGCCTCACTGACTTCAGTGATGCTCCTAACAGGTGCAGGGTCCATTTGCTCAAAGCAGCATGCAGGATCAGGGCCTTATTCAGCTTTGTTTTATGGTTCTCGTGCATTAGCATAATGCTATTGGTTCTGGATTGCAAACTTCAGAAAAAGCTTTAAATTTACAAATATCCAACAAAATACTGTTTTTCACTGACTTTTTAAAATGTTCTGATCCTATTAGTTTTTTCTGTTTTATTTACTTTATGTTTTTTAAACAAAATCTAAATTTTGGATATAATCTTCTTGTCTGTTGGAGCATTTATGGGTTTTACGTGTGTGAAGTGTTGTGTGCAAAAAATAAAACCCCCACTGTGGCAGGGACCTTGAGTGATTTAAGCCAGAGAGGATAATTTATAGACATGGCTGTGGTTTTGAATATCATGCAAGTACAAAGAAGTATGGGGAGATGGTGGGAGGGAATTGGGAAAGAACACAATAAATCAGGTCAATTTGATAACCTGAGTGCCCTAAGGGAATCTTATGAAACCAGTGCTAAATCTACTAGCCATAAAGATCATCTATTATCCAGGGAATGCATTTCAAGGTCTCAGATTTATTGAAAGCCTTAAATGATATAGAGTCTATCAGGGGGACTATCTTTAGCAACATCTGGGAACAGCTTCACTGGAACTGCTGACAGTCCCATGATACAGTCTTGAGAGAATAGGGAGCAGGGCCTTCTCAGTGCAGGGTCTGCACCGTTCAAATGCTGCCCCCCTTTGCCTGTAGATTAATTTTTGGTTTAGGGTGGGCTGTAAGATGTTTATTTACTATTACTAAGGTAGTGCCGGTTTGGTTCATTTGCAAGCTAGTTCTACTGATTGTTCATTGGACCACATTGCTTTTTTGTTAACTTCTTTTTCGGCGACATTTTGTTACAGGCTCAGAGACTTTCTGGCACAAACATTGAAATTAAATGAGTATTTATTATTATTAATAATTATTATTATTATATGGACTGATTGTCTTTATAATGTAGCAAGGGGGAAGGTGCATGAGTGTGACTGAGGAACCATCCAAACCAACGCCCTGCTCTAGACCTTCTGCTGACTCCTCTCTCTGGGCTTCTTTCTTTGTACCCTTTAGAAAAAGAAAGCAAGGATCTTTCCACATACGACAAGGGCTCCACTTTCCCCTGCCCACACGGCGGCTGTGTCAGCCACCTACAGGTCTGTGATTTTCACAGTGATTGCCCTGCCAAAGAGGATGAAGAGGCTATATGTGGTGAGTAAGAAACCCGCTCCCTTAATCAGTTCCTTCAGTTGTTCCTCATTTTAGTCCTGCTGGAATTCTGTGCCATGCCGCAGTGCAGAATTTGCGCAGAATTTATCTTCCCCACAGAATTTTATTTTTTCACAGAGAATTTGTGATTTCCCCCCAGCACTCCTGCCCACACCTGTTACATTCAACTGGGGCTCCTGCTGTCAGACCTGGGCGGCTGGGGCTCGGGGCTGACAGCAGGAGCGTGATTATATTTTGTTATTTTGACAAATAAAATAGGCAGAATTTTAAATTATTGTGCACAGAATTTTTAATTTTGGAAGGCAGAATTCCCCTAGCAGTATCATTTGTCATCCCAATTGCATCAGTCAAACCACCCCACCACAAAAGCCAACCGGCCAAGACGGCTCAGCTAGGCTGGCCATGTGAGCACTGAAAAAAGGGTGTTCCACCAAATCTATAGTCAGAATTAGGATGTATTTCTCCAGAAATTTCTGTGGGTCACTATACCATTTACCAACTACTAGTAGCATATAACTTGTCAAGAAATATATCCCCTGAGATACCACTAGAAGTAGACACCTGGGATTAACCTAACCACTCACTGTATGTATGTATTGATTCATATAATAAAATATACCTATCCCACACACCAGGTGCATATAGAAACAATTTTAATCAAAAATGCATACCAAAAGCTACAAACCAGACTGATATTGTTAAAAAAACTGTTTTCTACCTATTCCGCCCATCAGGAAGAATAATAATTTAGAAAGTGAAATAGATTAATTAAATGGATTACACACAGAGATTACTTATATATTTTGTCTACCTAGTTTAACTGGGTACCTGAACCTGGGATATCCATACGGAATGCACTCCTGGGATGAGGAATATAGGACTTTCTATACAGGATCAAACCACTAGCCTACTAAGTCTGGTATCCTTCCTGGCGCAGTTCCTGCTACTTCAGAGGAAGGCAAAAGCTCTTCTTTTTACACCTGTCTCACTGGAGGGAGAAATCCCTTCCAGACCCTATCCCGAACGGCTGGAAGCACTGACCATCCTTAGAATCACCACAAATGTTATTGGTCAGAAAACTATCCTTTCAAGAATGCACATACAGTGTTTTACTCATGCACCATGGTAGAGAATTCCATAGGCTGACTATACGCCAACTGAGGAAGTGTCATTTTATTTGTTCTAAATTTACTCACAGTTACTATAATCAGCCATTGTACCATCTTTACATAGGACATGGGGACCCCTGGACTATCTGTTGGTATCCCATAAAGCAGTCACCAAACAGTTATCACATGATGGGTTCTCCGGAACTACTGTTTTCCATTGCACTTAGAATAAGAAATAAAAGCCGTATCTCTCATACTACTACGTGATGAGTATTGACTTTTTGATGGTGACTACTATACACGAAAATAAACTAATAAGCCATTTTGCCATTTCTAGGTAGAAGACTAATATGGAGTGTTGACCTGAAGAAGAGCTCTGTGTAATCTCAAAAGCTTGTCTCTTTCACCAGCAGAAGTTGGTCCAAAAAAATATATTACCTCACCCACCTTCTCTCTTGGTAGAAGACTATAGGATATTACCTTTGTAGCTCCCTAGGGAAACATAGTGAAAGTGACCATAGCTGACTTTACAGTTTTCTTGCTCTTTTGTTCCCTAATCAGATCTGTGTGAAATACCCCCATTTTTTCTAATCCTTTCCAGCAGACAGTCTCCCAGAAGGAGCACACTGTTCTTTTGAGCAGGGTTCCTGTGGCTGGATATTGAATGACACTGCGTCTCCCTCCTGGTCCATCAGGGGCTTTGAAGAAATGACACAAGAAGCTCCATTCATGGGATCTGCCTTGCTAGCCACCAGAGGTATGTTCCTCATGGCGCACTCTCTCTCTCTAGTCTCAAACATGTTTTTTGGGAAATGGTTTTAAAATTCTTTGGCCCACCTCACCAAATCACCTTTGTGTTCATCAGTGTTAGCTAGGACTGTGTTTAAACTGAGCCCATTGTGGTTTCAGTCCTGGTTCAAAGACCTATATAAAAAAGGTCCAAAAGAACATCCATCAGCTTGGAAGTAACACACAGGGAGGCTAGAGCCCTCTATGAACTAGGGCTAAAAACTAGCAAAGGTCAGCTACAAAAAAAAAACCCATCCTGGTTCAAGGTTCTCTGCCAAGATTAGGGGCGTTCGTGATATAGCATGTTTTTTCTCTTGCTTGCATGGATAGAAAGCGCTTGTGATAACACTGCTTATCCTCAAATACATTTGTTAGTCTCTAAGGTGCCACAAGTACTCCTGTTCTTTTTGCGGATACACACTAACACGGCTGCTACTCTGAAAACTGCCCTAGCTGTGGCTTAGAACCATGAGTTAGCACAATTCTTTTTATAAGATAGGCCCTAGGATTGCAGCTTCACTGCTCCTCTCTCTTAGTCCTTTTCTTTCTCCTGAGAACCTAGCTAGACCTTCCTTTCTGGGGACAAAGGACCAGAAAAAGGTAGTTCAATCCAAGTCACTCCCAGCAAGAATCACTGGAGAGAATGTGGTAGGAGTACTAGCTGTGGGGGAGCTCACTGTAAATTCCAGTTTTTGTGCCCACAGGCCAATGTATGGAAAGGTGTAGGACGGAGTGCTGTCTGAGGTGCACTCACTGATGGCCCAATGAAGGTCTTGCGATTTCAGCTCCCATGCTGCTAAAATCCATTTTTCCAGAGGTTTTCAGGGCACCAATGTATCTGAGTTTACCACCTCAGTGAGAGATCCATGCTGAAGCCCTAATGTAGCCTCTATCATGCCCTTCTGTCACAGAGGTTTCAGCACAAAGTCGTGAAATTATTTTACAAATGCATGAAAAAGAAAATGCCAGATTTTTTTTAAACAAGCTTCCTCTCTAATCAGCAGGCAGTGGTTATCCAGGACGCGAACATCCGTCAACAAAGATTTCTTGTTGACTGGATGAACTTACACCATTTTTTCTAATGAATTTTTCTGCTCACAGGGCACTTCCTGTACCTGCGAGCAGACAGCAATCAGACAGGTGATGTTGCGAGGGCTTACAGTGCCAGCCTGCCAGCCCGTCTTGCCAGTGGAGACTACCAGGTATTTTGCTCAGTTTTAGCATCCTTGTGGAGCAATCCTCAGTTTACAGGTCCCTTTTCCTGTATGATGGCTACCTTCCCTATCTCTCTGTATGGGAATTAGAGTGGCTGACCACACAGCCCACCTAGCCAAGCATCAGACCCCGAAGTGTGGGCATGCAGGTGCATCCCACCATGGGCAAGTGGCATCCCCAACCCAACCTCCAAAGAGAGGCCTCAGAAATCTGAAGTGTTTTGATTGTCAGGGAACCAGGCACAAGTGGGCAAACTGCCCAGGGCTCAGATGCCAGGGGCCTGGCAATGCACCATGGCTGGCTAACATACAGATCATCCAGCCTGAAGGGGGGGCGGGGGATCTGCTACTTGGCCACTGGAGGGAGTGAGTAACACAGCTAGCTCATTTGGGGCATATAGTGTACGTGTGGCTGAGCTCATGTCTCAGGCATTAGTACATATGTCTCGCTGTACCCTCATGGGAACAGAAATACGAGATTCCCAATGTACTACATGGCGAACAGGCGACTTCGATCACTCATGGAAGAGGTGAGTGTCTGTGAGAACACAAATGAACCTGTGTTGGGAGGAGGGAGGAATGCTGCTCAGTTCCCTACAGGTGGAGTGAGCCAGGCGTGCTCAAGTGCAGACACAAAGAAGTCAGATTCAGTTCCCTGCCTCCCCTTACCTTAGAAAGGGAGGTGTTACCACAGGGAACCCCAGCTCTTGACCCTCATGGAGATGGGGCAGAGAGAGGAAACAGTTCCTGAGGAGGGAAATGGTTTCCTCATATGCACACAGCCCACAGGTTGAAATCAAGACCCTGAGAAGGAATGCCAGAGCTGGGGAGCCCTGAATCCCTTCCCCACTTGACATGGGGTAACCAGAGCTCAGGAGTTACTGCTCGCTTAAGACCAGCTTCACAGGGGACTAGGTCTGTCTTGACCACCCAGCCTTTCAAGAGGGTGCTTCGTACACCACTCCAGTGGGAGAGAAACCCCAGCATATATTTTTGGTGGGTGGCACATTAAGGAAGGAAGAAGCACCCACTCCCTAGCTGATGAGAGGGAGGAGGAAGTGGCAGGTTCAAGTCTCAACTTCAAACCCAGAAGTTTTGGGGCAATGGGTGTGTGTGTGAACTCCATATGTATATCTGTCCAGTGTGCTCTGAAAGGGGAAGATATATGTGACAGATTTGGAACTGCTTTGTGATGTTTGATGAATACTATATGTTGGTTTGGTTATTGAGATATTTACTGTATGAACATATGGGATGGAGGAATTTGCCTTGACGTATATAGTATCTTTAATGAGACTTGGAAGGACCATGTTTCCCAAGGGAAGGGCTTTAATGCCAAATTTCTAAAATGGAGTCTGGCACCCATGTTATGATGTGGAGGTGATTTATGTCAAAGGGGATGCAAACATGATAGGAGATCCTCTATCTTGTGAGGAGATGTGAGGAGGTTCCTCAAGTACGCCTTCTCCATTCCCCTTCAAACTGTAAACTCCATATTGTTTTGGGAGCACCATTTTTTTATTGTAATCTTCCTTGTAACCTTCACTTTGCATTGTAACCTCCATCTTGGGTTAAGACATCCAGATGGTGTTGAAAACCAGTCAAATCCTGACAATCATTTGATGATTGCCTGTTCTGTTCATTCTGAAGCACCTGGCATTGGCCACTGTCGCAAGACAGGATACTGAGCTAGATGGACCTTTGGTCTGACCCAGTATGGCCGTTCTTATGTTCTTAAGAACAGTCTGTTCTGGATACTGGGTGCTTATGCCAGGGAGTTGGGACACTCAAGAGACTAGCAAGGAAAGAGCCATCAAGGGCTATCAATTCTGAATGAGTCTTCCCTAGTGAAACAATAGGTTTGTTGCCTACAGGGGCCATTGACTTTGAATTGACTCTAGCAGAAACCTGTCTCTGAGGAGGGGGTTGGAATCCCGCAGTCTAAGCACATGACTGGAAGAGCTGCAGTTGCCTGGCCTACCCACATGACTAAAGAGGAGAGCATTTATTTAAGGGAGCTGCTTCTCGAGGGGGGGCCATCCCATCGCTGCAGGCATGGGGAGCTATCTGGCCTAAGGACTCAGACCCAACCTAGCACTCAGTGTGGTGGTCAGCACATTGAGGGAGAATGCATTCGGGAGTTTGTTTCCCTAAGATCTGTAGTCCTAATGCTATTTAAGAGTAAAAGTGTCTGTGGTTAAGAAGTTCCTTTGTTAACCCTGTTTCCTTATCTTACTGCCACGTTGTCCCTGAGGGGTGTAATTGGGAAACCAGAGCTCCCATAGTGAGGTAGAGTCTGAGAGAACATCTCCAAGCAACTGGGGGCTTGGGAAGGCTGGGGCACTAGTTCTGGGCTCCAGGCAGCCAGACTGCGGGGTCCCATTGCCCTGGGAGGGTGTCAGACGTGGGGACTGCACCTGGGAGTGTGCTTGAGAGACTCAGAGCTAGAAACAGTGATCAGTCACTGCCCAGACACAGCAGGGCTTAGAAGCACATGGGATTCAGCAGCTGGATCCAAACACAACCATCTGGTACCCATCCAGGAGAGGGGCCAAGGCCAGGAGGTGACATGAACCATAAAGATTCCCATTTTAAAGGCTGGTTTGCATGGTTATTAAAGACAATCCGTCCTTTCAATTGCCACCCTCCTTTCACCACAGGATGCCATTATTTTCCTCTTATTTTATTACAGATCCAATTCTCCGTGCATATTTTTGGCAGTTACAATGGCACCATCTCGTTCTCTGTCCAGGAAGAGACAGGTGGAGTCAGTATCTCCCCTCTGGTGTGGGAAAGAACAGGGAGCTGGAGCGACCGCTGGTTTCTCATCACACTGCAAATGCCAGTGCTCCAGAACAGGTAAGAATGCCATTGGTTAACAAATTTGTTTGCTGGACTGTTGTGGAGCATGGCTTGCATTCTTGACTTCTTCCGGTGCCTCTCTTACAGTCACATACACTAGGGTTTTGTAGGTATGGCTGTTGGAATACATCCTCTTAAATCATTGCTCCCATGGATACAGACATTGCTATCGCCACCTGATGGTGACATATAGAACTGCCCCTTGTCCTTTTATAATACCAAAGAGGGGCAATGGATAAAATAACAAGGGGCCTGATCAAATGCCTATTGCAGTCAGCGGGATTCTTCCTGTTGATTTCAGAGAGCTTTGGATCAGGGCCTAGATTTACTGTTTGTTCAAGCTGAATTGTTGTTTTGTATTGGCTGCATTAGCCAGGCTGCATTATGGAACACTGTGTTAACTTTACAATTCGTTCTTATGACATGCAAAGTGTTGGGAAAAGGTAGGATTTTGACTGAGGGTGTGGTAAACAAAGTGATCCATAAAATGCTATTAATAAATTCTGGATTGTGAATAGCTGAATCAGTCACATAGGTATATGAATAAATATCATTAGATCATTAGAACATAATTCACCTCTATCTGTTCTGTGGATTCAGCACATCATTCAAATTACCCCATCTGTCTAACTGCTTGAATGGACTTTTATGTATCCACTGCTGTTTGAGATTAACTGAGACTGGATGCAAAATGAATATGTTGAGGAAAAGTCTGTTTTCTAAAATGGAAAATGTGGGACTCCTTACCTAGGAAGTTGTGAAGGCTAGGACTATAACAGCGTATAAAAGAGAACTGGATAAATTCATGGAGGTTAAGTCCATTAATGGCTATTAGCCACGATGGGTAAGGAATGGTGTCCCTAGACTCTACTTGTCAGAGGGTGGAGATGGATGGCAGGAGAGAGATCACTTGATCATTACCTGTTAGGTTCACTCCCTCTGGGGCACCTGGCCACTGTCAGTAGACAGGATACTGGGCTAGATGGACCTTTGGTCTGACCCAGTACGGCCGTTCTTATGTAAAATGAAAAATACCCAGATTTTCAAAAGGCCACACACATGCACATCTACTAATGCACAGCACACACCCCAAATTAGCTCAGCACAACACCCAATGGGCCAGCATGCATGTGTCAGTGATTTGCATGTGTATGGATGCTTGTGTGCAGCATCACTGTGTGCACGTGGATTGGAAACTTCAAGTGTCTAAAACAGGCATGTACAATAGTGCTTGTGTACATTTGTGTTCACCCTTTGTACAGATGGGGCTAATGTTTATTTGTTTTTCTGAATAGAGTCAAGTTTTAAAGTCTATAAAAACTCAAACCAAGTATTTTTTTAATCAGACTTTTCTCATCCCCCCTCCCAGCCTCAATCAATTTCAAACCAGGAGGAGTATATTGGCAGCTTATAGTTTTGCACAGAGAGAGTGGTTTTAAATTGCACTCTTCTGTTTTTGATTCTTCCTCAGCAGGGCTTCACCCAAATGACATTTTTGACAAAAAAAAATTAGCGTCCATTTTAATTATTAAACCTTATAATGAAAGGAAATATCCCATTTAATATTTACAACAACTAACGACTTTGAAATGTCATTGTCAAGAAAAAAGGGGACTCCATTTAACACAGAGACGGGTGCATGGATCCAGATCCAAACCTTCCCAGAGTTCAAGGGTGTTGGTATCTAGGGATTTTGGCTCAGCTTGAAATACAGACCAGTTACAAAGTTTGGAACAAGATCCAAATTCCAGTAAAATTCAGATCCAGGATTTTTGTTCAACTCCATCTCTAATTTAATATAGGAGCCTCAGGTTTTCCAACCCTTAGACCATAGTACACATCTTTGTCCCGAGTCAAATACTTAAATATAGGGTGGATCCTCATGCTGGCAATATGCCTAATGCTCGGGCATGATATTGAGGAGCAGTATGGAACCTTGTCAGTTTGCAGCTCTTTAGTTCTGATCATGTAAAAGTTTGTTAATGTAACCAATGAATTGGTTTAGAATTAAACATCTTGCAAGGAGCTCCTACTTGGCACTAATTGTTTGGAATCCCGGAAAGGAATTCCAAGGGCTGTCGAGATATAGTTAAGACCGTGTGTATTCTGCAACAAGCAGATCCTAACTTCTCTGCCCAGGGTCCTTGGTTTCTGCAACATGGCAGTGCTGAATTTTGAAGCAAAATAGACATTCTGGGGCAGCATGAGATACATGGGAAAATGCTCAGAAAATGAGGGAGATGTGGAATGATACATAATATTACACACAAAAAACCTCCTTAAATGAACATTATTAAGATTGCAAAGTCAAGAACTCAAAAGTTAAGAAATGCCACAATTAAGGTTGCCTGTGCAAACTTAATTTGCTCCCCTTGTGAGTATACATTATGATATAGTCTTTGATAACATGATTACATGCTATTTTTTCCATAGTACCCCTGCCTCATTTAGAGCACAGGATGGATGGTGCTCACTTAATGAGCAGCTATTCAATATGTTGTTTTATCCTCATTGTTCAATTTGTGGTGCCAGACTTTATTTACTGCACACCAGTCCAGCCTTGCTCTGAAGACAGAATTATTAACTAACTTATGCATTTCTGTGGCACTCACCACTGTAGTATCTGAGGGCTTCACAAACATTAATTTATCTTCACAACACCCTGTGAGGTGAGGGGGTGGTATTATTATCCCCATTTCACAGACGAGGCTCAGAGAGATTAAGGTCAAAATTATCCACTAATTTTCTGTGCCAAATCTGAGATGCCTATGGCCTGGTTTTTCAAGTACTTGGCATTATAAAGCACTTTAGATATTAAAAGCACAGCTCCAATGACTTCATTTGCAATTGTTAGTGCTCAGCACTTCTGCAAATCAGACCGTGGATATATCAAGTCGGGAACCTAGATGAGGAACACACAATTAGTGACCATATGTGAAAAGTTTGGTTCAAGTGACTTGCCCAACATCACATAGGAAAGTCTGTGGCATAGGCAGGGATAGAATCCAGTCCTCCAGAGCAGCATTCAACTGCCTTAACCATGAGCTCATCCTTTCTCTTCCTGCAATTCCTTGCCTCATTCACTACACCCCTTCCAACAAAGACATCAGGCATCCTACGGACAATGGCCTCCTTTACTACACAACTTTGACTCATCCCCAGTGTACAGTCCATCCTGTGCACAGATAAGGCAGGTATCCTGTGGAAATTATAGTATGTAAGCATGTAATTAGAGTGTTTTGTAACACAAAAGGGGGCCAAATTAAGGTTGCACAGGCAATGCCTTCATTCTGTCTTTTCCTACATTTTGAGTATTTGACTTTGCAACCTTGTTAATGTTGTTTAAGGTAGTGTCTCATGTAATTACTAGGTTTTTAAAAAAGCAAACTGAAAAAACAGATATTCCATCATATTGACATCCACAAGGGTCATCAGCAAGGTTGGAACCTTTATATCCACTGCACAGACCTCTGCTACTTAAACTAAGGGAATAACTGATAACAGTAGTAGGTTGTCATCCTCTGTGTGGACCATACTAGTAGGGGATGGGACATGTTACTAGTGGGTTTCAAATATATTTGCTGACAACAGAGCTATGATAAGACTCAGGAATCTTGGGTTTCATTCCAGGCTCTGGAGGGGAATGTGCTCTAGTGGACAATGACCTTTTTGCCTGTTCCCCCCCAAGCCTGACTCCTTCTGCCCATCCCCTACAATCTGTCCTTGTCCCATTCCTTTTCCCCCCATACTCTTGGCTCCTTATCCCAGTTCCATTCTCTTCACTTCCACTCCCTAGGTTTCTCATCCCAGTCTCATCCTCCAATATCAGTGTTCCCCTGGCTCCTTATCCCACTCTTTCCTTCGCCAGTCCCAGTTCTCCCCCAACATGCTAGGTTCTTAGAATCATAGGACTAGAACGGACCTGGAGAGGTCATCTAGTCCAGTCCCCTGCACTCATGGCAGGACTAAGTATTATCTAGACCATCCCTGACAGGTGTTTGTCTAATCTGCTATTAAAAATCTCCAATGATAGAGATTCCACTACCTCCCTAGGCAGTTTATTCCAGTGCTTAACCAGCCTGACAGTTAGGAAGTTTTTCCTAATGTCCAACCTAAACCTCCCTTGCTACAATTTCAGCCCATTGCTTCTTGTCTTATCTTCAGAGGTTAAGAAAAACAATTTTTCTCCCTCTTCCTTGTAACAGCCTTTTAAGTACTTGAAAACTGTTCAGAATTCTGCAGCAAGGACCCTTTGAGACACAACAATATTGGATTCTGCATTAAAGTGGAAAGATGGCAGCATCCAGAAATTCATCAAAAAGCAATTCACAGACAGATCTACTTCTCCTCCCCCACCTCCACTTCCCTGCCCCACTAGTTCTCAGTCTCACTCTCACTGTCCAACCAGCCCCAGTCTCCCACCCACAGCTCCATGGTTGATCTCAGTCCTGTCTCACTGGCTTCTAATCCATTCCGAAACCCTAGTTTCCTTTCCTGGCTTCCTGTCCTAGTCTCCTTGCCCGGCCTGTCCCAGTTTCTCCCAACTCCCAGTTTCCCTCTCCCTCCATGTCAGTCTCCAGCCCCAGTCTTCCCCACCCCAAATTCCATGTCCCAATCTACTCCCTTCACCCCACAGATCTGTACCTTGTCCCCTCTGCATTTGAATCAGGCCATTTTCTCTTCCATCTTCTTATTTGCATGTATAGCACAGGAAAGACAGACTCCTTGCTGTCAGCTGAGGTGCGTGCACCTGGCTCAACTCATAGTAGCTTATAGCAGCAATTACAGGGAAAAGCCTGCTCATCCCCGGGCTGGTGCATGCCAAATATAGTTGAAATCTTTGGAGATTTTAGCTGTTAAACTTTAAGAAGTCTCTCCTGACCACATGCAAATTGCAGTTTTTGAAACCTTATAATTTGGCCAAATTTGAGCAGATTTTCACAGGGATGGCAAAAAGCACATCCTTGATACGAAGGACACTCTCCTGCCAAGCATGGGGGTTCTAGAGGGTGTCTTCAGAACTTTTTAACACGGGCAAGACAATGTATTTTTCCTCAGCCTCATTCTCAGAAATGACTGAGCCATTTTGGCTGAAGTTTAATAATAATGATATCAAAAATAATAATGATCAATGATCAGCCTGAGGTAGACACCCTGCATAGGAAATTTCAGCCCAAGTGGCTAAAATTTGGTAAAGTTATAAACAACTAAAAGCAGGGGCTTATAAAGGCAACCTTAATAATAAGTGCTGCTACCAGCCCCATCTAGACCAACATGATAGGTAGTGTTGTTCATTGTAATTAAATAGAAATCTCTGTCTGTGAATTGCTTTTTGATGCATTTCTGGCTGCTGCCATCTTTCCACTTTAATGCAGGATCCATTATTGTTGTGTCTCAAAGGGTCCTTGCTGTGGAATTCTGGGCCAATATGCCATGCTCCTTCTGTCTTCTGCAGGGAGACCTCTAGCCTCCTCCCTCTGCTGTTGGGTAGAGTTCCTGGCTCCCAGGAGGGGGAATAGCCATGGGTATGGGTAGAGTAGGAGAAGACAGGAAACAGGAAGGAGCAGTGTGAATAGAGACCAGATAATCAAGCCTGTGAGGAGTGAAAGCAGGTAAAAAGGCAGAAGCTGGTGGAGGCCAGGAGGAAGGAGTACTAGGTAGTTGAGGGCAGGCTATGTGGAGCATGTAAGTAGTTCTTGGCAAGTTCAGCTTCCTGGTTGATTATTTCTTACCTTGAATGGGGAGAGGAGGATGACAGCCTAGAAGGTTCAGTGCTCAATGTCTTGATCAGAAGCTTCACTATCTATAAAGCTCCTTCTGGTTCTCATAACTATGCTGCACACCCACTAAAACCAGCTAGAAATCCTGCTTCTGTGGGGAGAGATGGGCAGACAGAAAACAAGAGAGGGAGGCAAGGAGCCCCAAAAGTCTTGGATTGCAATAGAGTCAGCAAAACTGCCCTAATGAGCAGGAGCATTGTGTTTACAAGGAGGGTTTCTGCAGCAACTGGCTCAAATGGCAAATTCCTCTGCTGATTCTCTGGCTCCAGGGCTGTGAAATTTGACAGGGCCCTGAGTTTATAGTACACTGATGCTGCACCAGCATTGTTCTTCTTGTATAGGTCTAGCTCCTGTAGTTGTGAATTTTTTCACTTAAACATAATGGACCAGATCCTCAACTAGTATAAAGCAGGGTAGACCTAAGGATTTCAGTGGAGCTCCACCACATTACATCATCTGTGATCTGGGCCAATGTTTGGCAGATATATATATTTTAAATTGCCTCTCATTTAGAACAAGACTGTTCCCAAACTGTACAGTTAATATATTTAAACAGCATGCTCTGCATGTCAGTGCTCCCTCTCCCATAAATCATGATGGAGTTTCGCCAGTGGCAGTTCTCCCCATGTGTTTTAAATGAGATCCAAATGTATTTAGATGTCAGACATCTATTTATTTATGATGGTAAATCAAAAACAGTTCAGCTTCATCCATTAGGAAGGGACCCTACAGCATATTTTTCCCCCTACTGAATTCAGAGTGTGTGACGTGATGTCTTCATGCACACATTGTCTTCCTGGCATCTGCTGAGCAAGCCTAAGAAGGGCAAGACACCAGCAAAGTAAATATGCTGGGGAGCTACTGCTAAACTTCTCAAGGGCCAGTCCCTCATCTGGTGTAAATTGGTGTAGCTCTTTTGATTAACCTCATTTACACTGTCTGAGGATCTGGCCCAGGGTTTGTCTCTTGTTTTGTAAATACTGGGGAAATCCTTGGGGTTTTGTTTTTGGGTTTAGTTTTTGCCTTTTGTGCATGGATATTTTCCTTTTGTCTTGTGGTGACTGAAATGGGGCAGTTTACTGGTCCCCTTCCCCCCCTCCCCCACACACACACTCGCTCTCGCTCTGTAGGTTGCATACTGCTTAGCATCCCATGAACTGTTGCACTGACGAAACTAGGGTGGGTTCTTAACAACTTATGAAGTGTGGACAGGTGGTTTGTGGCAGCTCCTTGTGACTGCTTATCAGGGCTTCTCCTGAAGAAATACTCTGACTCAATGTTATCATTATGGGATTGCTGTTTTGGGAGTTTATTTCTCTCTCTCTCTCTCTCTGAAAGTTTTGTCTTGTTCCAAAGGTTTCACCTGCAGCTTCTAGCAACCTGGGGTTGGAATTCCCAAGCTGACATTGCGATGGACAATATTACTTTTGGAGTGAGCTGCTTCCCTGATGGTGAGTCACAAAGCATTCTGAGCCTCTCAGAGAATTTATATAGGATAATCAGCATACCAAAGATCCAGGACGCACAAGTTATGGTTTCCCTATAGAAGGGACTCGGATTATCTATGCTACATCTTATTGTGCTGTAGTATTTGGACATAGTGACTCTCAGCTCCTTCCCTACGGAAGATTTCCTTCATTTACACAATTTTCCAGTGTATCTCTGCCTTCTTAATGCTCTTTCTTTTCCCTAACCTGCAATTTCCCAGATCACATGTTTTGGGACCTTTGCCAATCTCAACTGGAAGTACTGGCCTTGCAATCAGCTCACAGGTAGAAAGATCATATTGCACTGCTCTTTAGTGACCCCTTTTGACCTACTTGCTCTGGAAATTGATAGACTTCAGAGTCACATCTACTCTGAATCAACTGGTGGTAAGGTCACCATAATGTATCACCTTTGAGGGCGAGGGTAGGAAAGGAGGAAAATAACGGGACCTTGAGAAATCCTTTCCTTCCCCTAGTACAAATGCTTTCTTTCTCTGACAAAAAGGCTAAGATTATGACTACCGATACAATAAGTTTACTCCTCCCAGCTAGGAGAGGCTTCACATGTCACTGGTGGATGGGTAGTATGCAAGCAATCAAGCAAGGAAAACCACAAATACATGTAACTTATCACAATGTATTCTACCTAGAAATCCAACCAAATGCCTGGAAACACAGGAAGCCACCCTCATTGGCCTCAGGAATGAAGTGGCCCCTAAGTGCCAGTGGAATCTGATGGGGCTCACACATTAGGATGTTGGGTAGAATGCGCAGAGGAGTTAATTTGCAATCTGCAGAGCTGGTATGTGGAAGGAGGGCAAGGATCACTAGCACTTGGAAACATCAGCAGCTGACTTTAGTTTTTAAACGCTGAAAAAACTAGCAGCTTTGTGAAAGAAACAGAAAATAAGGAAAATACATAGTTCCTTTTCTAAA